>NC_064807.1:18560415-18629148 GCF_023721935.1 Panthera uncia
TCTCCTGAGACCCTATCCATCACCTTGGCCTTGAAGTTGGCCAACACTATGCTGATTTGGACATCTATCTTGCAGAAGCTGATCTAGACAGTCCACTGGACAAAGATTATCCAAATTTTCAAAAACAACCCTCTTTTCCCCCTCTTCTCAGTTACTACAAAGTGTGATCCTTCACTCTACTCTTAATATTTGACATCTTCTACATATTCTGGTTGTTGTGCAACATATCTATGGTTGCCATGGAATCTATGTATCTCTAATTGCCCTATGACGTTGGGCTCCGTAAGTCAGATGCCTGGTCTTGCTCATCTTTGAATTCTCAGGGCATTGAGCAGTCTCCAGGAGGGGTCCAAAACCTTGACTGTACTGACAGAAACCCCAGTCTGGCTGGAAGGGCTGGGTTCTCACACCCCCACCCAAGGCATGCTAAATCAGGTTCCACACCGATCTCTGCAGTGCCATTTGACATTTGTTTTGATCGAACTGCATACAGAAGGATGTGGAGCAATTTCCAGCAACACTTGCTGGTTTAAGGCCTAGCTGTCTTGGGATAGGCAAAAGCTTCACCCCTCTCTAATTGGCCTAATTCTCAAACAAATTAAGAGACAGTCAAGCCTTTGTTTTGTGAATCTGCTCAGGAAATGGAGGCAAGGTCTTCAAGAATGAACTCAGGTTTGAGAGGATGGGAAAGAAAGAAAACAATCAAGGGAGGCAGGAAAGCATCAAATTTACATCTGAGGTCATTAGCATTTCAGGCTGATTAATTGCAAACAGTTGGGAAATGTGCAGAGGCTCTGGCAGCCAAAAAAAATACCATTGGGGGAATCTGGACTCCTCGGACTCCAGATTCCAAAACAAATGCTTTCTCTGTTTAAGTTCATGAAATCCTGTAAGCATTTATTTGCAATTTTAATTGTTTTTGTTTTATCTTCTTGTTGGTGGAGGGGTTGGGGAATTTTTTTTTAGAAGATCTTTCCAGATTAGTCCTATTGGGTTCCAACTGACCCATTTCTGAGTGTGGGTCTAGGCATGATGTTTAACACCCTAACTACTGTGTCCAGTGTCTATAGGTTATGATGAGATCCCATTATCTCTTCTTCATGCCTTCAGCCCTCCACTGTCCCCTCCCTCCCCACCCCAAATCCTTGGCTGGCCCCTTAACTAGTGTTTTGAAATCTTTCCTGTGCATACAAAATCTCCCAGAACTCTTGTTGAAATGCAGATTGTGACTCAGTAGGTCTGAGGTGAGGCTTAAGAGTTGGCATTTTTAACATCTTCCCAAGCAATGCCCATGCTGCCCTACAGACCACTGCTTGAGTAGCAAAGCTCTAACCCTCTACCAGTGGACCCAAGGGGGTCATCCAGAAGACCAACAGGCAAGATGTTCCATTGATGCACAGGAAAAAAAAGTATTAAAATTAACATGAATGGTTTCTACCTAAAAATTTTAAGTCTTTTTAAACTTTTTTAAATGTTTATTTATGAGAGAATGAGAGAGAAAGAGTGCAAATGGGGGAGGAACAGAGAGGGGGAGACACAGAATCCAAAGGAGGTTCCAAGGCTCTGAGCTGTCAGCACAGAGCCCAATGCGGGCTTGAACTCACCAATAGTGAGCTCATGACCTGAGCTAAAGTTGGACACATAACCAACTGAGCACCCAGGCACCCCTAAAACTTTTAAGTCTTAAACACAGGTACTTTCACCTGTCTGATGACCTCCGATGAGGTTGAGTCAAAGGAATCCTGAGAAAAAGAGCAGAAATAAAATTCTGCATCTCAGAGGGGTTGACAAAGACAGACCTACATATTCATTGCCATTCAGCTTACTGCAATATGCTGAATTGCATGTCAGAGAGCTTATGGAATACATTATCTAGCTTCAATAAAACTCTCACAAAATGTAGAAGAGGTTTAAATAATGCCAAGAAACTGCTAATTAAAGATAACATTAAGCATCTATATCCGCCAACCGAAAAGTTGGCCCAGAAATCCAAAATTATAATGAAGATTATTTGGAATATGGACTTATGGTCATCTTTAACTACGACCTTGAGAGTACACTGCATTCAGAAGTAAAAGGAGAATATACATGTGATTTTTTAGTAATAATTCCTACTTTGAGGGATATATGTGCCCATGTGATTTTACACATGAGGTGCACAATCAAGGCTTGGAGACCACTGCTCTATCCTATTCTCTGCCCTCCATTCCACATGGAATAAACATCTTGGTGTTCTTTGGTCAACCCCTCTCCCCACACACCTAGTTTCTGGTGTTGTGACCTCCCTATCCTCCACTGCCACCAAGGGTTTCAGCTGAGGTCACAGGAGGAAAAGCAAGGGATCCCAAACTCCTATGCCTGCAACAGTCAAGGAGGGATCACAAAATCATAAGGAGGGAAGAGTGTAACAAAATGACAGCACAAATGTGACAGGCAGAGATTGACTCTAGGTCCCAGTACTGTAAAGGCAGTAGAGAGGAGTAAAGACCATGGCAGCAGAATGCTGGCCTTCCATTCTTTGCCCATGGGGACGTGCAGACTCAGTTGATAATCTATTTCAAGGAAAACTTACATTTGAAATTTTCCTGGATATACAACGTTTAAACATGCTGCATACATGCATGCACATGCACGTACACACACACACACACACACACACACAAACTTGCCAAGACTTCAAGCCACGTTTGGACGATGAGTCATCAGTGTGCTCTACCCACTGTATATAGAATACAACTTTTACCAGTAGCCACAAAATCATAATTAAGACAAAGAGCAAAAAAGGAAGAGGAAGGTTCAGGAGTCATGAAGCCAGAGTCAACACAAAACTCAGTCCTGTGACAGGGAAGGAAAAGACAAAGAAAAGGCAGGGAGAAAGAAGATGAAGAAGCCAAGCTAATGAGAACAAAACAGCTAAAGGCACTGTTTGCTTCCTCCCTTTTTCCTCCTGGGGTCAATAATTAATCAATCTAGCTTCCCCAGAGTTGTGGGCCCACTGTGTACAGTCTTGAGAAAGTGACACATGCTAATGTCTAGGTCGCTTTTTTTTTTTTTCTGAGCAGCAAGACTACATTTCCCAGCATTCTCTGCAGTGGGTATGGCCATGTGAATGAGTTTTAGCCCATGGAAGGCAAGGAGTGATGTACAGAACAGCCAGTGTGGTCTAAGAACACCCATACACAACTCAGGCACGCAGGATCCTTTTTCCCACCCCTCTTCCTTAACTGCATGAGGAGGCAAAGGTCTGGAGGAAGGTGGAACACTATGGCCTAAGAAGCTGAACTCAGCTCTCACTACCACTGGCCCACCTGGATTGTGAGATAAGCAAGAAATACTTATATTTTATTAAACTACTGAGATTTGGGTCTTAATTCTCTCTGCTTTGAGTACATTTATCATGGTCTACCTCCTCTTGCCCAGTATCTTGCCTTCTTCAGTTGAACGTCCCATTTTCTCTTATCACTCCAGTGGAATGATTCCAATCTTCTGGCCTCTCCTCTCTGAAATGCTCCACTTGGCCTGTATGACTCTCAAAGTACAGAGCCCCAAGTGGAATTCCTCACTGAAGTAAGCTGTGCTCAGGGCAGAACAGAACAGGATCACCACCTCCCTGTTCTCAGATGGTATGCCTCTAATTCATAGAGTCTCTGATGTCTATTCACTAAACCTATGTGATTTTCTTTTTCCTTGTGCTTGCCTGGTGCTGCATCTTCCCCATTTTATAATTCCAGATTTATCTCCTTGGCTATCAAAGCTCTTAAAGTCTTTATCATATTAGGTTTGTTTTGTTATTCTGTAAAATGACCTTCTTTGGATGCCTATGTAGATCCCTTTTATTTTTTGCCTTTGCGGCTTCCATTTGCTCTTCTTCTGGTAGTAACACTTGTATTTTAATTACATGCAGTCTTAGTGGTCCTAGCAATCAAGGGAAGCTGCTTCCTTCTGACCAAACAGTTGTATGTTATTCAAGCTCAATAGCCACTCTCCTCTTTTAAATCAGGGACACAAGACTTGAAGGCATATAGAATAGATACATCTTAAAAGGAATGCCTCAAATGGATCAGCCATTAATTCCTGCTACCTGAATCCCAGAACTTCTTTTCCACACTTAGTTGTTCAATTTTTCCTTCAACTCTTGAATCCCTCTGCCTTCATTTTTTTATTGCCGTTGTAACAAATTACCACAAACCTAGTATCTTCAAACAACACAGAATGAGGTTCTAGCCTCCAAATATATAAAAAAAATTCCTACAACTCAATAAAAACCCCAATTAAAAAATGGGCAAAGGACTTAAGTATACCTTTCTACAAACAAGATATGCACATAAAAATGGACATTTAACATTATTAGTCATTAGGGAAATGCAGATGAAAACCACATTGACAATCCCATTAGGATAGTTAAAATTTTTTTTAAAAAGGAAAATAATAAATGTTAACAAGGATGTGGAGAAATTGAAACCCTCGTGTATTGCAGGTAGGAATATAAAATGGTTCAGGTGCTAAGGACAACAGTTTGACGGTTGATCAAAAAGATAAAGAGAGGGGTACCTGGGTGGCTCAGTCAGTTAAGCACCGGTTAAGCTCTTGATTTTGGCTCAGGTCACTCTATCACAGCTCTGAG
Source organism: Panthera uncia (assembly GCF_023721935.1). Classification (NCBI taxonomy): domain Eukaryota; kingdom Metazoa; phylum Chordata; class Mammalia; order Carnivora; family Felidae; genus Panthera; species Panthera uncia. Next base: position 18,565,040 of record NC_064807.1, read on the forward strand.
ATCAAGCCTTGAGTTGGGCTCAGCATGAAGATTCTCTCTCTCCCCCTTTGCCCATCCCCTGGCTCAAGCACACACTCTCTAACAGTTAAACAGAGTTATCACAAGATCTAGCAATTTCACTCCTATGGGTATACCTAAAAATTTAAAAACAAGTGTTCATTGGAATGTGCACATGCATATTTATAGCAGCACTGTTCACAACAGCCAGATGGTCCACACAGCCCAAATGGCCATCCGGAGACGAATGGATAAACAAACTGATGCAGACATACAATGAAGTATTACTCAGCCATAAAAAGGAATAAAGTACTGATATATGCTACAACATGGATGAACCTCAAAAACATTATGCTCATTGAAGGAAGCCAGACACAAAAGGTCACATAATATATAATATACACAGAACACCTGGAACAGGTAAAATTATTGAGACAGAATACAGATTAGTGGTTACTGGGGAAAAGGGGATTGAGGGATGGAAAGCAACTACCTGATAGCTCCAAAGCTTCCTTCTGGGGTGATGAAAATGTTTTCAAGCCAGATAGTGATGGTTGCACAACTTTGTGACTGTACTGAATGCCACGGATATATTCACTTTAAGATGGTTAATTTTATGTTAGGCAGATTGCACCTCAGTGAACACACATGCATGTGCACACTCACTTATGATCTCACAGTTTAGGTCAGAAGTCCTAGAAATCAAGACCTGTCAAGGTCTGCATTTCTTCTGGAGGCTCTAGAATCCAGAAAAAGCTTGATTTTTTTTCCCATCTTCTAGAGACCAACTTGTATTCTTTGACTTGTAATCTCCTCCAGTGATGGCAGCCCTCTCACCTCTGCTTCAGTCATCCTTTCTCATCAGACCCTGACCTTCTTGCCTCCCTCTTATAAAGACCCTGTTATAACACTGGACCGACGTGGATAATCCACAATACTCTCCCCATTTCAAGATTCGTAATCCATCTGCCAAGTCTTTTTGGCCATATAAGGAAATATTCACCCGTTTCAGGATTAGGACATGGACATTTTGGAGAGGCCATTATTCCATCTAACATACCCCTTGTCCCTTCAATGAATTTTTTTTTTTTTTGCTTAAGTTAGAGAGTTTCTGTTGCTTATAACCACAGAACCCCAACCAATAAAATGCTTGTTATTTTTCAGCATTTCTTATTCAATGAACAGGGAATATGAAAGTAGCCAGCAGTGTCCAAGGACTTCTTGAGCATACATCAAAATGGCAGAGAAAATCTATAGGGATTTTATGTTTGGTACAGTGCTTTCCCAAGGACCAAGGAAGCCAGATAAGCAGATACCTAATAAGCAGCTAAGGACTGAATACAAGGGGGAGAATAAAATTAGGCAAGTTTAACAAACACTTAATCAGAGGCCATAGAAGCAAGGATAAGACTGTACAGACAAGAGTCAGGAAACAAGACAAGGTTTTCAATATAAAATCCAAGTTAGAGCACAGTTAAGCACATATAGCATGGAAGATACAACTCCCCCCACCCCCACCCCTTCCCTTACGGGTAATACCCTCTTACTCTGAAGTCTGAACCTGAATCACAGGTCGCCTCAGCCAGGAAGTCATTCTTCTGTCCCCAAACAGAATTAACAGCTTTCTCTGCTCCACACCTATGTACTGAGCACTTACTGTGTTGCTCTCAACTGTCATCACCATGGCCATTTCTTCAAAGGAGGGAAGACACTTCAGTCCTCTGAGCCACTGCCTGAAAGTGCCAGGAGACATAGTGGGGGTAGGGGTGGGGGATTCACATGCTAACTACAGTGAGAAAAGTCAAGTGCCAGCAGAGCCAAAAAAGGAGAGTTATTTTGTTTTAGATAGCACTTAAAGACCTCTTCCTTTTCATTTCCTACCGACTGGGATTTTTTTTTTTTTTTTTTAAATCAGACTTGGAATCATAGAACCTTCAGATGCCCCAGCAATCTTTCACTAACTTTTAGGACCAGTTTACCAAAACCTGGCATTGGTTTTCACAGAGCCAGGTCCCTGTTGTCCCAGTGAGCAAATCATCAATTGTGCAGAGAGTGTACCTTTGTTATAGGCCAGGCCACTTCATTTCCCTGAGACTTTTAAGAGCAAATCTATTTAACTACCTCTGCCTTAAACAAACTGTTAGTATTGCCAATTCATTTGACTTTGACCTAGAAATTTTATTCATGCAAAACGGAGTGAGCTAGGTTTTTATCAGGAAGTCAGGGTTCCTGGAAGAGCAAACAACACTCTTTGTTCCATGTATCTTCTTGGGGTTCAGGTATTACTGTGTCTCATTCTCAAAAGCCATAGCATGAGTCAGCTCTGCCTTTACAGATAAGTGTTTGTCAAAAGGGGAGGGGGTGTTTGTTCATCCAGGGTGGAGAAAGCTTGGAGGATGGCTGGATATTGCCTTTTTCCTCTCCCCTTGGTTATAACCTTTAGTTGGTAAACACTGGGTAACCCCTAGGTTACCTAAACTAACACTGATAGTTGGAATTAATTAAGTATGACCATCAGGGTTATTGCCTTCTGTACTGAGAAGGTAACTCCCTAAAATGATGCTCTGCAACTTACATCCTTTATAGCCAGGAAACATTGAGAGTAAAGTCATGCCCCTTTTCCCCAGAAAGGATAAGGAGACTAACGCCAAGGATATGAAAATTAGTATAGCGCCAGTTTTCAACTCAGCCAAACTCGCCATCATTTTCCTAACCCTTTATAGTCAATTCCTAAGTGATTTCTCCCTGTAAAATAAAGTCTCTGGGCTCAGACTTTGCACTGAGGGCAGCTGCTAGGACCACATTGTTGAAGGAGGGCAGATAAAATTCATAACAAAACCACATGACCTCAAGACATAGGTAGTAAGTATAATTTCATTTTATAGAACAGCAATTTCACACAAATAAATATTTATTTTTGAGAGAAAGAGAGACAGAGCATGAGTGGGGGAGGGGCAGAGAGAGAGAGGCACCCAGAATCTGAAGCAGGCTCCAGGCTCTGAGCTGTCAGCATGGAGCCCAATGCAGGGCTTGAACACACGAGCCATGAGATCATGACCTGAAGCCAGACATTCAACTAACTAGCCACCCAGCTGCCCCAATTTCACGTTTCATTGTTTTTGTTTTGTTTTGTTTTTACATGCCATGGAGCTGCCTTCCTCTTTTCATCTCTGCCGGGAAGGGTCAGGGGATGGTGACCAGATGGCCCGCTTTTTCCATGGCAGCCCAAACTTCTATGTTCTGCCCTGCTGTCCTAGAAGTTGTCTAAACATGTGAGCCAGTCTCTCCCTCAGAATGAGAGGCAGACATAGCACAGCACAGGGCAAGGGAAGAAACTTCTTCAAACATCCATACACTTATGGGGACAAGCAAAAGATATCCCTGGGTCATACTTTTAAAAAAAAGATTATGCAGGAAGTCATTAGGAAGAGACTATTAGTTACCAAAACATACCCACACCCCCCAATCAACACATGTTCAAACAACAAATTCTGAAATGTTAGTGGATCTCACACCTCTTCTTATTGATTCTTCCATTTAGAAAACCACATGTCAAGCATACACCTAAGAATGATATCAGACCCATATTAAACCTATTTTTAAACACCCGACATCACTACTGACACAAATCAGGAGCACAGACAATATGCGAGACTGGACTTTCGTGTCAGAAAGTCCACATTCTTCCCAAAGGAATAGGGAGACATGGGTCACAACCTGGAAACCATCAGTAAACTTAGTCCTTGCCTGTTGAGCAACAGGTGACCCACAACAATGGTAACATGCTCTCAAGAGAGGAGCCTCACCCTCCAGGGAGGCAGACATCCCCTTATCAGGACAATCTCCCGCTATTCAAATGAAAAACCATACGGATCACACCCTTCCCCCTGCCAGGGCTCTACCTCCTACATCAAATTGCTACGTCCTATCAGCCCTGCTGGAGGAACTGAATGCTCCATCCTTGCTCTTGGATCCTTAAAGATCTGGTGAAGTTTATAGGAAGATAGTTACTAAGTTAAAAGAGAAATATATTTCTCTTGCTTAAATCTGAATCTATCAGAGAGGCTGACTATCCAAGCTTAGGGATCAAATATTCCCGGATTCAAATCCTGTCCCCTCCCTTCCTGGCTCTAAGATTTTAGAGGATCCCCCAAAGCCTCCATTTCTCAAGTGTTAAATAAACAGAATTAACACGTACCTCTACCTTAGTGTGTTAGGATGAGAGCTATAACGTGTATAAAACATGTGACATAGCGGTATGCCATCAAGTAGGATAGTGCCTAGCACTCTGATTTAATGCATCCCTTACAGTAGATCAGTTTCTTCTTCCACCTGATAAATACACACCCTTGCTCAAAAATCTTCATTGGCTGTCTATTCTGACATAAGGTTCAAACTTTCTACTTGGCATTCAAGGTCCTCAGACCTGCTTTCCATATACATTCCCCACGAGGTCCTGCATATACTCAATGTTCCTGCTTTTTGTGAAGCACCTAAGTTTCTTGTTTGCATCCAAAACTTGGCTCTCTGTGCCTAGGGTGCTAGACTCCATCCCCTAACGTTTAACTCCAGGGTTGCAAGCTAACGTGTAGGTGCACGGAACCATGTGGACGCATGCACACATGCATGCTTACTCTCGCGGGATCTTAGCTTGCTTTAGCTAGTTGTCAATGGGAACACCTCACCTCTAAGACTGCACTTCTACGTCCTCATGAAATAAACCATCTGGTGACTTTGGACCTTTATTTCCAGGTGGCAACCACTGGCCTGGCTTGAGTGGTGCCACCTCTTTGGAAGAGACCAAGTTTTTTCAGTTGGTCCCAGTCACTGCACTCCCTGTACTATTACACCTGCCTCACTTACTCACTAGTTTACCTGCCCGGTCCTCTGAAGGCTCTGGAGTTTGCCAACCCTCATGTACATCTTATCCATCCTCAGCCCTCCAGGACTTCTTTCCTGATTCTTCTGTCTTCAAAATGATTTTTCTTTTTCATTTTCAGATCTCACAGCTGTATTTGCTAAGGTGCGTGTCACTGCAGTATACTGGAACCAACACTTTACATTTTCGCTGTATTGCCCTTCCTCAAGTACAAGCCCCATGAGATCAACCCCTGGCTGGACTGTGCCTGGCTTAGCACCAAATACAAGCAGGTATTGGATTAATCATTTTATTTTATTTTTTATTTTTTTTTAACGTTTATTTATTTTTGAGACAGAGAGAGACAGAGCATGAATGCGGGAGGGGCAGAGAGAGAGGGAGACACAGAATCGGAAGCAGGCTCCAGGCTCTGAGCCATCAGCCCAGAGCCTGACTCGGGGCTCGAACTCACAAACCGTGAGATCGTGACCTGAGCTGAAGTCGGACGCTCAACCGACTGAGCCACCCAGGCGCCCCTGGATTAATCATTTTAAATGAACAAAAACCAGCTAAATTTAATCATAGGAAAGTCCCACATCACAAGGCATGCAGACTTTTTTCCCCTGGGCTGGGCTAAGTTTCCCATCAATTCCTCCTAGGAAAAATGAATAGGGGATGTCTGGGGGGCTCAGTCAGTTAAGCATCTGACTCTTGGTTTCGGCTCAGGTCATGATCTCATAGTTCATGGAATCGACCCCCTCAGCGGGCTCTGTGCTTACAGCATAGTGCCCGCTTGGGATTCTCTCTCCTTTTCTGCACCTTCCCTACTCATGCATGCACATTCTCAAAAATAAACTTTAAAAAAAAAATAGTAAGAGCTGGCAGTGGGGAAGGAGAGGACAGGAAGAAGAAGAAGCCATACTTAGAGGCCTGGTATGTAGTTTTAAATTTTGTCCCAGATTCATTTGCAGGAAGCAATTCCTTCAACTGTTTATTAGCAGCTGCGTTGCATCCCTGTGTCTGGTTAGCACTTCATTTTGTTCTGTGTTGTCACAGATACCATTCCTTCAGAATCGCACAAAAACCCTGAGCTATGGAGGCAGTGTTACTCCCTCTAGTTAGAGCTGGAAGCCCAAGCTGTACTTTGCAAGAACAAAACGTCCTCCCAAACAGCTCCCGACTTCTGAAGGCAGAAATGAAGCGCAGCCCTGCACAGGGCAGGGCAGAGCAGGGAGCACTCCAATGTCCGATCTCCGAGCTGACGGTGGTATGTCCATCTCTACGGTGATCAAGGCTGTCACAACACATCCTGCCAACATTCACAACCCCTCTCTTTTCTACAGATCCTCACTTCCAGCTACATCTTGGCAAAGCAGAGACAAGGGGGGTAAAAGACACATCCAGGCCAAAAAATGCACACTGTTTTCAAAACTCTCTTGGAAGTTTTTGTTTGCCGGGTTGCTTTTTTTTTTTTCCTCTTCCCTCTTAGTGAGGCAATGCAAAGGTCTGAAAAAGCTGAAAGCACCTTGTATTATACTGTCGTTCACTGTTCAGACAAGACTTCCTAGAACCACTTCCATTTGCCGAATGCATCAGCATCTAAAAAGCTTGTTCACAGCAAGGCCTCATCTGCTGGAGGCTTCTGATCAGGGCGGTGGGGAGGGACCAGAATGCATCACTGCACAGACTAAGTTAGAAACAACTCCAGGGATAAGGAAATAACTCAGCAGTAATGTGCTGGAACAGCAGGACTCAAGAAGTCTGGCAGGGGGTGGGGGACGGGGGGGAACTGGTAGGGGTTTGCACCTGGGTCGCTCAGTTGCTTAAGAGACTGACTTGACTCTTGGTTTTGGCTCATCTCACGGTTCATGGGTTCGAGCCCCGTGTCCAGCTGTATGCTGACAGCTTTGAGGCTGCATGGGATTCTCTCCCTCTCTGACCCTCTCCCCATTTCACACACTCTCTCAAAATAAACTTTTTAAAAAAATTTTTAAAAAGGCTCAGGGAACAGAAACTGAGTTTAGAGATTGGGAAAGGCCTATTTCTGAAATCTGGGTTTCCGTTTTTCCAGATATTCAGTTATTCTAGTCCAAGATAGAGATTACGTCCACTCTGCTGAGTCAGGATCAGAGTTTCCAAAGTACAACGTCACTCCCCAGGCTTCCCTACCACAGCTCAGAGCAGTGGACAGAAAAGGTAGGTCTCCATAGATCACACTCCTGCTCTGCCCTCTAGCTGGCCCTAAATAGGTTAACAACTAAAATCACAATGGTCTTACACCCACAGTTTCAGGTGTCCTTGGATAGGCTTCTAAGTCCTAAACAACCTTACAGGACACCAAAGCCATGGACCCCATCAGTAGTGATGAAATGTTCTTCTTCCTTAACCTCCCCATTTTGATAAGGATCCCAGGCAGGCTTTGAAAAGTTAATACTTCGGTGTCTTTGAAAGGGAAAAGAAATTGAAGGACTCTGTGATCATGAGAAACCTTCTCCTGAGTTATAACTGAATTTGTCACTAGCAACTGTTGCTTAGAAAGTAAGACCCCGGACTTGACCTTGACCCTGCCAAGTTTGCTCAAGTTTTGGGGTCTTCCCCACATGTGTGGGAGAGCAGGCTGTACTTATCAAGTCCCTGCCCACTGCCAACAACTGCTTTTGCTTAAATCAAGAAGACACTGTGCTATCAAGAATACTGAAGGCCCCTGGAAACAAAGGGACCAGCAGATTGTATGGAATTGTGGAGAATTAAACTGACCTTCACTGTTGCCACTCCTCAGAATCTCTACCACTCTTCAATGTCCAGCTCGCATGCCATCTTTTACAAGAGATCTTCTCCGACAAATTCCCAACAACCACAACACCCCACACCCCTCGCTGGGCACAAGGCACGCCCTGTGATATAGCCATTCGCCAGGCCTCACGCTCCCATGGGGCTGTTGGCCACTGTTTCCGCATCTCTTATGTTTGCATTCTCCACACCACTTGGCATGAACCCCAAGTACACAGCAGATGCTTGATGAATATTTGCTCAATTCATGTCTGGATTTATTCCTTGGCTTAGCTCAGTAAGGATTCGAGGAGCTAAATGGATGGATTTCAGATGGGAATGTGCCTTCTCTACCCCAAATGGGGGCTGTCACAGTTTCATGAGCACAGGGGAGGATTCTCAGTGACAAATGCCTTCACTGTTTCTTCCTTTTTATTTATAGTAATGATAACTACCATTCATTGAGGCCTTTCCATGGATACTGTCCTAAGGGTAATACACACACACTCCACCCAGCTTCAAGAGGAGGAAACCGGCAGCTATTTAACTTCTCTGCGCCTGTGATCCCACGGTGAGAAGGAGTAGCAGTGGGATTTGGCCTCAGAGCCCCCGCTTTTAGGCAGCCTGTCAGTCCATCATCGTACTCCTTTCCGAACCGTTGTGTACAAAGTGAAATACTGATGGTGTGATTAGAGAACACGGTGCTTCTCATTTCCTTTTCACTTCCTGCGGCTCTCAACTCACCCACGCTAGCACTTGAAAGGCATGCGAGCGTGAGGAAGTCAAGCTGGACAGCACCACAGACAGGAAATGCATTTCACTATGGCAAAATTCCAATTGCAACCATTTTGACAAGAGGAAGACAGGAAAGCAGCACTCAAGGCTTTTGGGGAGGTTTTCAAGACAAGCACCTCTTCATGGACAAAGCCTGATTTGTTTTCGAAACAAAGACAAGCTAGGAGTCCTTTGGAAGACTGCCCAAGCACAGGGATAGGTTTCTCTTCCAGGACAAGGAGACTGGAAATGGCAGGCTGGGACTCTCTCGGACTTGGAGGGATCAAGTTGTTCCGAGTCCATGGACACATCACGAAATGCACCTGAAGGTTTCCAGCACCACAAAGGCTTCTCAACAGAAAAATGCAAAGCCACTCCACATTTTCCTATGCTCGGACATGCTTCTTTCCTAATGCCAGCGACACCTAAGCTCTATGTCTACAGATGGGGTCCCTAAACAAATGTTATTGACTGTACCAAATACAACATCAATGTTGGAATTTAAAAATATAATTTTCTAAATGACTGAAAAAATTAAGTCACATTCATTAAATGAATGGTAAAAACCTTCAAAGGACAACAGTGTTTGACAATTATTTCTTTGTTTCTGTCCAAGGGACTAGTTGTACATAACATACTATTGCACAATAGCTATTTGTTTACAGTGTTCATCTAGCGTTAGCAACAGAAACCTGAGAAGCCATAAAAGTTCCTTTTTAACCCAGGTTCTTGCTCCCCCCTCAGTGTCCTCCCCCAGCATCCCATAACCATGCTTCAGATACAGTTGTGATGTACCATAGATGAAATGCTCCTTGGAATATTCAGGTGCACATATAAGGGGAAAGAAACAGGAATGAGGGAGTCAACAGACCCTCAAATAATCACAATGGAGGGGGAAAAAAAAAGTATTTGGCCATTTTATTATCTTCTTCCCAGCTTTGAATTTCAAGCCTGGGTCAATTTGTTCAAAGATGACTTTATAGCTATTGGCTGCACTCCAGACAGACCACATTATTCAGGACCTACCTTGACGAATCACAACTTCCCTGACACGCTCAAGTTCCTCTTGCTCGCATCCAGGTCCCTTCTGAAGATGTGGCATTTGTCCCACAGGAAACCCTGTGGGTCTCACAGTCTGAACTCCTTAGCAGGTGGCAGAACAAGGTTCACAGAAATGGCTCATCAAGTGGACCTGACCGGCATAAGATAACTTCCAAGATGAAGCAGAGGTTTGCTAACAAAACCAGCAGTACCGTACTCAGTCGTGTTGACAAACCTGACGACCAGCTTCTGCCTCAATTCAAGATTCTCTTGGGGCACCTGGGTGGCTCAGTTGGTTAAGCAGCCGACTTCGGCTCAGGTCATGATCTTGCGGTCCGTGAGTTCGAGCCCCACGTCGGGCTCTGTGCTGACAGCTCAGAGCCTGGAGCCTGTTTCAGATTCTGTGTCTCCCTCTCTCTGACCCTCCCCCGTTCATGCTCTGTCTCTCTCTGCCTCAAAAATAAATAAACGTTAGAAAAAAATTAAAAAAAAGAAAAAAAAAAGATTCTCTTGGGGCCCCTGGGTGGCTGAGTCGGTTAAGCATCTGACTTTGGCTCAGGTCATGACCTCATGGCTAGTGGATTCGAGCCCTACGTCCGGGTCAGTGATGACAGCTTGGAGCCTGGAGCCTGGAGCCTGCTTTGGATTCTAGGTCTCCCTCTCTCTACTCCTCCCCTGCTCACACATTGTCTCCTTCCCTCCCTCTCTCAAAAATAATATTAAAAAAAAATAAAAGATTCTCCTTCTGATCCATCTTCTTCAGCCAGTTTTCAAATACTGGTCTAGCCTGGTGCTCATCTTCAGTGCTATTAACAGAAGCTTTCCAAGCATACAGAAAAGTAAGATTTGATAGAAATCTCCCTTTTAACTTTCTCCAACTTTTTTTTATTAAAAAAAAAAAACTTTTTGGGGCGCCTGGGTAGCTCAGTCGGTTAAGCCTCCGACTTCAGCTCGGGTCATGATCTCTCAGTCTGTGAGTTCGAACCCCACATCGGGCTCTGTGCGGGCAACTCAGAGCCTGGAGCCTGCTTCAGATTCTTTGTCTCCTTCTCTCTCTGCCCCTCCCCTGCTCATACTCTATTTTTGAGAGAGAGACAAACATAAAAGAAATTATTTTTTGAACAGAGAGAACCACTTTCCTTTTGTGTTTACTAAAATCTGACCAGTGTATTATAGCCCACTTACTAAGTGCAAGTACTTAGTAAGCAATATAAGAAATATGCAAATAGATTCACACACCAACAAGTACCAGCAATCAGAGAAGGAGGGAAGTCAGTTGAGAGCATCAGGAATTCTCAGAGAAACTGACATCAGAGTTAAGCCTTGCAAAAAGGAATAGAATTTTTTTGTTTTGTTTTTGTTTTTTACCAGATGTAAAGTCCGGAAGCAGTATTCTAAACAATGGCAATAACACTGGCAATGTAACAGCATGCTTGGAAAAGCCATTGCTATTAAGATCTTGGTTTGAAGTTATTCACTGTCTGATTAGGTCATGTGGTAAAATGAAGGCCCTAGAAGCAAAAGCCACACAACAGGGAAGCGTTGAGTAGGGGAAGAGGAGAAAGGCTAAACCCTGGAGCAAATACCGAGCACCAAGGGTGGCAAATGAGGGCTGAATCTGGCCCAATACATTAGCTCTGAGAGGCAACGTTTTCCTACTTCCCACAAAGACACTACATCTATTATATACGTAGAATATAGGCTAAATGCAGCTCTGTTGGTAAACAAAATTTGGTCACCATGCAGAAAACAGCTGAGTGGGGACAAACGCCAGTTTCGTAATTTAGATATGCCCCGTCCTGAGGGCACAGCATCGTCTAACCCTCGGGGAGCCTGCTGTTGTGCATTTCCATGAATGGCCAAGGACAGCCGCCATTGCACTTCTTTCCATCTGAGGCGTTCCTCCTGATGAGGCATCCCTTCCCTCCGCCGCCATGCTAAGTAACATCCATGTTTAAGATTACAGGTGTCTCTTCCCCCACAACATGGTGGCTAGTGACACAAATGAAAAATCTAAACTAGCAGAACAGAAAATTCTATCTGTAAAGTATATGAGTATACATTTGCATCATAAATGATGTCAATTTTTTGAGACAGTGAAAGAGCACGCCATCACGAGCGAGCAGGGGAGGGAGAGAGGGAGAGAGAATCTGAAACAGGTCCCATACACAGTGTGGAATCCAACATGGGGCTCGATCTCACGACCGAGTTCATAGCCATGAGATCATGACTTGAACCCAAATCAAGAGTTGGGCACTTAACCAACCAAGCACCCCTATAAACAATCTCAACTTTATAAGTGAGGTAACACTTTATTTTTAAATTTTTTTAGTGTTTATTTTTGAGAGACAGAGACAGAGACAGGCAGAGCATGAGAGAGGGAGGGGCAGAGAGAGGGAGAAATAGAACTTGAAGCAGGCTCCAGGCTCTGAGCTATCAGCACAGAGCCTGATGTGGGGCTCGAACTTGTGAACTGTGAGATCACGACCTGAGCTGAGGTCAGACGCTTAACCAACTGAGCCACCCAGGCGCCCCAAGGTAACATTTCTTTTCAATGTTTATTTTTGAGACAGACAGAGTGCTAGAGGGGGAGGGGCAAAGAGAGGGAGACACAGAATCCAAAGCAGGATCCAAGCTCTGAGTTGTCAGGACAGAACCCGATGTGGGGCTCAAACCCACGGGCCCCAAGATCATGTCCTGAGCAGAAGTCTGACACTTAACTGAGCCACCCAGGCCCCCATCTCCTTATTTTTAATTAAGATCCATCTGTAACTAGACCTGAATGTCCCTGTTTGGGGGGACTTTCCACAGCTCTCTACTTAAAAAAAATTTTTTTGCAGGTCCAGATTTCTTGAGGTCCATTTTATCTACCTAATGAGTAAAGGAAGAGAGGAGAGTTCAAGCATATCCTTTCCACTATTGTGATTCAAACCACGAAAACTTAGTGATGGTCAAATTCTTATCCTGACAACAGAGCTCAAGCATGCTTACCAAAAGGAGATATTTTGTCAGTAAAGCTCTTTTTGTTTTTTGTTTTAAACTCTATTTTCTTTGGACAGTTTTAGAGCAATTTATTTCTCTTTCACTACCCCCTGGAGTACACAGGTATGTGTGAGGGTTCTCAACACAACTGGGAAACTTGTGGCCTCCATTTTCTCCTTCCTGGGCCCCAAATGTGCAAACTCTGCTTTTCACATGGCAACCTGAATTGCTAGAGCATTCTCATGCAGTTGTGCTTGGGACACGCAGGGTTCTCTGGGAGAACCAGAGCATGGAAAAGAACATGAGTGATGAGGAGATCTAGGGATTTGGGGCAAAAGAAAGAGGTCAAAGGAAGAATCTTTTTTACTCAAGATTAATCAGTCACTAATATCAGTGTTCACAGACAGAACGTTTATTCTGATAGAATAAACAGCATTAGATTACAACTCTCTGGCCATACATACTGTTTTAGGAATTAAGGTTTCCAATATTTTCCAATAGAGGAAATGACACATTCCTGTAACAAAGTGGATTTATTCTACATAAATACATCATTCTTCAGAGTAGATAGCTCTACAAAATGAGGAAATAGGCTAAAACTTAAGTGAATTTATGCAGAGCAATTAAAGAAAACTTCCTGATTAGTCCTTAAAACCTACTCAATCATGTTAGTAGCCTATGGGATCTCTCTTGGCAACAGAATCCAAAAGCCACCTTATGGACCGAGGACAACATAGGTGTTGAGCAGTTGAAGGTGGTGTATATACACCTGGTAGAACCCCCTGGCACCTGCCTCCTGGTTGGTAGCATTAAGCTCATGAGAGGATATTAATCGTCTCAACCTCTCCACTCTTGGTAACAAGGCTTCACTTCAATAGTTTCCAGAGCCACCGATGTGCCTGCTTTTTCCCCAAAACTCATCTATCAGCGGTTGTAAACTGATGGTCAGGCAATTAAACCTAACCTAAGGAAGGATTTTGCTCTGTGTTTTGCAATTACAGGATTCCAAGCATCTTTAAACAGGCTCTATGCTCTCTGGCATGCCTTAGTCACCAGTGTTCCTCATCGTCCTCACGCATACACCTTCCCTGTCTCGTCTTATTTATGTTTGAGTTTTGCCTCTCATCCCATTAATGATATTGACTGAACAATAAAATGAGCACTGCATTTGATTACCATCTTCCATAAAGCCTGCATCATGCTCATGCTCTTTATACTTCACTGATGTTCAAGTTTCCATCTTTTAGAAAGACACCGTAACCCCCATCCATGCCAATTTCCTGAATCTCTCCACACTATAAATATTGTTCCAAGGTGGACAAAACTGAAAGTAGTATCTCACAATTCTCTGACCTCATAGCAAGTGCAACTAAATGCCACTAAGTTTTCATGAATGGTGTAAAACAGAATCTTACCATCAATCAATCAACCAATACTGTGCTTTGTGTGTTATGCTGTCCACTAGGATGTAACCCACTAGCCCTTACAGTCAATTTCTGGGATAGACCTGGTTTACAACATCAGTGTTCCATCCGCTTCCATTCTTCCCAGCTGCAACATTCTCCTTTCCTCTCCCACATGTCACATGTGGACAACAGCTGTTCTGCACTCCACCTACAGGAAAACTTTATTCCCCTGGTCATTCTCCTTCCCTTTTTCTCTTATAACCTTTGTGGTTGTGGTTTCTTCCTTCTCATTCTAGCTAGACACAGAACTTTCCCAACTTAACAAACTTGATCAGGCTGTCAATTGTACAGGGCTTCATGCAGAGAGGGCTCTGTGCTTGATTTAATGCTCTGTTGTTGCCATCTTGCAATCTCTAATTTTTGGAGAGGATGTGACAGTTTCATTTTGCACCGGCCCACCAATTATGTAGCCACTCCTGAATATTATTTAACCTGGCACCCAACTCATAAACGCCCTACATGAAATGGATTTGATTTCCTCACTGTCAGCTATTTATTGCCTTCTTTAAAGTAGGGCAAACATCTGGTCACACCAGACTCCAGACAAATCAATGGTTGTCAAAGTTTGACCCAGTCAGCAGGCTCATACTGAAGTAACATGGGCATGGCTAGATTCTTCTCCCAAGAACAATTACATTTATATTAAAACCAGACATCACTTCCTCCCGTTAACTAAAGCAATGTCCTTCCTCCTAGCTATTCCACTGTGATGGTTCATGTGTGGAAAATGACAAGTTGGTGTGGGATCTAACATTTGGGTCTGGTGACTGTAATTATCTAAGAGCCATTGATGCAGACCCCAAACCACACCTACCTGTTTATCAGGAATGACCCCAGAATCCTATAGTCCTGGTGGAAATAGGAGGAGCTCCAGTGTTAGCTTGGGTCTATGCTTATTCAATCGGGGAAGAACAACCTAAGGGCAGCTGGGTACACAAAGTCACAGACAAAATGTCACCATCACTCACTATAATTCATCTGGAAATTTTTTTTTAATGTTGATTAATTTTTGAGAGAGAGGGAGACAGAGCATGAGCAGGGGAGGGGCAGAGAGGGAAACACAGAATCCAAAGCAGGCTCCAGGATCTGAGCTGTCAGCACAGAGCTGGACACAGGGCTCAAACTCAAGAACCATGAGATCATGACCTAAGCTGAAGTTGGACACTTAACCAACTGAGCCACCCTGGCGCCCCTGTAATGTAATCTTTAATGTAGAAATAAGTATTTCAGAGCATCATATAAACTCCCCATTAATTTTCATGAACGTGAGACTTCTGAGATATTTCCTGCTGACACACGGTTGCTTGAGCTTATGTCCAGGATGCATCCTTTATTCTCCCCTGCTATTAAGGATACTCTGATGAACAAGTTTGAGATATTCAGTTCTGCTATGCCCAAAACTAGAGCAACGACAAGCTCTCACAGGAGGACAGTCCGTGATTTGTATTTAGAAGAAAGCACCTATCTGGTGGAAAAAGAGGTTCCCAAAACCAATTAAAGTGACGACTTCCTAAGTTCAAGCTGAGCCACTCTCATTTTGGTAAAACCCTAGTTAGAAGTGCAAAGTCAGCCAAGGAGAGCGGGATTTTGAGCGGATGCTATTCCTTACACACATCATCACTAAGGTGAATCTGGTCACACGGGCAACAGGACTGGCCAATTACTCTCTCAAGTCCACATTGCCATGGATATGGTCTGAAAACATGGCATGATCAACTTCACCTGGCTTCTCTCTCATCACTCACCACCTGGTAGTCCTGCTGGCCTACATTTCAGTTCTTATCAAGGAAACAGAAGAACATGAAGCAAAAACACATAATACAGAGCTCCAAATTCCAGGATCAAGTCATGGCTCCACCAGTGGTTAAAGGTGTCTGAGTTTTGGGGCACCTGGGTAGCTCAGTCAGTTCAATGTGTGATTTCAGCTCAGGTCATGATCTCATGGTCTGTGCTGACAGCTCAGAGCCCAGAGCCTGCTTCGGATTCTGTGTCTCCCTCTCTCTGCCCCTCCCCCACTCACACTCTGTCTCTCAATATTAAACAAACACCAAACATTTTTTTTTAATTTTTTTTTAACGTTTATTTATTTTCGAGACAGGGAGAGACAGAGCATGAACAGGGGAGGGTCAGAGAGAGGGAGACACAGAATCTGAAGCAGGCTCCAGGCTCCGAGCTGTCAGCACAGAGCCCGACGCGGGGCTAGAACTCACGGACCGCAAGATCATGACCTGAGCCAAAGTCAGCCGCCCAACCGACTGAGCCACCCAGGCGCCCCCAAACACCAAACATTTTTAAAAGGTGTCTGAGTTTCTGCAAAAGGAACATACAAATAATACCTGACTGCCTATTGGATCATTGTAAGGATCAAACTAAAGAGAGGAAATCACTATGTGAACTGTAGGATGGTAACAATTATTTTTTCTACCCTCATTGATTTCAGCATTGTCCAACAGTCCAACTTAATAAAAATTGGTCTATTACCCTATAAAAACTACCTAAATACCTCACCGTTCATTTTTAACTAAAATATTTACTATTTTTTTTAATGTTTATTTGAGATAGAGAGGAGATTTGAGATTGGAGAGGGAGAGGGAATGCACACATGTAGGGGAAAGGCAGGCAGGCAGGCAGAGAGAGAGAGGGAGGAGACCCCCCAAGCAGTCTGAGTTGTCAGCAGAGCCTGAGCTGGGGCTCAGTCCCACATATCATGAGATTATGACCTGAACCAAAATCAAGAGTCTGACACTCAATGGAGACAGCCACCCAGGTGCCCCAAATTAAAATATTTAAATATGCAAGACCAACTGGACTAACATGACTAAGGGAACCAGTGCTCCACTTTGTCCATATATTTGTCAAATTTTCTACAATAAAGAGTCTATCTGCATCTCAGCTATGTTGACTAAAAAGATTACCAATCCTAGGATGGAAAGATGGCCACAAGAGACTCCTTACTTCAACTCTAAGTGCTTGGATGAAGATGTTGATACACAGAGGACTTTACAGCCACTCCAGATTCTTAAAAGCATGGGTCCCTGCCCTTCCATGAAAAAAGCTTTCCTTCCACAACTTCCGGAGATTAGGCTTAAAAAATAAATAGCCCTGGTAAACAAGAATGATTGGTTTCAATCATAAGCTGCAAATGCCCAGCAACAGAGTCTTCCCTTCATGCAGGGAAGCCAGCAGGTGCATGGGAAAGTGTGTTCCAACGTTCTGGTAAGGGAAAGAATGAGCAGAAGGTGAAAAGGTCAAGGAAGAAGAGGCTGGAAACCCCAGAGAAACTGCTCTCAGGCTAAGTCAAAGAGAAAGAATAACCTAGCACACAGCTTTACAACTCGCTCGTGTTTCAGGAACTGGACCTCTGTAGTCTGAGGCATAGTAAACCCCCATCGTCTCTTCACTGGACTAGCAGACACCTTCCCACACTAGAGTCACTGTCAGGATTTTCTTTTTTCTCCCCATCCCATGAAGAAGAATCTGAGCAAGAATGTCTACTTGGCATGATCGTGAGGGATGGATGTGGAACCTACATTGCACATGGCACAAAGAAATGCTCCATAAACATTTGTGGAATTTTCCCAGAGGTTAGTATCTGTTTTCTGGTGACATGTTGCATATAGCTTTGAGTCATGGAGGAGGCTCTGAGAACAATCACTGCATCAGCATTGCCATGAGATTTGCTGTTTGTTTCTGTCCTCTACCATGGATGAGGATGAAATAGGGATGACAAAGGCCCATCCAATGAGAAAAGAGGGCAGTATGATGGGGCAAAAACCACAATGGACTGGAAGCCAAGGAACCTTGGTTCTAGTTCTGAGTCTTTATGAATTATGAAGTTTTCTCTTTGGGTGCTGGTTACCTCAATTTGAGATAATCAAGTTCAACTGTATGATTTCTAAGTTCCTCCCGTGTTCTCAGATCCTATTATAAGCAGTATTACTTTTCCATTCCAGAAACAAAACTTGGTAAAAGACTATCCAAGACTATGCAATGACAAAGAGCAATTTTATTTTTTTGAGCGAGAGAGAGAGAGACAGAGTGGGAGCCAGGGAGGGTCAGAGAGAGAGAGAGAGAGAGAGAGACAGAGAGAGAGAGAGAGACAGAGAGAGAGAGAGACAGAGAGAGAGAGAGACAGAGAGAGAGGAATGGAAGGAGAGAGGGAGAATCCCAAGCAAACTCCACCCAGTCAGTGCACAGAGCCTGATGCAGTGCTCAAACTCATAAAACTGTGCGATCATGACCTGAGCTGAAACCAAGAATCGGACACTTACCCAACTGAGCCACCCAGGTGCCCCAGCAAAGAACAATTTCTGATAAGTGTAATATACTGAGACACCTCTCCTTTTCCCTTTAACAAAAGAGGTAGCAGGCAGAAAGCCCTAATGAACTAGATTCTTCTAGCAAGATGAACTAGATCCTAAGGTGGGCAGCCATGAAATCTAGCAGAAACATTTTAAGTGCTTTATTATTCTCCCAAAAGAAGGAAAACTATTCTTTTAGGATCTTGACCCAGAACAAAGCATCTAATTATTCTCAAAAAATTACCAGCAATTATTTTTTTCTAAGGAAAAAAACTCCTATCCTAACGAAAATTCAAAGAAGGTAATTTTCCAATTACTATGATTAAAAAAATACAAGATTCCTTTTTAATAAATCTTTTTAGTCCAAGTATGTACAAATCTCTTTCAAGTCAAGCAACGTCTCTCTCTACAAACCCATTAAGGTGGTTGTTATTTTTGGAGCTAGTTAATGGATATTGTCCTGTGATTATACAAAACCAGAAACTCAACCTATTGGATTATTTCTTCATTAATATGTACAGCTTCCTTCTTTTTAGAAGTTTAGTGGCCATTACCATTAAAACGAGTGTATAATGAATATCAAAACTTAGATCCATTTTCAGATGCTGTGTCTTCTGCATATTGGTATACCCAGTGTGTCTTAGCAAAGGCTCAAAAGAGAATTGTTGCATGAACGCTGCCATGAAATGGGCTATAAAGAGCTTAATTAGTTGCAGCTCATGGAAGAATTCTTTTCTGGGTAGATGCGCAAGAACAAAGTGCTGTATGGCTCCAAAACTTCATCCGAAGCCTTTTGTTTTCCAACGAGTGTCTGGGTCCTTGCAAAATTCTTATGTTAAATCCCTAAACCTTAGTAGGATAATATTAGGAGGTGGGGGCTTTGGGAGTTAATTTGGTTTATATGAGGTCATAGGGGTAAAGTACCCATGATGGGATGAATGCCCTTCTAAGAAGATGGAGAGACAGAAGAGCTTCCTTTCTCTACCACATCAGGATACATCCACAAAGTGGCCATCCCTAAGTCAGGAAGATGGCTCTCACCAGAACTCAACCATGATGGCACCATGATCTTGGGTCCCTGCCTCCAGAACTGAACAATAAATGTCAGCTGTTTTAAGTCACCCAGTCTGTGCTATTTTGTTACAGCAGCTCAAGCTAAGACACCTCCCCTTCCTTATCTCTACAAGGAAACTTGGGAAAACAACGGATTTGCATAAAATGATTTGAGGTTCTATGGAGCTTCATCAATCTATTATAATAAAAGAATGAGCAGATTACCACATAAATAGAGTAAGAGAGTTTCAAGTTAGTCACTGGCTCATACACACCAGAGATAACAAGGGACATGCTGAAAAGGCACGAGTAAGAAATCAGAGTAAGTGAAATTCCAGGGGGGAGGGGGGGAAACCCTGCCGTTAATCAATGGACAGGGAAGGTGGCTTGCGGAAAACACTCCTTGAGGCAGATGACTCAAGTACGCATGAAAGGGAGTTGGGATGGCTTAGTCAAAGTTCTAGAGGAAGGCATGCTGGGTCCAACCCATTCAGGTATGCCTTAGGCAGCTTAACATCATCTGTGCCTCATAAAGAATGGCTATGAAACCAGAAGTTAGTTTCCTAAGGAGACCAACTCCCAAGACCTTCACCAACATTTCTGACTGCCCAGTATCCCTTCAATGCATACATGCTGCTCTCTATTCGTTTCTTAGGGCTGCCATAACAAAATATCACAGATTAGGGAGCTTAACCAAAAGAAATTTCTATTTCTGGAGGCTGGGAAGTCCAAGATCAAGGTGCTGATCACTGCTATTCCTGTGAAGAGCTTTCTTCCTGGCTTGTAAATGGCTAACTTCTCAAGGTGTCCTCAGACAATGGGGGGAGAGAGAGACAGGCGGGGGCAGACAAAGAGCACAACTGCACAAGCTCTCTGGTATCTCTTCATGAGAGCACTCATCTGACTGGAGTAGAGCCCCACTCTCATAACCACATCTGACCGTATTTGCCTCCTCAAGGCTTATCTTCAAATATATCATATTAAGGATTAAGTCTTCATCCTATGAATCTAGGAGGGACACAACCATTCAGTCCAAAACATGCTCCTCTACACTCACCAACCAAAGCTAAATAAGCCATTCATTCAATAATGCCAACATCTGTAAGAGTTTGATTAAATACAGGTAACTAAATAAACTACTTCTGTTATACATTTTTGTTATGTTCTAGACTAGAACAGAGAAAAACAAGAATCATCTATTTTAACAATTTGTGAGATAGAAAATCGGACTCTTGGGGGCACCTAGGTGACTCAGTTGGTTAAGCGTCCGACACCCGGCTTAGGTCATGATCTCACGGTCTGAGTTCAAGCCCCGCATCGGACTCTGCATTGACAAGTCAGAACCTGAAGCCTGCTTTGGATTCTGTGTCTCCTTCTCTCTCTGCTTCTACCCCACTCGTACTCTGTCTCCCTCTCTCTCAAAAATAAATAAACATTTAAAAAAATTTTTAAAAGACTGGACTCTTACTTGTGATGGAGCAGAGACGATTTAACATATTAATGCCCTGGGGTGCCTGGGTGCTCAAGCAATTGAGCATCCAACTTCGACTCAGGTCATTATCTCATGGTTTTTGAGTTCGAGCCCCACATCGGGCTCTGTGCTGACAACTCAGAGCCTGGAGCGTGTTTCAGATTCTGTGTCTCCCTCTCTCTCTGCCCCTCCCCAACTCATGCTTTGTCTCTCTCCTCCCACCCCTCTCTCTCAAAAATAAATTTTAAAAGTTTAAAAACATTAAAAAAACATATTAATGCCCTTATTTTCCCCCATCTCACTTGTATTAAAAAGGGTTCTGGTTTCAATCAAGGTTGTCCCTCTCCCCTTGAGGATGATTTTGCCCTTGTCAAACTGGGCTTTTAACAATGTTATATCAAGATAGAGGAGGAGGAATGAGAAGTGGTAAAGAAACACTAAGACTGTACCACATAGCTTATGGCTTTAATCCAGCTACATTTGTTTTAGCCAGTCTTATTCTCAATAGTTTTCGAGTTGCCTTAAAAGCAAAGTAAGATGATGGCTGTCAAGAACTAAGAAAGATCTTGAGCACCAAAGTGGCTCAGTGGGTTAAGCCTTCAACTCTTGGTTTTAGCTCAGGTCATGATCTCATGGTTCGTGGGTCTGAGCCACACATTAGGCTCTGTGCTGACAGTGCAAGGCCTGCTTGGGAGTGTGTCTGTCTGTCTGTCTGTCTCTCTCTCTCTCTCTCTCTCTCTCTCTCCCTCCCTCCCTCCCTCTCTCTCTCTCTGCCTCTCTGGCTCCTGCTCTAAATAAATAAAACATAAAAATAAATAAGAAAGATCTGAGATCTGACTCTAACAAGTTAGCTGCTACAGTTTTCATGCACAATGGCAGAAGACGTGAGACTCCAGGGTCCAAGACAATGAACTTTATTGCTCATAATATAGAAAGAACCATGAGCATCGGCAAATTTTTATCAGTTCTTCTGCCTCCAAAGTCCCAAGAAGCCCACATGAACAGGACCAGATGGATGCCTGAAAGCTCTGTGGCTGCATTATAGGAAAATCCTGGGCTTAGGAAACTTAAATTCTATGTAGTGGGCAATAAGACAACCTGTTTTTTATCTGGAGAGAGACACTTTATCTTTCAAGACTGTTTATTATACCAACATCCTTGAAAATAAAGTACTGGAAAAAGGCCATCAGTAGCTCGCTTACATGACATGCAGAATCATGAAAGGTCCATGGGAAATTGCCTCCCAACTCTGGCCAGTGAGGTGGAAAGGAGAGATTTCAGACAATGAATATCCTTTGACTTTACCCTCCATTTGTACTGCACTCTCTCCAGCCCTTTTCTTACATGTCACTCCCAAGAAAAAAGGAAGAGGCAACACAAGTGAGAATTCATTATTCTGCTGGTGGTGGATTTGGGTAACTTGTCTTTCTTCTTGCACCCAACACAGCCTGATGTTCAAGCTAAAAATGAGATGATGATATTCTGGGTGACCCAAACAGCATTTAGCCATTTGGACTTCTACAATGAGCTGCCATTATGTTCACAAATGTACTCAGAATGCTCTCATGATCTAGAATTTTCTAAATTTCAAGTGCCCCAACAAAGTACTAAGGACCCATATCAACACACAATTGAAAAAAAAGAAAAACTAAAGAGGAAACATAGTAGTGCCAATGAAAATATAAACAAAAAAGCTACTGAATGCTTATTTAAAATCAGAAGCGGGGTACCTGGGTGGTTCAGTCGGCTGAACGTCCGACTGTGGCTCAGGTTATGATCTCGCAATTCATTGGTTCAAGCCCTGCAATGGGCTCTGTGCTGACAGCTCAGAGCCTGGAGCCTGCTTCAGATTCTGTGTCTCCCTCTTTCTCCCCTCCTCCCCTGCTCACACTCTGTCTCTTTCTCAAAAATAAAGATTTTTTAAAAAATTTTTTAAGTAGAAGCTATGTGAAATACCTATATGTTAATCTTACTTGATTTTACAAATAAGGAAATAGAGTCCTAAAAAAATTAAGTTACTCATCAAGGGTCATATAGACAGAAAATAATAGATGGAATATAGACACCAAAGACTGAGCTCTGACAAAATCTACTATTTTGTCTCTGAAAAAAAATAAGATCACACCCATCTACAGAAGCAAAAGCAAAATCCTCCCCCAAGACCATAGCTAGCAGGTAGCCAAGATGACACAACTATGGAAAAGGTTTTCCCCCCAAGATCATGTTCCAGATCATTTCTACCAACCCAGAAGGGTAGGCAGCTCCAAACAACCTGTATCTAGCAAGGCCAAAAGCTTCCCTGCAAGATCTTGTGCTCTTTGAATCTAAAACCAGGCCAAATGTGTAATAAAAACACAAAAACAAAAACCAAGTGCAAACAAATACAAAGACACATGGGCAAAACAAAGTAAGACAAACACTCATTCATGGGCTTGTAGAACATGAACTGGCCTCAGGAAAATTCCATTATAGTTCGGTATGTGCTAACCATTTGCCACTGAATTGCTCCATATGCTTCCCCCCTACCCCAGTCTTCCCCTAGAACAGAGCAGGAACATTAAGAATGTGAATCCAGTTGGGAAAGGGGCTCCTGGCTGGCTCAACTGATTAAGCATTCCATTCTGGATTTCAGGTCAGGTCTTCACCTCATGGCTAGTGAGATCGAGCCCCATGTTGGGCTATGTGCTCATAATGTGGGGCTTGCTTGGGATTCTCTCTCCCTCACTCTCTGCCCCTCCCCTGTTCGCACATTCTATCAAAATGAGTAAAATTCGGGGTGCCTGGGTGGCTTAGTCGGTTAAGTATCCTATTTCAGCTCAAGTCATGATCTCGCAGTTGACGAGTTCAAGCTGTGTGTCGGGCTCTGCGCTGACAGTTCAGAGCCTGGAGCCTGCTTCAGATTCCGTGTCTCCCTTTCTCTCTGTCCCTCCCCTGCTCATGCTCTGTCTCTCTCAAAAATAAACATTAAAAAAAAATTTTTAAGTAAATTAAAAAAAAAACAATTTTAATCCAGTTGGAAAACATGTTGGAGATGACAGCATCATTTTCATTAAAGATTAACAGCTGTTCCTCCCACAGTATAAGGGAAGAAACAGCAGCTAACAGCGCAGTCAGTGAGGGGAGCAGAGGGGTTATTGTTGAACTTGTTTAAAAACAGACCATTAGAGAAGGCAAGGTTCTATTGCAGCAACGAATAAAACCCAAGATCTTGGTGACTTAACATAGCAAAAACTTATTTTCATTCCCATATATCAAGACCAATGTCCCTGTTCATAGTTGGGCAGCTTTCCTCCCAAGTGATGACTCAAACCACCGGACAGTGTGAATCTTGTAGCATTGCTCTCTTTAGCTAATGGACTCAAATGTGACTACAGAAAAAGATTAAGAGGACTGTGACTAGGGGACTTATTATGGGCTACATATTTTTTATTGCCAAAGAGGTGGTACTTCCCTAGGTAGAAAGGGAAGACTGTAAGTAATTTTCTGAAGATCGATTTCCCTTTAATGGCTTAAAAACCATTTTATCCTGATGTACCAATTAATAAATGGAAATGGTACACATCACTTGCTCCCACATTCCAATGACCAACACTAGACACATGTCCCATCCACATCACTGTGGCTGTTATACAGCCAGCCAAACCGCCCTGGCTCCTCCATTCTTGGGGTGTCTGGGTCCAAATCTCCTATCTTGGTGTTTTCAGTGTATTTCTCTAAACCCTGGTGCCCCGTGAGCCTCAATTTTGACAGTGTGTCACATTCAAATAACCACTAATGAGTCAACTAATGTGGATTTAATTCTCCAATTCCATCCCAATGTTTACAAAATGCCAACAGGGAGGTGAATTCTTAACTTTCAGAATGTACTCTCAGAATGATCGCTCTTTATCACTGTTACTTTTAGTATTTTCCACAATCGGAAAAATGTTCCTTGACACTTTCCTAGTCTCAACACCCCATCCAGAGAAGCCCTCCTGACTTGGCTTTTCCCCATCTTTCCTCTCCCCCACTTCAGTTCTGTATTACCAATCAACTTGGCCTTCCTCACCTCTCCTTAGCATTCTCGCTGCACCATCCACTACCTGGATTTTCCAGAGCCAGAGCCTATCAGCTGATCTAATCAAAAAGAATATATTCCTCAAAGAGGAAGATGGGTGTGATAGATTGCAAATACTCTCAAATGTAAATGCCAAAAGTATGTAAAGCAACAGAAGCCAGCCTGCCTCCTAAAGGGTTATAGACTTGGAAAGACCAAGGGGTTTAAAAGTCTAGTTTAACCAAAAATCCACTTACATTTGTCTATCTTTTCTCTGTACATGCAGTTCTTGGCATAGAGAAAGTTCTCAACTGCCAGTGGAATAAAGTTCTCAAATTGTTGAAACAGATATGCCAAGAACACTATCATAGAACCTTTCTACAGTAAGAAATGTGACTGGCCACATGATTCCTTCAACTTTTCAGAGAATAAATTCTCCCAGTGCCTCTCATCAATTATCCGCAACTGAGAGGTAAGAGAAAATGTTTTTAAAGCCATTGAAGAGAAATCAGTCAGAAGGGACATTTATTTACAGTCTAGAATATCAGAAGTGCCTCCTCTCTTTTTCTACTCAAGTACCATGGATATGTTAAGATCTTGATCAGTTCTTCCCACCTCCGGCCCAAAGCCTTGGGAAATAGCACATTCTGCTCTGCCCTCACCAGGCAATCGGCAAGTGTTTCATCCTGCAGTACATCACTACTCCATGTTTGTGTCCCCTCTCCAAGAGGATGGGACCCTCTGTTAGAGCAGAATGGGCAAGCAGGAACTGAGTTCACTCCCCTCACCCCATGTCACAAGGCTTTTTATCCCTTCACCAACCTCTTTATCATCATATGCAGTCTATACTGAGAATATCCCAGCTCAGTGTTGGTGGTTGAAAATGAAATACATGGAATTATACAGATATTTGCATATTATATTTATGTTACATTTAAGTGTAGTTGTTTAAATAATGACTCAAGAATTTTACCAGGCCCAAGACTTCACTATGAATTCAAGCTTTCAAGGTAGTACAGAATCATCAGTTCTTTGGGGGTTCTTTTCATCTTTTATCAGAGAAAGCCCAAAGTACAAGAGAGAACATGGAGTCAAAGGGAGCAAGCAAGCTCTTTTGTTGTGTTATAGTAAATCAACTATTTCCTCAGTCTTGGAGCCACAGCTTATGGTATAAACATGGTATGAAGGAATAAAGGCTCAGTCTGAAATTTCATAGTTCTTGGTCACAGAGTAATACAGGGAGTCTTCAGTCTGCAATATTTATGCCAGGATACAAGTAATCTAAGCATGTAAGGCCTTGTCAACTTCACTACTAGATCAAATATGTGCGGTGTTCACAGAATAAAGTAAATGGAAACGTAATTCATGCAAGAGATGAAGGATTTCAACACCTCAGATTTTTTCAAAGTGACGGGTTCATGAAGGTGATTCTTTCCCATTCCAATGGTTTGGTCATGGCCCACTTAGGGTAGAACCATAGGTAATACTCAAAAGGTTAGCAATGCATATGGCACGGTATGAGCACTGACCAATCAGAACAGATGCTGTTCCACCGAAGCGGTGGAATGGGGCCAAGCAAGTTACTGCAGTGTGAGGCATTACTTAGTAGAGAGAGGTCTAGAGTGTTCCAGAGATGAGGCCCTGATGGCTAGGTTGATAGCCTCAGGGGGAAAGGGTGCTGTGGCTGATGGCTATTTACCAATTAGCATAAGAATAGGTCAGTGTTTAACCCCTACTATAGGTGTGCTCATGCTCACCAGCTCATTACCAGCACTGGTTCCAGCTCTTTCTCAAGCCCAGAGCCAAAACCTTCTAACACTAGAAGGAAAACATTTCTTTAAGTCATGATTCCTAGCCCTAACACTTCTATCTTTATCCAAAACGAAGTATCATACAGGCCTCATCTTTATCCTGGAGAAAACAAAGTCAGTACCCAGATGAAACCACAGCAAAGTCTTCTCTCTGAATGCCTAAGATAAAGACCATAAACCTCTCTACCCCAATTTCAATCCTGCTGTCTAAATTCATATAAACCTATCTAAAAAAGTCTAAAAATAGAACAGTTGCTTCCCTATCCCCTTAACTCCTTGTTGCTGCCAAACCCATTTTTCCCCTCCCTATCACCATCTGGGTAAATGGCACCACCATTGACCCAGTCATTCAAGCCAAAAACCCAGGGGCCATTTGGATTCTGTCCTTGCATACCCCAGGGCCATCTACCAATACATCCAATCAAGTCTACCTTCAACACATATATGCAACCTAACCAACTCAGTCAACCTTCCTAACTCCCATACTATTCCAAGTCACCATGAAAAGTCACCTAGACTATCCTATGGTATCCTGATTGGTCAGAGTGGGAGCAGGAAGACCAAATAATCTTTTAAAATTTAAATCCAAGTTAGTTAACATATAGTCTAATAATGGTTTCAGGAGAATTTAGTGATTCGTATAACACCCAGTGCTCATCATAACAACTGCCCTCCTTAATGCCCCTCACCCATTTAGCCCATCCCCCCCCCCCACCCCCCCCCCCCCCAGCAACCCTCAAGTTTGTTCACTGTATTTAAGAGTCTCTTATGGTTTGCCTCCCTCTTTTTATCTTATTTTCCCTTCCCTTCCCCTATGTCCATCTGTTTGGTTTCTTTGATTCCACACGAGTGAAATCATATTGTATTTTTCTCTGATGTCAGAATAGCAGAATACATTCTAGTTCCATCCATGTTGTTGCTGCAAATGGCAAGATTTCATTCCTTTTCATTGCCAAGTAATATTCCATTGTGTGTGTATATGTTGCATATATACATATAATTGTATATACATACACACCACCTCTTCTTTATCCATTCATCAATCAATGGACATTTGGGCTCTTTCCATAATTTGGCTATTGTTCATAGTGCTGGTATAAACATTGGGGAGCATGCACCCCTTTGAATCAACATTTTTGTATCCTGTGAATAAATACCTAGCAGTGCAATAACTGGGTTGCAGGGTAGCCCTATTTTTAATTTTTTGAGGAACCCCCATACTATCTTCCAGAGTGACTGCACCAGTTTGCATTCCCACCAGCAGTGCAAAAGAGATCCCCTTTCCCTGCATCCTTGCCAACATCTGTTGTTGCCCGAGTTGTTCATTTATAGCCACTCTGACGGGTATGAGGGATTATCTCATTGTGGTTTTGACTTTCACTTCCCTGATGAGTGATGTTGAGCATCTTTTCATGTGTCTGTTGGCCATCTGGATGTCTTTTGACCAAACACTGACTATTCTCTGTCCACCAGTCAGAGTTTTTTCATAAAAACAAGCCAATCAACCTCTCTCTGCCAACCTTGGTTCTCTCTGGGCCTTCTATGGCACTTAAAATGAAATCCAAACTCCTACTTCCCCAACTATGCTTCCTGTCACCTCCTTGCTCAACTCAGCACAATGCCTTTAGTTCTTCGTCAACACCACAGAGTCTCTTCCACCTCGGGCTGTTTCCCAGCTTAGACTCCTGTATCCCTCCCTGGCGTACACTTTCCCGGGTCTTCATGAAGCTTGTCCCTTCTCTCAACCGCATCCAACTTCAAGAGTCACCTCCTCAGAGAAGTCTTCCCGTTGAAACCAGACCTACCAACCCCCTGGGTCTTCAGTTTCTCCTCTATAACCCCTTACTCTACTTTTCCTTCTGGTACTTACTTAACCTAAAACCATCCACACATCCATTTATTGTCTCACTTCAGTTTAAGTATCATAAAGGCAGAGGCCATGAATTGTTCTCTTCTGAATCCCAGAGATCTACAACAGGACCTGACCCATAGTAAGCTCTTGGGTATTTGTGGAATCATTTTTTTTAACCCACTAGAGCACAGTCACTTTCTGAAAGTCCTTACTCGATGTGTCTCTTGACATTATATTGCCTCTGTGATGCTTCGAAAATCATTTCATTGTTGAATTTTCATCTTAGAGTGCATTCTCCATGCTACTTAAGCAGAGAAGAAGTAAGTAATGTCATGGTAAACCATTAAGGGGTACAGGTACTTCTCATTATAGATTTCTGGAACTTCAGAGCTGACATTTTAGAGATCATCCATCACTGTGGTCTCATTTTTATGGTAGCTCTCAAGGGTTCAGAGCTGTGACTCTAGCTACATAGGGCCAGTGAACACTTCAAATAGACATATTCTGAACCAAGATGTGCTTAAGTGTAAAACCTACATCAGATTTCATAGATTTAAAAGTGTAAAAATGTAAGATCTCATTTCTAAATATTATTGATCATGTTGAATAATTATATTGATATATTGGGTTAAATAGAATTATTAAAATCAATTTCACCAGTTTCTTTTTATGTTTTTTTAAATAGGACTATTTCAAAGTTTGAGGTTACATATATGGCTCACACTTCCAGCAAATATTCCATTTCCATTGAATAGCACTGGTTCAGTGAGGTTGAAGGACTTACCCAAGGACACACTGCATGTAATGGAAGACAGACGACCACACACCAGAACCCTTCCTCCATTCAGACTTCTCTCTAATGCCCAATCCAGCTATGGATGCACTACAATGAGGGTTTTTGTTTTGTTTTTTTGTGAGGGTTTTTTGTTTGTTTTTACAAGAAAGAGCACACACACGTAAGCAGTTCACAAGCAGAGGAGGAGCAGAGGGAGAGACTCTTAAGCAAGCTCCATGCTTAGCATGGAGCACGATGCCAGCTCAATCTCTTGACCATGAGATCATGACCTGAGTGAAAAATCAAGTCGGACACTTAAGTGCCTGAGTCATCCAGGTGCCCCTATACTGAGTTCTTTACCAGGGGCAGTGGGGAAGAGTGGTAGGTTCTAGGAATTCCTTACTTTTAACTACCTGGGT
The DNA here is from genome assembly GCF_023721935.1 of Panthera uncia. Taxonomy (NCBI): domain Eukaryota; kingdom Metazoa; phylum Chordata; class Mammalia; order Carnivora; family Felidae; genus Panthera; species Panthera uncia. The sequence continues at coordinate 18,594,645 of NC_064807.1, forward strand.
CAGTCAAATCCCAGCCCCACACTTAGTGGCTTCGGGCAGCTCATTCAGTCTTTCTTTACCTCATTTTCCTAAGACAGAAAAAAGTTTATTCCATACCTCACTAACTTGCAAAGATGAAATGCATTAGTAGATATAGAACACTGACTATATGCCAGATACAATTCTAAGGGATTTTTAAATTTACTATTATTACATTCTTCTTATTATTATTCAGGTGCTTATCTATTTTAAAATAAATTGAAGGCTGGAAGGGTTCTGGCTAGTGACAAATAGTGTTAGTTTTGGAGTCATCTTTATGTCAATAGATATTTCTACCATCAGAAGTTCCAGATTACCAATGCAATACATTTCTGTCCCTGGCAAACCTGTTCTAATACACTAAGATTCCTGCACATGTAAAGTCTCATGTTAGATGAAAATTCAAACACAATTAGAGAACAAAGGAATACGAAGAACTCTTTCTGTCATCTATCACCAAGGCAAACAGCAACCAGATACTATTTCTTCATTTGTGGAGGCACGCTACACACACACACACACACACACACACACACACACACACACACACAGTCATGTCTATCCTGAGTCATCAAGGTAACTAACACTTATGCTATGAATGAAGAATCACCATGGCAACTCAGAGCTAGCAGAATTTATAGACCGCTCAATCCAGGCTGCGTGTTTTACGGATGAGGAGCCTCTATGATTTTGTGACTTACCCAAGGTCACACTATAAATTAGAAGCCAAACTGGGATTCATACCAAAGGTTTTTGGCAATTTACCCACAAAGCTTTAGACAACATCCAGCTTTTTTAAAGAATATTAAGGGGAAAAGCAATTCATTAAACAGGCAATGCAGTAAGTATAATAAGGAATGTTTAGAATTCTGGAAAAAACACAAATTAGAAATTATTTCTAATTATAGCTTGAGAGATGTAATCTAAATTAAGGTACTGAGTTTTCACCATCCATCATAATGAATGCAAAACCCTTTGTTTTGGCCAACATGACTCTCCTTGAAGAGGAAGAGGACTTTAAACAGAAATTGAGACACTCAAGATAAAAACTTTGAACAAATAAATATACTTTCCTTGGATAAAAAGCTTTCTGGCCATTTTCTGGTTCGTACTAAGACACAATTCCGTCATAGACAGAAGTGGTTGAATTCTAATAGCAAATTCAAACTGCCTTGTAAGTGCTAATTGATTTCAAATTATCTGGGGTGGTATGCGTACATGTGCCTCGTCACACGCCCACACACATACAATAAATTTGTTTCATTGGGGCCATTCCCAATTGGTAGACATTACCTTTAGTGTCCAGTCCTACCCCATAGAACTTGGGTATAATAAACCATAGCTTCCCTCCTCGTTTTCTCTGCCTGTCCATCCTCCAATTCTAACACCAATTTGCAAGGAAGAAAAAACTTGCTCATTACCTTAAATGAATAGTAATTTGAAAATGGTCATAGAAGGTTTGAGCAGTTTTTTCATGCATGAGCTACGTATAGATAGCCCCCCAATTCCACAGTGACAAATACAAAGAGAGAGAAGTTATTAAAAGGAGTGAGTCAATCAACTTTTAGACGTTTTAGAAGCAGCAGCATTTAAACTCAAGTACTTGATGTGAAGGTTTGCAGCTAGTGGAGTTTTTGCTAGTTAATGATTTGGGATTAGAACTTCATATTTAATTCACTCCATTTCATCTTGTGTTTTTTTAAAGTCAATAAATGGCCTAAAGTTTCCACAGAAAGGGGGAAAAAACATGCCAGCAGTGTTAGACTGATGTGTTCAAATTCAGCATATCCAAAAGTAGAATACAGACAAGCATTAAGACATGACCTCATCTCTCTCATCTCCTGGGTCTGTGATCTGAATTTTTCTTCTTTCAAGTTCAGGGACAGTAAAAGAAATGATGGTCTCGAGACAGAAGAACTTAGAAAGTACATCATCTCTTCAACAAAGGAGCAACTGGGTGGCTCAGTTGGTTAAGCATCCAACTCTCAGTTTTGGCTCAGGTCATGATTTCATGATATCTTGAGTTAGAGCCTCACATCAGGCTCTGTACTGACAGCAAGGAGCCTGCTTGGAATTCTCCCCCCCCCCCCCCCACCGTGTCCTTGTTTCTCTTGAAAGGAAAGGAGGAAAAGACAAAGGAGGAAAAGACAAAGGAGGAAAGGAGGAAAGAAAAGCAAAGAAAGCAAAGAAAAAAGCAAAGAAAAAAAGCAAAGAAAGAGAAAGAAAAAGAAAAGAAAAGAAAGGAGTCTCTTCCATACAAATCAGGGGGTGAAGAAACTAGTTGTCATTGTAGGTGAGAGGACATACAGAATCCAGTGAATTAAGATTAGGGAAGATATACATATATATTTTTTTTTTACAATAGTAAAGTTGGAATATAGGAGGAAGTGATGCTTTGGTTTGGGGTGGGGGCGGGGGGGAAGCCTGGGCTCGAAAAACCATCTTCTCAGTCTGAGATTGTAAATCTCTTCTTGGTTGGGTTGAGCTTTGCAAGCCCCGTATGAATAAGTCAACCAAACATATAGTACTTCTACTCAAGTTCAAGAGTAAATATGGAAGCCAGGAGTCAGGACTGAGTTTTGTGTTATTGAAGGCATTCAATCTGTTATGAAATAATCTATTAGAGTTGTGATAAATTTACAAGAGTTAAAAGTATAAATTATTATTTCATTTAGAAATAGTATTTTATTACATTTATAGATCATATATTGAATCTTAAAAGAGTAGGATTACCTCTACTTTAGAGGTAGAATTTAACCTCTAACTTTAAAGATCTACTGGCACATCTTAAATGTTTAGCTCTTATTTGCCCCCTTTGTCAGAAGCTTGAAATATATGATCCTCAGGTTTTTAAATGTATAAATAGGTTTTAAAACATTTAAAGGAAATTTGACTGCTTAATTCCCTGTGAGTTAACTTAGTAGGTTACCAACCCAAAGAATTAAGTGAAATGCATGATTATTTTTATACAAAAAATTACTAGACTTTTAAAAATTAAAATGAACAACCACATGCTTAGGAAAGCCAGGTTTTTTATATTTTTCAGTTTTCATAAACTCCCTATCAATTACAACCAGCAGTTTCAAACGTTTATTTGCTCACAGAAAAGCCCCTGACATCTGACAACTCAGTTGCAGAAAATCCTGGCAAGTCTGTCATAGATCAGTACAATGTTCATGACAGAGAATGAGAGCCCCAGATACAGTGCTGCCCACCAGCTGGCCCATATCATCACCTTAGATCCCCCCCGCGCCCCGCGCGCCCCCCCCACACACACACACTACATTCTGATTTCTGTGCCTTAGAATTGCAAGTGACTGGGGGAAAAACTTCCAGATCGATCATGGAGAATTCAAATGGTAACTGCAGAACAGAATGTCTAGTATTGTATTAGCCAGGATACCAGTTTAGCAGCTATTACAAGAGTCCTGTCATTCCTAGCTCAGGGCTAATGTGGAAGTTTCAGGGTTTTAGGGACATTTTCTACCTTCTTACTTTTTCTTCCTTAACACCCAACTTCCATCTCATGGTAAAAGATGTTGCTCTAGCTCCTTCCAACGATTAGCATCATTATACACAAGGGAAGAAAGACTCCTTTAAGGTCACAACTCAAAAATTGCCCGTATGACCACAGTTTACATCTCATGGGCTATAACTTAGCCACATGACCACACCTAACAGCAGGCAAGCTGAGAAACAACAGTCTTTACCTGGGTGTCCATGGCCCAGATAAAACTTCTCGTATTACAGAAGGAGGAAAAACACATATTCAGAAAACTGCCAGCGGCCTCTGCTACAAGTATGCCACTTTTCAAGTTGGTAACAAAAATTCAACTCAGTAAATTTCAAAGATCTAATTGGTTTTATTAACCAACTCATGAACTGAACAGCATCACATCTGATAAATAGAACAAAGTTCCAAAGGGCTACATAAAAGGTTTTTAAAAGGTAGAAAGAGAGGGAAAAGGAAATTATTAGCAAAGAATCTGTTGCTTTAGGCGAAGTTGCCTAAAAGGGGAATGGAAGGGGTCGATCAGTGCATTTCCCAGTGCTGACCAGGAAATTCTCACGTTAACCAACATGGACTGGTTAAAGGTTACAGATCTAGAGGTACTGAAACTGCAATTAGGTTAGGTATTAAGTCTTGGTTTACAGACTTGGGGCCTTAACCTCAGTGACGTCATTTTGGGCCTGTGGTTTTCTTTTTAAGAGAGTAAAAAAAAAAAAAAATTTTTTTTTAATATCGACAGTATCCACCTCTGTGCATAAATCTAAAAGCTTAAGAAACAAGTAAGATGCATGCATAGATCATTTGTTCCAGAACGTCAGCTCATAGTCCAGTGTCAGTACGTAATGGAGTTCGTTAGTCTAAAAGTAAAAGTTTAAAACGGACCAATAGTCATAGGCTTATTCCATATAAGATGCTATCTTCGGGGCGCCTGGGTGGCTCAGTCGGTGAAGCGTCCGACTTCAGCTCAGGTCATGATCTCACAGTTCGTGAGTTAAAGCCCCACGTCGGGCTCTGTGCTGACAGCTCAGAGCCTGGAACCTGCTTCAGATTCTGTGTCTCTTTCTCGCTCTCTGCCCCTCACCCACTTGGGCTCTGTCTCTCTCTCTCAAAAATAAATGTAAAAAAAAAATTAGAATACTATCTTCTACTAAGAATAAGCCTTTTCCACTTTTTGTGGTTAAAATAGCCCTTTTTTTATGTGAGAATGTTGATACCACATGGCTAATTATTTGTTTAGCAAATGTTTCTGGAACACCCAGGCACTATACGAAATGCTCAAGATTCAGTGATTCCGGTAGTCCCTCCACCCCACAAAATTTAGAGACTATAAGGAAAGACCCATTGTAAATACACTATCAGAAACAGTTTCAAACCAGGATGAGCATGATTTTAAAAAAGAAACACGGAGGAGGTCTGAAAGATGGCAGAATAGGAGAATCCTGACCTTACCTCATCCCAAGGACACTTTAAGACAACAGCTCCATTCGTACAACTAATTCTGAAAACAGCCAGAAGACTGGCAGAACAGACCTTGCACAGTTAATTGTGGAGACGAGGCCACACTGAAGAGGATAGGAGGGGCAGAGACTCTGCTGGGAACTAAACCCCCAGTTAGACGGATTCCAAGTGCGAGGGTCATTTCAAGTACAGACAAGGGAGAGGATCAGGCCCACCCCAGGCACCCCATGCACAGCGGACACACACTGGGAACGCAAATCCCCCTAACATTTGGCTTTGAAAACCTGTGGGGTTTAACTTTGTGAGCTTTTAAAAACCAGTGGGGCTTAACTTCAGGTACTTTTAAAATCAGCGTGTTTAGCTCCAGGAGAGCCAGAGGGCAATCAGAAACTGGGTCCCTGCCCTTAAAGAACCAGCGTAATAAGTAACTCCGCTGAGACACAGCTCACAAGCCACAGTTTGAAAAGTGCCTGGGGTATATGTGAAGGAGATTTGTTCACTAACCTCAGAATGTGCCCCAGAGGTGCAGAGATCCTCAAGAGACTTCTCTAAGAACAAAAAGTGCTAGTGGGCACCCTTTCCCTTCCCCTCCCCAAGCCTAAATAGCTAGACACTTGCAGGAACCCGCATAAACACTCTCCGCGCATCTTGCTCAGACTGTGTGCTTGGTGCCGCATTCTTCTGCAGCCCTGACCATCCAACCCCCCCCCCCCCCAACTGCCACACATTCCCCCAAAGCAGCTCCTGCCCCAATATACCTCGCAAACAGCCCTGGAAGGGACTGCCACCACTCCCAAGTGCCTACCACCCTACGGGGACAGGGACATAACCATACACCAACATGCCAGCAGTTCCAGCAGCCAAGCCTTTTAGCTGGCAGTGCAGGGAGAGTGCCCCATGCACTGGGATGGTAGGACTCCATCCCAGGCTAATATCTTGGATGACTGCCATGCCACCACCAACTCAAGTAGCTCCGGGGGCCACACACAGAGTACCCTACCGCCCAGTGTGCACACAACAGACAGAGAATGCAGGCAGGTAGCCCAATTGCCAACACCACTGGCCCGCAGGCCTAACATGGCCAAAGACAGGCTCCTCCAAGCACAGGGACCAAACCTGCCTGGTGCATGCAGAGCAGGCCAAGCAGGTCACTGCTGCGGACTGGGCCAAAGGCAAACACTGCTCAGCCCCAACAGCAGAGTGCCCACAACCCACATAGCAGACAGCCCTGGAGCACGTGGTTCTGGTGACCAGGGCACCCTGTACACAGGGCACCACAGGACCTCTTCCATCATAAGGCTGCTACTTTCAAGATCTGTAGATGTTGTTGACCTTCGTAACACATAGCAATAAACACAGAGACAAAATCAGGAGACAGAGGAATATGTACCCAATAAAGAATAGGATAAAAGAAGCCCAGCAAAAGAGCTGAATGAAACAAAGGTAAGTAATATGCCTGATTTTAAAAAGTCAGAGTCATGCTTATAAAGACACTCACTGGACTTAAGAGTGGAGGATCTCAGTGAGGTTTCCTTTTTTTTTTTTTTTATTCATTATTATTTTTAATTTACATCCAAGTTAGTTAGCATATAGTGCAATAGTGATTTCAGGGGTAGATTTAGCCCATCCCTCCTCTCACAACCCCTCCAGTAACCCTGTTTGTTCTCCATATTTAAGGAGTCTGTTTTGTCCCCCTCCCTGTTTTTATATTATTTTTGCTTCTCCTCCCCTATGTTCAACTGTTTTGTCTCTTAAAGTCTTCATAGGAGTTAAGTCATATGATTTCTGTCTTTCTCTAATTTCACTTAGCATAATACCCTCTAGTTTCATCCACATAGTTGCAAACGGCAAGATTTCATTCTTTTTGATTGCCCAGTAATCTTCCATTGTACATATATACACACCACATCTTCATCCATTTATCCATCAATGGACATTTGGGCTCTTTCCATACTTTGGCTATTGTTGATAGTGCTGCTATAAACACTGGGGTTCATGTGCCCCTCTGAAATAGCATACCTATAGCCCTTGGATAAATACCTAGTAGTGCAATTGCTGGGTCGTAGGATAGTTCTATTTTTAGCTTTTTGAGGAACCTCCATACTGTTTTCCAGAGTGGCTGCACCAGTTTGCATCCCCATTAGCAGTGCAAAAGAGATACTCTTTCTCCACAGCTTCACCAGTATCTGTTGATGCTGGAGTTGTTAATGTTAGCCATTCTGACAGGTGTGAGGTGGGATCTCATTGTGGTTTTTATTTGTATTTCCCTGGTGATGAGTGATGTTGAGCATCTTTTCATGTATTAGTTGGCCATCTGGAGGTCTTCTTTTGAGAAGTGTCTGTTCAGGTATTTTGCCCATTTCTTCACTGTAATATTTGGTTTTTGGGTGTTGAATTTGTTAAGTTCTTTATAGATTTTGGATACTAACCTTTACCTGTTATGTCGTTTGCAGAGATCTTCTCCCATTCCATCGGTTGCCTTTTAGTTTTGCTGATTGTTTCCTTTGCTGTGCAGAAGCTTTTTATTTTGATGAGGTCCCAGTAGTTCATTTTTGCTTTTGTTTCCCTTGCCTCCAGAGACGTGTTGAGTAAGAAGTTGCTGCGGGCAAGATCAATGAGGTTTTTGCCTGCTTTGTCCTCGAGGATTTTGATGGCTTCCTGTCTCACATTGAGGTCTTTCATTCAGTTTGAGTTTATTTTTGTGTATGGTGTAAGAAAGTGGTCCAGGTTCATTCTTCTGCATGTCGCTGTCCAGTTTTCCCAGCACCCCTTGCTGAAGAGACTGTCTTTATTCCATTGGATATTCTTTCCTGTTTTGTCAAAGATTAGTGGGCCATACTTTGTGGGTCCATTTCTGGGTTCTCTATTCTGTTCCATTGATCTGAGTGCCTGTTTTTATGCCAGTATCAGTGAGGCTTTCAACTCAACTTCAAAGTTAAAAAAAAAAAGGGGGGGGTGGCACCTGGGTGGCTCAGTCAGTTAAGCATCCAACTTTGGCTCAGGTTACAGTCTCACATTTCATGGGTTTAAGCCCCACATCAAGCTCTGTGCTGACAGCTCAGAGTGTGGAGTCTGCTTCAAATTCTTGATTTCCCTCTCTGCCTCTCCCCAGCTCGTGCTCTCTCTCAAAAATAAATAAAAACATTTTAAAAAAAAGGAACCAGTCAGAGATGAAGAACTTAGTAATTGAAATTTTAAAATACACTAGAGGGAATCGTAAGCACATTAGAAGATGCAGAAGAATGGATCAGCAATTTGGAAGACAGGGTAATGGAACACTAGCCTAACAGCCAAAAATAAATAAAAAATAGGAATCCATTAAGGCAACTCAGCAACATCATCAAGAATAATATTTGCATCATAGAGATCCCAAAAGGAGAAGAGAGAAAAAGGGGCAGAAAATGTATTTAAAGAATTAATAGCTAAAAATATCCATAATTTAGGCAACAAAACAGGCATCCAGATCCAGGAAGCACAGAAAGCCTTTAATATTAATCCAAGGAGATGCACACCAATACATGTAGTAATTAAAATTGCAAGAAGTAATGATCAATAGAATTTGAGTAGCAGCAAAAGCAAACAGTTACATACAAGGGAAACCCCCTTCAGCTCTCGGCATATTAACCAGCAGAAATTCTGTAGGCCAGAGGGAGTAGCAGGATATATTCAAAGTGCTGAAAGGAAAAAAACTGCATCCAAGAAAACTTTATCTGGCAAGGCTCTCATTTACAATAGAAGGACAGCAAGAGTTTCCCAGCCAAACAAAAGGTAAAAGAGTTCAACACCAATAAACCAGACTTTTAAGAAATTAAAAATTTTTTTAAATATATTTTCTTTAGACAGACAGATGGAGGGAGTGGGGCAGAGAAGAAGAAGACAGAATCCGAAGCAGGCTCCAGGCTCTGAGCTGTCCACACAGAGCCCAATGCAGGGCTCAAACTCACAAACCATGAGATTATGACCTGAGCCAAAATCAGACGCTCCGCTAACTGAGCCAGCCAGGTGTCCCAGGACTTTTAAGAAGTTTTAAAGGAAACCCTTTAAGTGGAAAGAAAAGGCCATAAGAGGAAGTAGGAAAATCATGAAAAAAATATTTCACAAGTAAAGGCAAACATGATAAAGGTAGATTAATCACTTATAAAACCAGTATTGAGTTTAACTCAGAAGCATTAAAAATCAATTCTGTCTACAAAAATCGGTCAAGGAACTCACAAAATAAAAGGACGTAAAAATAGGACAAACAGAAAACAGGGCAAGGGAGTAAAGATTTCAGCACTTCAGTGCTTTCAGAATGGGTTCAAATTTAAGTGACCATCAGCTATCAACTGCTGTATCTGAAGATGTTATGTATGACTCCAACAGTAACCACAAGTGAGAAACCTGTAATAGATACATGAAAAAATAAAGAGTAATGAATTCAAAGCTAACACTAAAGACAATCATCAAACCACAAAGGAAGAGAGCAAGAAAGGAACTACAAAAACAACCACAAAACAAGTATGTAACAAAATAGAAGTACATGTCTATCAATAATGAATTTTAATGTAAATGGACTAAATGCTCCAATCAAAAAATATAAGGTGACTGAATGGATAAGAAAGCAAGGCTCATTTATATGCTACTCACAGGAGACTCACTTCAGACCTAAAGACACATGCAGATTCAAACTGAAGAGGTAGAAAAACATTTATCATGCAAATGAAAACAAGAAAGCTGGCTAACAATACTTTGACAAAATAGGCTTTAAAACAAAAACTGTAGCCAGAAGCAGAGAGGATACTACATAATGATAAAAGGAAAAACCCAACAAAAGAGTGTAACAGTTTTAAGTATCTATGCACCCAATATGGGAGGTACCTAGCATTGGTGGTATAGTGGTGAGCATAACTGCCTTCCAGTATCACAACACCTAAACACATAAAGCAACTATTAGCAGACAAAAAGTTATCAACAGTTATACAATAGTAGAGGACTTTAATACCCTAACATCAATGGATAGACCATCCAGACAGAAGATCAACAAGTAAACAGTACTTTTGAATGACGCATTAGACCAGATGGACGTAACAGATCTATATACAACACTCCATCTAAAAATAACGGAATATACATTCTTTTGAAATGCAAATGGAACACTCCCCAGGATAGATCATGTTAGGCCACAGAACAAGTTTCAACAAATTCAACAAGATTGAAATCTTATCGTGCATCTTTTCCAACCACAAAAGGTATGAAACTAGAAGTCAATTATAAGAAAAAAATCTCCAAAGAACACAAGTACATGGAGTCTAAATAACATTCTACTGAACAATGAATGGGTAAACCAAGAAATCGAAGAGAAAAAAAAAAAAAAGATAGAGACTAATGAAAATGAAAACACAACAGTCTAAATCTGGGATGCAGCAAAAGAAGTTCTAGAGGGAAGTTTTTAACAATACAGGTCTACCTCAAGAAACAAGAAAAATCTCAAAAAACCCAGAACGGGCTATGGAAGAATTTTCTGGGGGAACTTAATTTGGATCAGAGTCAGAGAAGGCTTCCAGGAGGAAGAGATATTTAAGAAGCATTCTGAAAATTAGTAGAAGTTAGCTGGAAGACTTTTAGGTATTCATGTTGGAGGCAGATAGATCAGCATGAGCAGAGGCCTAAGGAGGATGAGTTTGGCCCAATGAATTTCCTAAAAGAAAGCCCTACAGCCAAGAATGAGTGATCACAGGGAATAACGGCACAGAGGTGGGAAGGGACAGGATAGACCGTCTCACACACCATGCACAGATTTTAGATTTGCACCCAAGGGCAATGAGAAGACCCTAAAAAGACTTTGAGCAAGAAAACAGCAATCCAATTTCCATTTTTACAAGGTCACTCTGACTGCAGTGTGGAGAATGGACTCTAGGGAGAGGTTAGTGAATTCAGAGGAGAGATAGGACAAAGAGAATTCTAAGAAATAGGTACAGTAGAGATTTGGCCTCCTGGAGTAGATTTTTGGTGATACATTGACTCTGGGAAACAGGAGCAAGACTGTGATTAAGAACCAGGGCTCTAGGGGTGCCTGGGTGGCTCAGTCTGTTGAGCGTCTGACTTCGGTTCAGGTCATGATCTTGTGATTTGTGAGTTCGAGCCCCGCGTCGGGCTCTGTGCTGACAGCTAGGAGCCTGGAGCCTGCTTCGGATTCTGTGTCTCCTCCTCTCTCCACCCCTCCCCTGCTCATGCTCTGTGTCTCAATAATAAATGTTAAAAAAAATTTTAAAAAGTTAAACAAAAAAAACCAGGGCTCTAGAGTCAAATTGCCTGGATTCAAAATTCTGCCCTGGCTGGCAACCTCTCTTTAGGGCCTCAGTTCCCTCATCTGTAGAATGGAAAGGATAATACTAAGTGTACCGCAAATGGTGAGGAATAAATGAGATCATTCAAGTGCCCAGACAGAGAATTGGATGGATAAATGTTACTGTTTTATTATTCTAATTTCCATTTCTAGTGTTAAGTGTAGCAGAAAATTCAACACTCTGTGGATTCTGTCTTGAGCACCTGAGGGGCCAGTGGTCCCAATAATGGAGACAAAGATAGGTAGAATTGGATCAATCAGGGAGAGAAGGGAAGACCTTTCAGTTTTGTTCAAGCAGTTCCATTTTTGGTATGTTAAGAAATGAGTTGTTAACTCTGTCTGATGTCACTTTTTAAATGGTTTTGTAGATGAATATGCTATAGTATTTTTAACACTCTCAAACATGGCAAGTTTTTTTCTTTTAGTGAATAGTACTATTCTGTTAACCTTCTCCAATTTTTTATAACCAACTCAAAATCCTAAAATCTACAAGCCACTGATTTTAATAACACCAATTACAAAGATTTACATCAACAAATACAAATATACACGGAGTACATCCTGTTTGTCACTTTAAACATCCCCACTCTGTGCAATAGAAGATGATGATTTCTATTAGCTGCACAGAAAAAGGTCAATTTCCTACAAAATTTGATCAGGCTATGGTATGGCTCCAAACTCACCAAACTAGGTCTCATGCTGCACAACATTTAGGTCTTAATAATGACTGATTCTCTTTTTAGATCTTCCAAATTTCTTATCCATAAAATTAAGTAGGAGATGAGCCTCTAAAATCATGAGGCCTAACTCCTCAATTTTTATAGAGACAGACCTACCACAAATTTAGAAAAGTTACATGAAAAAGATGAGGAGTTAGAATTTTTTTCAAATTAGTTCAGAACGAAGCAATAAAGACTAATGAATTTCTCAACTATGATTCCAGTTACGTATCAAAATCTTATGTATGATTACTAGGAAAACTCTTTATGGAAATACAAGGAATTTATTTTCCAGGTAGCATTTCACTTCTACGACCTGGGCTCAATTTTCATATTTTGACACCACTAATCTAGGCATAAACCTTCAACAGAAATAGATAGCTAACATATTGGACATGTTAAAAAAAAAAATCAATTCTGAAATTATCTACACCTTGCTCTTCTGGAAGACCCAACCCATGACAGTCTTCCTTTCATGAATGTTCCTAAAGTAGCCCAAACAATAGAGACCTCTAGCTTCTATATGGAATTCTTCATACTAACCATCTGCTAGTTCATGGAGACAAAGAGACACACCTATTCATTCAGCCAATATTTAAGCTAAGGTCTATCCTCAGCAGGGCAGGGGTGGGGGCTGAGGTCAGTAAGTGGTGAATAAAACCCTCAAGGAGTTCAAGGTCTCATATAAAACTCTTCCCAGACTCAAGCATTTGCCTGGATGTGGCCCATCCACCATCACTCAGACACTGTCACCACAGTTGGTTGGTTGCTCCCATTTTTTTCTTAACCTTCTTTATATAGAACAGCCCCACTAATCCAGGACACAATTTTTTCAAGTTTTACTTGAAATAGAGCCCAGTAGACTGATGGCAATACACAGAGGTTTCTTCTCTAATTTCAGCACTTAAACTGGTTTCATGAAATTCTATTCTATGTCAATAATTGGAGTAGTTTCGCTTATTTTAAATTTGTACTATCTGGGAGCCAGCGGGGTCGGGGGGGGGGGGAGGATGAATACCTTGATTCCAAGTTTTATTGCCACAGAAATGAACATTTTTAAGGTCGAGACGCTTTTGCATTGATGTGAGCATTTATTAAGGTGTTTGCTTTCCTGAAAAGCTGTTTTCAAATCAATAGCATGTCTTACAATCAATGTTGCCTTAGAAACGAAGAAATCCAACAAGAGGACTCACACTGACTTCATGAAAAAAAAAAAAAAAAAAAAAGGAGTTGGCAATGAATACTGGACTCCTAGTCTTGGCTTACTGCCAATTAGTTACCAGTTACTGAGCCCCATGACATATGCCAAGCCCCTTCACTCCTCTGGACCTTCTCTACTCCATTCACAAAATCGAAGTTTGCACTTTCTTAAACTCTGTGGTAAGAGAGGAGCTTAAGCTTTTCCATTCAGTAGCATGCTGATACACTTATGAGATACAATTCTATATAAATTAGACAATGATGTTGCCCATGATTTATCACTTTTGTTAATTGCATATTGCTTGGTAATGCAATTAGCTTGTATTTCCCTATTACATAGTAGCCAAGCAACAGAAATATTTGGGGAATGAGTTACTCAAAATGAAGGTGTTATTCACAGCAGATTCAAGAGAACAGTAGCATGGCTAACCCATCTGTGGGTCATTGACAATGAGCCAACAATACAGAATACACCATTCAGGCAAAATAAACAAAGATAAAGGTTTTCTCTTCCTATTTATTTTTTAAGACTACAAAGTAGAACTCATCCATTACTTAACATTTTTTTTTAAGACAAAGTTTATCACCCTTTATTTCCCTTGGATGGAAATACCAGCCAATGTTCCATGTGATTTTTCAAAGAGAAGACAGATATATGGCAGCTCTTACTAGAATAGGCTTCCTGTACACCACTTTCCATGACACAAAGTAACTACTTAATGGTTATTAGCCATAAGGCCACTGCAGTTTATAGGAACATAGCTTTTGGAGTAGTATATAAAAGTACAAGAGTGCATACAAATGCAAACACTTGTTTTTATAAGGACTCTTACTGAGGTAAATGTAAATGTGTGCTTTCTCTTTGCCTGCCAACCAGGCACATGGGGACAAATGCTAAATATCCCTACTAATTACCTAGCTCAGACTCTGAACACCCTTCATAAAGTTGAGGAGAGAGAGGTTTATTCGACTGCAAGCAACAAATCATTCCCTAGGCAGGTCAGTCCCGGGGACCTCCTGGATATTTGCTGAAAAATAAGGTTATCGGCCTTAGACCCTAGAGGTACGGTAAGAGGCTGCCCAGTCCTGAAGGCCAGACCAATCCTGTTCTCACATCTGAGCATGTATCAGGATCAACTGGAGGGATTAATATACAGATTGCGGGGCCGCTACTGAAGTTGATCAGAGGACCACAATGGAGACTCAGAGTTCGCATTTCTCATGAGTTTTCAGGAGGTGCTGAAAACAGGAGCACAGGTCTGTGCTCCTGGGAACAGACTTTGAGAACCATTGGTATAAAATATTTGCTAACAGAATTGGAAAGATATCAAGGGTCACCTGACCCACACCTTTCATTTTACTGTTGAGGACCCTGAGGTTGAGAGGTAATGTCTTCTTCATGGTTACATATCCCATACTCAGAGACACCCCCTCCCACCAAAAAAAAAAAAAAAAGAAAAAAAGCAATTCAAGTTTCCAAAGTCTTAAGACACTGCTCATTTCATAGTTTTAAGTTATGGCAACTTATCAGGACCCTGTTCTCTTAGAAGAGTCATCAGCAGAGCCTTCTTGCTGTTGACCGTCCTACCAAGAACTGCATGTCAGTTCTACCAGTGACCTTGTAGTGGTAGGCAAGAGGCCTCAGCCCAGACAGGGTGCTGACAGCCCAACGGGAACTACTTGCCTAGATTTTAAACCCAGGAAGCATGGCTCCAGAAAACATGTCCTTACCATCCTGCCATGCTGCCTGCCCTCCCCCAGTTCCCCGGCAGCTGAGCACAAACAGATGGCCTGAGATTTTGCAAGGTGACACACAAGACAGGAAGTGGTCACAGATGATTTGCAGCACTGCTGTGAAGTGTCCACTGCAGCCTCAACTGCCACCCGGGTGGAATCGTCCCTGGCTGTGTGCTTGGCAGTGTAGGCTGCTACCAGTGTCAAAACTCCCTTGGATCGTGCCCTTTGGCTGAGCCTGCTCTCCAATTCCCATCGGTCCTGTGAGTTTCCTGCTTTCCCTCCAATAAATCATTCTTCTACTTAAACGGTCTGCAACCAAGAACACTGGCTGACAGGACAACCCATTAATTTACCCGTCAGCAGAGAGCCAATTGATCCTAATCAAAATCAGGGCTCCCACAAAGCCTCCTGCAGTGCCTTCCACCTTCAGAGCCCTTGGATTTCTGCTGGTACCCTTCGATTCCTTCCACAGTTTTTGCAGCAAGGGCTGCTTGACCCCCAGGGAGCCCCACCCCAGGCCATCAGCACTCAGATCACAGAGCACATGTTGATTTATAGCAACCACCCAGAAACGGTTGACCCAGGAATGCGCCCTAATGCCCCACCAAGACTTGAGGTTCTCACAGGGGCAAGTAAGGCTCAGAGAGCTATCAAGCTTGGAAGGCAATGGAGCCAACCCATGCTGATTGCTGTGTCCCCGAGAAGGGTTCTTTCCCAGTCTTTATTCTTCAAATCTTTCCATTTCATGAAAAGTCCTGGTGATAATTCTTCCACTCAAGTCCCCTTTTTGCCTGGATTTCAATTTTTGTCTTTAGTAATACCTTTGCTACAGATTCACTAAAAACCCCTCTCTGCCTTCTCAATCTAGCTACCCTCCTCCCTGCAACCCCACACATGGGGGTCCTTACAACAAAACTTTTGTAATTCAAGTACAACTGGAAGAGAAAAAGGTTTTATTGACCACAAGGCATCTTTTAAGGGAAAAAAGAAAAAAAAAAAAACACCTTGTGGGGTAAGGCTTTTTTTTTTTTTAACATTGCTTTTTTCGCCCAACTCTACTGTCAAGTTTTTCCCTTCTTTATCTGCTCACAGCATTACAGCCTCAAGATGTTCATCCTCTAACTCCATGCCTTTAGGAATGGGATTCTTCAGATATGTACATAATGGTGAGCGATGTGAATTGGAAACTAGCTTTGTTTCTAGTGCCCTCAACATCTGAAAAGACAAAGCGCCGTTCTCCACCCAAAGTAATTGAGCCCCTGTAGAATAATGGCTGAATACCCAACTGGGAAGGTCGTCAACTGGAGGTCCAGGCTCCTCTTTATGCCAGAGATTAAGAGTTGGGGGGTGGGGGGTGGAAACCATGATGGGCCATGTTGCAGCAACGTAAGAACCAGCTTGAAGGTGGTCTCATTGCACAAATTGGGTACAATCTGAGTGTCAAAATAATTAAGTACAGTAATGAAGTAAAAACCAGTGAGGGATTCAGGAGTATGTATTAATAATGAATAGGGACAAAAGGAAGGCTTTTACAGTAACATGTGCAGTGCCAACTGGTCAATGTGGAGAGAGTGCTGGATTTAGAAAATCATTTTGTAGCCATCGTGGTGTATACATCCTGGTGTATACATCGTGGTATACAGGGATATATGGTGAGGAGCAGGATATTTGCCTGGCCTTAAAAAGCATCTCCCCCCAAAACTGGTAGACAATAGACAATGTGCAACATCTTGAAAAAGTGACTGAATGTAACATCACCGTGGGGCAGATGGAGATGGTGTGCCTCCACCGAGGACCTTCAGAGAATGCAACATCACATATCCAGAGTTCCATACTGGATATAAATTATACCTCAGTATTGCTTATTTGTAAAGGTACAAAAAGTACCTTTCATAGTCCATGGTTTGAAAAGGTTCTGCATTAGTTTAGAGGCGAAACGAATACTCTGCTTGTATCCATGATACAGCAGTCCCCTGAAGACCTCTGAAGAGACCATCTCTACCCACAATGGACAAAAGCCAGAGATAAAGTCACTTTCCTCCATTCGGAAGCACATTACAGGACAAAAAAACAAAAACAAAAACAAAAACGAAGTATTTTTACAGTAACATCTATTTGGCAGTTTAGAGAATGTTCACATAAAGGGCTAAAATAAAACACAAAAACTGAACGAAATCTTGCCTCCAAGGACCCCTTCGTATCATCCCACATCCTAAGAACACTGTTACTTTTCTCCAAAGTTTCTCTTCATAGTGGGGAGAAGTTTCTATGTGTCCTGCACAAGTCCACACATGGGCAGTCATCAGTACCTTAACCTCCCCGTTTCTTACGGCCCTATCCACATGATCCCCCCGGCCAGAAGATCCCCCTTCATGCACTGCCTGTACCACCTTTTATTCTCTATTAAGCATTTATGACAATCCTCCCAACAGTTACTTGCAAACAAACACCTCCAACTTAGCACTTAGAAATGATCTCCAGCATGTGGGAAAATGTTAGTTTGAACCGAGGGAAGAGTAAGGAACATGGGCATACTTAACCGTTTCACTCCTTTGCTTCTTCAGAGCCAGAAAAGTCACTTTCTACTGAGGCAACCACCCTCCCTCCACCCTTTCCTCTAACAGACTTCCAGCCTATGAACGTGATCATTAGTCTCCAAATGATATTTTGTTATAACCAATGCAATAAAATTTTAGGGGACTCAGATTTTCACCCGTTTTGGTGTAAGTACGAAGATAGACCCTGAAATCAGCTTATGGTTCAGAAAGTAAGGGAAACTCAAAGCCAAACATTACCGTGAAAGCACTACCAGGACATTTTGGGTCAACTGCTATGCAACCTGCAACCGATCGACTAAAATAGAAAGTGACACCTCACTGGTGGCAAAAAAAAGTGCTCAAAAATGGAGTGAAGGCAGCAGAAATTTGACCACTGCCAGACAAACCCAAGAGAAGTTAGTCTACGGCTAAGAAAGGGTACAGCCAGGGTTTGAACCCAGGTGGTCTGGCCTCAGCGCTTAGATTTGCAGTCCCTATGCCAGCCTAAGTTGAATACCAATTCCCCAGCACACATGCCTCCCAGACAGCTCCCACACGAAGGTCTACATCCAAAATTGAGTGTTTCCAGAGACTGACGGCTTAAGTCTTAACAATTTACTAAGCCTCGTCTAATATTTAAAAAAAAATAAATAAATAAAAGATCCCATTTCTCCCCCTTAATTGCCGTTGTCCAGACACTTTCTTCCTGTACTTAGTATCATCAGGATTCTTATTAGAACTCCTTTCAGTCCTACTTTTATCTGAAGAGCTGATAAGGAATCTCTCCTACTAAACTCAACCATCTTCTTTATTCCCCCCATCTCCTTCAGCTAAGAGTATCACACTGACATTTTGCAATTACTAGCCCTAACCAGGCAGCAGCTTTTAGCTTTCCCGGCTGACAGGAATCTAGGCTTTTATTATAAATGCAAACAGGATACGCCTCTATTGAATGCACTTCGGAAACCTCCTCAAATCATTTTGTTGAAAAAGCATGCTTCCTTGTCACCGAGTTGGTGGCTTTTCAGGTCATTCCATACTCCACACAGGGTCCTCCACTCCCATCGGCAAAGTGGGGGTTTCACCTGAGGCATCTGAGGCGTGGGTTATGTAATGAGAGACTCCGATCAATTCTTCAAACTGCACAGCTAAAGACAAATCAACATACACCAGGTCCTGATTCCTGTGTTTTTTTAAAAGCTTTTTTAAAGTTTATTTGTTGTGTGTGTGCACGCATGAGAGTGTTTGTGTGTGTGTGTGTGTGTGTGTGTGTGTGTGTGAGAGAGAGAGAGACACAGAGAGACAGACACAGAGACAGAGAGACAGACAAAGAGAGACAGAGACACAGACACAGAGACACACACTGAGAGAGACAGAGAGAATCCCACACAGACTCTGAACGGTGATCATGGAGCCCAACCCAGGGCTCCATCTCACAAACTGAGATCATGACCTGCACTGAAATCGAGTTGTACGCTTAACCAGCTGAGCCACCCAGGGGCCCCTAATTTCAGTATCCGTGAAGTCCTTTCCTCCTCCTGGATCTGTGGAGTCATTTCCTCCTCAATACCTGAGGCTCCTGCCCAGGCCTGAAGTCGATCCGGACTAAAAGCTTTCTCCATTTTGATCTAACTAGACCAACTTTTCTTTCCTTGAAGCTTTCCAGGAGGGTGACTCCTTGTATTCAAAGTTAATAAACTGGTGGGAGAGAGGATTCCTGTCTGAAAGGGATGAAATAGAAGAAATGGAAGTGTGCCCTGCTCCCTTGAAGAAACCAGAGGTTTTTGAAGTCCCTCCTTGGGGTTCCTGACAGCTCTATGTGGTTTGGAAACTATTTCTAGTGGTTTCTAAGTAACTAGCACGGAGCCAATATGCTAGTCACAGCTGGACACAATGAAAATGGGGATCTTGGGAGGTCAGGCAGTGCCTGGAGGGTGCAGGAAGATGGGGCAAAGGCAGGGGGAGGCAAAGAAGATATTCTAGTCACTAGTATTAAACTTGACCTCCAGGGCAAACAACTTCCCTACAATATTTTTACCCCAGTTTGAGTGCAAACGCAAGCATCTTACTACACCCCCCCCCCAAAAAAAAAAAACACAAGGCTTGATGCCAATGCAGTATGGCTCAGTGTACTGCTCAAATCGTCATAGGAAACTCCTGGTATGTTCCAGACATGGTGCTTCATACACGGACACAAATCAACATACTTCACACCATGAAAGATGGGTCAGACTTCCCTTGAAAAGAAGCCTGTGGCCAAAACCAGGTGAGCGCCTATCAGTCTGTGGGGCCTGAGGCAAGGGTACAAATGGAGGCCCAAGTATTTACTTTAAAGAGGTCATCAAGCTAGCCCACTGTCACGCAATCCTCCTCCCTTAACAAATGGAGCTTTTTAACAACCTGAAAGGCCAGGTACTATTTACAATTGCAGATCCCTGGGAGTTCCGGGCCAGACATGAAACAGCCCTGCCTATGGACACAAGCTCTTCCCTCCCCCACCCAGGCTCCCTCTCCCCCCAGGGAGGCCTGGGGGGTGGGGGTGGGGGTGGGGTGGGGGGGGCACACCTGTAGACCCTCAACCCACATTTCCAAGCTCTTCCATCACCCCAGCACAGCTGCCCTTGGGCATTCCTTAGGGATGGGGTCTGCCCCCCCCCCCACACTTGCGGAGGCTGTGGAAGCTGGCTTGGGGCCTTTGGGCACGGAATTCCGATGTGAGTATGGGAGTGGGGTGGGGGGTGGCAACGAGTCTCCTGGTGGGGCAGCCCACTCCGTAGGCAGACACCAAGCCCACTGGGGAGGGGTACAGCCTAGTGAAGGCCAGACACCCCTACATAAACTCTGAACTCCAGGGAGTAAGTACAAAAGGCTTCCTTTGCCCAGGCCCAAAGGCGATACGGACTAAAAGCTTTCTCCATTTTATGGTAACTAGACCAACTTTTCTTTTCTTGAAGCTTTCCCACAGGGTGACTCCTTGTATTCAAACATCAACTGGTGTGAGAGGATTCCTGTCTGAAAGGAATGAAAGAGTCGAAATGCTTCCAACTCTCTAGAAAGATCTCACGGCTACTATCCTCATCTGAAAGAAAATGTCAATACTCCTCAAGCAGCCAATGGATTGCACAGGGCTCTGGAACAAAAATCAGAAAAGGTGGGCTCCACAAATTGGGCAAACCTTAGCATTTTCTTTTCTGTTTTTGAACGTTAAGAACCAGAGGAGTAACTAGTCGCTGCAGCTGGGGCAGCCCATTCCAAACTCCAGGAAGGGGCGCAGGCTGAGGGAAACCCAACAAGGGAGGTTTGGGCCTGCTGCGTGCAAACAGGCCTGGCCAAAGGGGGTCACCGAAGGGAGGCAATTGTCATCACAGTAGGGTGAGTGGCTAGAGCCTGCACATCACCCCCGTTACTGACCTGGTATCTGCTTTGTCTTTTCTCAAAGCAAGTTTCCCAATTTTCCGGGCCTCCATAGTTAATTCTCCAGGATGGGGATGTTATTACCCGCCCGCATTATGGCCCAGTGTCGCGGTGACAACTTAGCACAGTCCGCACTCGGTGAGCACTCACTCACCCGTACTTAAAACCGGGAGCACAGCGGCCAGAGCGCAACCCAAAGCGGTACAGGAGGCAGTTCCCCACCACCTACCCCGACATCCAAGAAAAGGCTCTGAAGCAGCTGTGCGCGCCGGGGGCAGCAGAGTGGGGTGAAGGCAGTGTTAGGGAGGGGGGCCAACAAAGCAAACCCTGGTCAAATGCTAGGTCTCACCCGTTTTGGGGTAGGGAAAGGGTGCCTTTGAAAGTCGCCCAACTGGAGGTGCGAAGGACAGGTGCCGGCCACCGAGCCCCCCCGCGGTGGGGGCGGGCAGGAAGGAGCCACGCTGCACCCCTCTGGCTCCAGGCCCGGAGGGGATCTGAGAGAGGGGAGCGGCCGGGAGGGAGGAAAACGCTCGGCGAGCGGGGGTCCGGGAGTCGCAGTCACTCACCCAACAGCAGCAGCTTGAACTCGCGGCGCGCGTCCTTCTTGTCCCGGCGAAGCTGCCGCTCGATTTCGGCGCTGATGCGCTGCGACTCCTTCTCCTCCGCGGACAGGCAGCAGCAGCCGGCCATGGCGCGCGCTGCACCCGACGGCGCGACGCGGTCCCGAGAGCCCCGGTTCTCCGCCGGCCGCTCGCCCGGCCGAGCCGCGACAGGCACCCGGGTTCGGAGAGAAAAGGACGAGACCGCTTTGACTTAGGGCAGTACGAGGCCTGGCCTTCGCAGGCTCAGTCCGCTCCTCGAGGGTCGATGCCGAGGCGGGGGCGAATTCGGAGCGCCAGGAACTTGAGGGGATCCCCGCAGCTCCGGGCGCACCAGCCCCACACTCGTCCCGGGGGAGGAGGAGGGCTCGCGGAGAGGATGGGCGTACGGCCCGCACCCGGAAGATGCGCGCGCCCCTTAGCCCAGGAGGCGGACACCAGGTCCGGGGGCGCAGACCGCGCGGGAAAAGTTGGGGCGTCGGTGCCCGGGGGGGGGGGGGGGGAGAATGGGATCTCCGCGTCCCGGTAGGGTCCCAGGCAGGCGACAGGCACGGCGTCGGTTGGAGGCAAAGGGCCTAGCTCGCCCTTGCCTGGAAAGTTCGGAAAGTGACCGCAGATTAAGACCGAGCTCAAGGGTTTCTGCTGGCGCTGGTGGCTCTAAGTGGCAGGAGGAGGCGGAGCGTCTCGGACCTGCAGCCCTGGCGCCCGCCCCAGTAGGCCTTCGGGGCACGCCAAGCCGTAGGCGCCTGGGGGGCGAGAGGAACCAGTCAGGAGCTGGGGCGCACGGGCCGGGCGTCTGGGGTTCCAGGGAGCAGCTCCCACACCTGCCTCGGTGGCCGTGAAGTCCTTGCACCCGGAGGGCCGCCTGCCGAGGTTGCGGGAACCAGCGCGCTCCGGCCCCAGGGCCCTGCTTCTTACCCAGATACGGGTTCCGACAGGTGAGCGCGTTTCGCCCGCTTCAGCCTCAACTCCTCCCAGCTGCAGGAAGAGGAGAACCGAGCCGGGCGTCCGCCGCGGGAAGCCTCGCGCCTGGGGCGAGGTTGAACTCTTCACCCCTAAGTTGAGGGTTGCACACCAGCGACACGACCACACACCCTTCGTTTCCTAGACGGGCTCCTTCCGCTTCCCGGACGCCTCAGCCCGGCTCAGGTTTGGCCTAAACGCTTGGTCAGCTGGGCAGCCTGCCAGCAAGGTGCGGCTGGGCCTGACCCCGGGGGCACTGCGCTCAGAGAGGCAGCTGCCTCTGGGTTCGGTTAAATAGGAGGCCGCCAGAGCGGAGAGTAAACATCCTTCCGGCCCCTTCCTAGGGCACCTGATGAGGAGGGCTGGGGATGGGGAAAATGGAAAACGGCTGGCTACTTTGCATTTTATGACGGGAAAGACTCCTGCTGTTAGAGAGGGCTCACACGTTTGCAGCAGCCCCCGGCGTGTTCGTGCCCCAGCCTTGAAGCCTGACAGCCTCTGCCTTGCAAAGGTGTGTCCGTGGCTGCATTGGCCCAGCTCCCAGGACGTCGGAATCATGTTGGAGCTGCATTAATTAAAACTTACAAATTGAACAGCCATCTCTTTGTACTCAATTGGTGCAACAGAACGCATATTACATCTGATTTTTGTCTTCCCTCTGGATAGATTTTGAGGCAGAGCGCAGAGGGGCCCGAGGAAAAAGCAGAAGCGGGAAGGTGGAGGGAGGGGATCCTGTCCTCCCTGCTCGTCCTGTAAACACTTTATGGCTTTAGGCAATTAGTTAATGCCTCCTCTATTAAAAGCGGGCATAAGTGCCTTTCAAATGTGTGGCATATATTCAGTCAATTCACATTGAGGAACATACTGAGTGGAAGAGTGGTGTTTGTCATTATATAAGAAACTTGGCATTGCGATGCTATCTGGCTTCAAGGTCTTATTATTTATTTTACAGTTTAGGGAATGAAATGAATCAGGCATTAAAAATAAATGTGCTTACATTCTTAAATGCACCCTTCTTTCCTTGCAGGCCTAAACTGACCGTAACAGTTGACCCCCTGCAGGCAAAATCCTGAACATTTTTCATCTGATCCTTGGCCAGTTCATCACACTTTCCTCCCTTAGCTCTTACAGACAGATTTACAATTTGAGGATAAGACTGCTTGAGAAGGCAAGATCATCATAATTGTTAATATTTTTCAATGAGTACAATCATTAGTACTTTAAAAGATTAAAGTGACTTCACTAGGCAAAGTTGAACCCCAAGTTAGCTGGAATAACTGATCTGTGGACCCAATGTTGCCAAGATTCCAAAAAAGATATGAAATATGTTGCTCATGGCACATCTGAAAAACTTTCCTGGACTGGTCAGCTTGGCAGTATCAGAAAGCTTAAATGTGTCCACCCCCTTTGACCAAACTAGTTATTCTCCCCTTGAGAAATAATCAGAGAGAAGTCATGATTTATGTATGAAGGTGTCTATTTCTAATAACAACAATAACCTCAAACAACCTAAATGCTCAACAACAGGAAATAGGTCAAATAAATGACGGTATATACCTATAATGATATATTACAACAGTCATTAAGTATGTGAATATGTAACATGTGAATAACAATTAAAGATTTGGGGGGGGCAACCTCAAAATATATTGACTGAAAAAGGCAAGATACAAAAATATAAACAGTATGATAGAAATTTTATAATAGGAATACATGTACACACCTTTAAGAGACTAAAGGGGCATCTACCAACAAGGTCAGTCTCTCTGAGTCATCACTTTTTGGTTGACTTTAATTCTCTGATGTACAGTTATCTAGGCCCCCCCTTTCCTCAACTGTAAAACAAGAGAGGTGAACCAGAATAAGCTCCAAGGGATCTCCCAACTCTGACATTCAGTTATTTCTTTGGTGATTTTCACACTTAGAAAGTAGTATTAAAAATAATCATAAAACAGGGCTCCTGGATGGCTCAGTTGGTTGAGCATCAGTCTCTTGATTTTGATTCAGGTCATGATTTCACGGTTGTGAGATCAAGCCACACAGTGAGCCCTGCACCAGGCTCCATGGTCGGCAGGAGATTCTCTCCCTCCCTCTCCCTCTGTCCCTTCCGTGCTTGCACACACGTTCTTTCTTGAGAAAAAAAAGTCATAGGGGCACCTGACTGGTTCAGTCAGTTAAGCATCCGACTCTTGGTTTTGGCTCAGGTCATGATCTCACACGTTCATGGGCTCAAGCCCCACATCTGGCTCCTCCCTGGTGGAGCCTGCTTGGGATTCTGTCTCTCCTTCTCTCTCTCTGCCCCTCCCCCAATCATGTTCACACACTCTCTCTCTTTCTGTCAAAAATAAATAAGTAAACAAAAAATTCATAAACCCAAATTTGTCACTGAGAACTATAAAATGAGGATATCGCAAGACAATTATTTTTATGTCTATTTTTTATTAATGGCTCTATTTTCGTTATCTTTCGGATCTAGGGGAGGGATGAGAATAATTTTAAGTTATTAAATCATTTGCAACATTATTCCAGGAAGAGGTAGTTTGGAAAAGAGGCCTCGGTAAAAGAGCATATTTGTTTTCCTGGGTTATTCCCAAAGTATCGCAAGTCCAACCCATCCCTCTTGAAGATCAGAGCACAGTGTGGATGTGAGTCTCAACTACCTGGCAACTGTTGGGTATATAGACGAACTATGTGTCTGGGAGTCCTCTGAATGTCCGTTGAGTCCACACCACGCCCTGCACCTGGGCCGTTCCGGGTACCATTCCAGACTTCAGACAGGCTATAGTCTGGTAGAAAGGAGTTAAGATGGAGACCCTGAAACCTGAACCCATCCCTCGGTGCTTCCTCTCAGAGGGAAGACGATGAGGGCATGGAGTCCCTGGGTGGCTCTCCACAGCCCACAGATGTGCAGAGCAGGCCCCTCAGCTAACCTCTGGCTTCAGCTGAGCCTTATTCATTCATCTCCCATCACTTTCCTGGAACTCCAGACAAACATAACTACACGTTCTCCCCACCTCCATGTCTTGACACCTGCAGGAATGCCCGCTCTCTCCCCGGGCAAAGTTTGGTACTTTCTTTCCCAAGCGCATCTCTTTGGAGAAACCGTCTCCACCCCTTGTCAATTGGACCCTTCTTTCTCTGCTGTCTAAACACCGTATACGTTCCTCTCTTCAACTTCTCACTCTATTACACCTGTTTGATTTTTCTCCAGATCAGTTACTTACAGGTAGAGTTTCTTGTTCATCCTTGTATTTCTCAACTTATAAAATTTAGCTGACTGAATAGAGTTGAAATTAGAAAGAATTTGCCTGAGATAAGAAAAAGAAACTACAAGAGAGAAAAGAAAGCTCTTGTGGTGAAAGACAGTGAAAAACCAAGAAGCAAACCCACAAGAATCAATGTACGATTTAAGAAACACTTGTGTATATAAACTGCCCCCAACTTGCCTCCTTAGAAGGAATGACTGCCCTGTTTCTAATTCAGAACTCCAAGGAAATGTGTAAATAGAGGGTTGGAAAAATGCTGTTCTCTGTGACAAAGGTAGCATCTTAGAATTTTAACAGATAACGTGGAGGGAAAATATGACCTTGATGTTCACAAAACGAAAACAGCACCAATACTAACACACCTATGCTGTTCTGTAGCAGTGTTTCCCAAACTACAGTTGTGACCCTTCCCTGGGTTATGACCTACATTTCTTTTTTTTTTTTTTTTTTTTTTTTTTAACGTCCTACATTTCTTTTTTAAAGGAAAAGAATAGA
Source organism: Panthera uncia (assembly GCF_023721935.1). Classification (NCBI taxonomy): domain Eukaryota; kingdom Metazoa; phylum Chordata; class Mammalia; order Carnivora; family Felidae; genus Panthera; species Panthera uncia. Next base: position 18,620,887 of record NC_064807.1, read on the forward strand.
ATAGAAATAGAAAATATGCGTCTGCTTGTTACGGTGGCATAAGACTTCCGTTTTTCGGTTGTGTTCATAAGTATGAACTCCTAGCAGACCAGTTATCAATAGGATTTTCTTGTCCATGTCCCAGATGGGTGGGTCCAAATGATTCCCAATTCATTGTTCAGAGTTCCTAATTTTTCATTCAGTTTTCTGAGCCCAGAGTGTTCTCTATAGTTTTTTAAGGCTTTCTTCTCCTTCTCCACTTTGCCCCTACCCCACCCATTCATCTCCAGTTTCAGATGAGAATGATAGGTAAGAATCAATGGAGTCATGATAATTATTTGGACAAATGGGTAATGACAGTAACTGGTGCCTGGGTGTACTCAACATCATGTTTCTAAGGCAGCCAACGTGTCAACATGTTGCTCGAAAATGTTCTCTGCCTGAACACTAGAAAACTGTTTATTATGTAACTTCTACTGAAAAGGGTAGAATTAGTGACGAGGAAATCTGGCTTCAAACCAATGACCATAAGTGGGCATGAATCACTATTGTTTCTGGGTTTTTTTTTTTCCTTTGGGCTTATTTATTTATTTTGACAGAGAGGCAAGAGAGGGGAGGGGTAGAGAGAGAAAAAGGAAGAGAGAATCCCAAGCAGGCTCCATGCTACCAGCGCAGATCCCAGAGAGGGGCTCAAACTCACGAACCATGAGATCATGACATGAGCCAAAGTCCAGAGTCGGATGCTTAACCCACTGAGCCACCCCGGTGCTCCTCTTGTTTGTTTTTCAATATGACTTTTGATATGGCAGTTAAGGATCTCAAGAATTTATGGAGTAAAAATCTTTAAGATGAGAAGTTCAGAGATTTTTATTTTGCTTGTTTTCCTTTCCTTTTTGCTGAAATGCTCCCTTCCCTTTGTAGCACTCTCCTCCTGAGTGAACCAATGTTAACAACCTACTGTGTTTTCTTCTCTATTTTTTATTCTCTTATAATCATACATAAGCATAAAAATACTCATAGACGTGTGTAAACATTCACAGAGGGAGTTTGACATCATTACTTTAAACATGAGACCATATTACATGGACTCTGTATTTTGTGTTTCTCATCCAACGATACCTTGTGGGAACCTGAGTAAACTCTTATTCAGTCCTTCATACATTCATAACATTGCATTCTATCATTTGAAAGGACCATATTTTATTCAGCTTTTCCCCTTTGAAGGGCATTGGTTTTTATTTCTAATTTTTGGCTACTAAAAAAGAAAGCTATAACAGCATGTTTGTATATAAATCCCTGTGTTGGTGCTTTTATTTCCATGGGATAGATTCCCAGGGAAAAGACTGCTGAATTGAAGGATATATACATTTTTCATTTTTAATAGATGTAGCCAGATTCCTTTCCAAAAAGACTAAAGCAATTCATATTTCTGCCAAAAATAGGAGTATCCATGTCTCTACCAGCAATAAATATTGTCACTCATTAATTTTTGGCAGCTTAAAAGGATTCAAATAATAATAAAATGTTGCTTTCTTTGTGTTTCCCTGACTACTCATGATTTGTATATGTCTTCCTAGCTTGTTAGCATTTGTGTTTGCTACCCTGTGAGTTTTCTGTTTACATCTTCTGCTCATTTTTTTAAATTGGGTCATTTGTCTTTCTGTTGACAATCTGGAAGATTATATATCTTCAATATTACCTGTCAACTTTTTGTCATCTGAATTACAAATTTTCAAACATATTGTTTGTCCTTTATCATTTTAAATGGAATCTTTTGCCACAGAAAAGATTGTATTTTTACATATCCAAATATTCTCTTCCTGCATAGTTTCTGGGGTTCCAGTCTTTGTAAGAAGGTCTCCTCATTTCTAGATGGTACGTGCAGTATCTTAGGTTTTCTTTCAAGCGATTTTATTATTTCATTTTTAACATTTAAATATTTAATCCATCTGGTATTTACTTTTGTAAAATGTGTAAGATAGGAGACTAATTTTATTTTCTTTTGGATGGATAGCCAGTTATACCAACATCATTTACTGAACATTCCATCCTTCTCCCAGTGAATTAAATTCCAATCTTTGTAGGACATTCTCATATTGACTGAAATTCATTTCTTTGAGTCTGTACTCTTTCAGTGGTCTGCTTATTCCTATATCAGTCTTGATATGATGACAGGTGCTCTATGCCATATTTTGATATCTAATAGGACATATCACCTTGGCATTGTCAAACTCTTCTTAGTTGCATTCAAATATTTATTCTTCTGTAAGAAGTCTAATATCGTTTGCCAGTGACTTTCCCCCTGAACTTCCAAGCTTACCCTTAATCCTAACTTCAGCCGCCTTCTTGACATACTGGCTTGGGTACTCGAGGGATCTCAAATTAATCAGTCCAAAACAAAGTCCCGAATTTGTTTTCCAAAACTTATCTCCCTGCTATCTCTTCCATCTCAGCACTACCAAGTATCCAACTGACTGCCTCTTTAAAACAAGAGCTTTACTCCTGGTCTTCTTGTTTCCATTCTTCACCCTCTGAAGTCACTTACCAAAGGATAAGACAGACAGAATGAGCTTTTAGAGTCCTAAAACATATCCCATCATCCCCTAGATTAAAATCCTCCAATGAATTCCAATCAGAGTTTAAAATAAAATCTTGTTAGGGGCGCCTGGGTGGCTCAGTCGGTGAAGCGTCCGACTTCAGCTGAGGTCATGATCTCACGGCTCCTGAGTTTGAGCCCCGCGATGGGCTCTGTGCTGACAGCTCGGAGCCTGGAGCCTGCTTCTGAGTCTGTCTCCCTCTCTCTCTGCCCCTCTTCCATTCACACTCCATGTGTGTGTGTTTGTGTGTGTGTGTGTGTGTGTGTGTGTGTGTGTGTCTCAAAAATGAATAAACGTTAAAAAAATTTTAAATAAAACCTTGTTCTACACCATGAGGACCTACGTGATAGGGCCATTACCTACCTCTCTAACTTATTTCCTAATATCCCCCCTCTTGTTCAAATATACTTCAATCACACCTATACCTTTTTTTTATTTGAACATACCCCAGGGGCTTTGCACTATCTTCTCTGCCAGCTGAGTTATGGTCCTCCAGATCGTGAAATATCTGGCTTCTATTTGGCAAGTAGGTTTCAACTTTCTACTAATTGCAGAATTCCCTGGCCGCTTAGCCTAATGTAGCCACTCCTCCCTGCCCCATCCGCTTGATGTCATCACACTCTTGTATTTTCATTGTGGCATTTGTCACCACCTGATTTCCCCTGTTTCCTTCTTTATTTGTTTATCATCTTCTCCCACCAGAAAATGAAAGTAAGCTCCATGATGGGAGGGAGTCATCCCTGTCTTATTCGCCACTGTGTCCTAGGGCCTAGATTAGGGGAAGCCACGTCATCTTAAAATGGTACCACTGAACTCTGTTCAGAGCCCATTCTCGACATTAAAGTCTTGGAAAAGTCAGCAATATGGGATTTGTGATTTTATATTTGCCTGTTTTATACTACATTATGTAATAGCAAGTAACACAAAACACCCCCGAGGACCCTTGATTTGTGGAGATAGGATTCAGCTTGTGTTTTCAGTGCTAATTGCAAAGCCCCAGAGCCCCAATGTAAGTGGACAAGTTAAAACGGAATGTATCGAATGTTAGGACTGGGATGTTCAGGGATGATCTTGGTTTTAAACTCTGCTAAATCTCGGTGCCAGAGTGATGTCACAAGGAAGACGTGCCATGTTTAATAAGTATTTGTTGAATGAATAAATGAATGAATGAATATCACCTATGTCACTGAATTGTTGTGAGGATACGAAGAGGTAATATATACAAAGACTTTGGCTCCTCCCCTGGAACTAGTAAGCACTCATTAGGAGTAGATTGTATTATTTTTTATTAATATCATCATCATCAAAGACTTCACTTTCAACATATCAAATGCATTCACGATTGCTCTAGTACCATGAGGATAAGGAAGACTTTGCATTTTGCGCAGTCATTTGGAATGATTCTGACTGTCTGGGAGCAACAGCAGACAGGAAACATGTTGCAAAGCTTCCCAGCAGAGGCAGAGAAGTAGACAAACACCCTGCATGGCTTATTTGGTCCAGATAGGAATTTAACCATTGAGTCCTCTTGAAAATAAATGTTGATTTTATTATTTTTTTAATTTTTAAAAATGTTTGTGTATTTATTTTGAGAGGGAAAGAGAGCACGCACACCCAAGTGGGGGAGAGGAAGAAAAAGAGAGAGGGAAAGAGAGAATCCCAAGCAGGCTCCTTGCTGTCAGCGCAGAGCCTGACACAGGGCTTGAACTCAACAAACAGTGAGATCATGACCTGAGCCAAAATCAAGAGTTTGATGCTTAACCGACTGAGCTACTCAGGAAGCCCCCCCCCCACCCAAAATGTTGATTTTAAATATCTGAATCAAATATGTAATTTTTAGAGGCCATCATGAATGCTCCAAATTCTTCTGTGCTAAACATTAGGTACATTTAGTATTTTTCTTCATGATTTTAAAATTTGTAAACTTGGTCAATACCAGTTAGAAGTGTAGATTTGAAGGAAAAAAATATACAGTTGCCTTCTATCTGCTTAAATGCCTGAGTCACATCTTGATAAATGGAAAATAAATGGAAGTCCATCCACTCCATTTATAATGTCATTGTGGTGGATTAAACATGGCCAGGAACTTTGGGAAACAGCTTCCATCAAGAGGTGAGGCATAAGTTCCCTGCTCTTAACGCCAGACAAGCTATGTGGCTGTTTGGACTAATGGATTGTGATGGGTAGCAAATTCCATTTCCCATCTCTTGAATCACTCATTCCCGGTGCCCTAAGCTGCCTCATAACAATCTGGAGAAATCACCTGAAGAGACCCGAGATAACATGGCTGAGCTCCTCTCTCCCGCCAAGGTGCTAGGGATGTGAGTCAAGTTATTCAGGCTCTCCAGCCCAGCCCAACTGGATACCACTATGCAACCCCTGTCAATACCACATAGACAGAAGAGCTACCAGCCAAGTCTGCTCTAACCGCTGGTCCACAGATCTTGACAGAAAATAAAATGGCGGTTGTTTCAAGTGACTAAGTTTTGAGGTAGTTTACTAAGCAGCCATGGGTAACCTGAACCCTCTAGCAATATTTATGTAGTGCAACAGTTAGTAATCTGATAAATCAGGTTACTTCTGAGCTGCTACATGGCCAAGAGAACACGCCAAAACTCACCACTGGAAGCTCCTTGATGTAGGTTGGACATCACAAATAGAGTAGTTTGGTGGCCAGGGAAAGCTAAGTTATAACAATTTCCACTTTGTGGAGAGTTTATCTTTCTTCTGAGCACCTAGAATATGCAGGCACTGTTGTGTTAGTGAGAGTGTGGAGGACCCAGCACATCCAAGCAACCCAAAGAAATTTGATACTCATATTCATACACTGACCTTTTGAACACCTGCTCTGTATGAAGCACTAGAATAGTGACAACTGTGAAAAGCAAGACTTACCCTTATGGATCTCAAAACCTACTGAAAAATATTCAGAATGATTTGCTAATGATACTGGAGGACACAGCTACAGTGGGAAGAGAAGGTTACATCGTCCTAAAATTGTACTACTGAACTCCATCCAAATCCCATTTAGCCATAAAGTTAAGTTTTAGGAAAATCAGCAAATTGCAGTATGTATCTATATCCATATCTACATCTATATCTTTATCTTTATCTATATATGCTTTGTGATTTTATTTTTGTTTGTCTTATACTACGTTGTAGGATACCAAGGAAAACAAGATGCCCCTGAGGACCCTTGATTTGTGGAGATAGAACCCTGCCAGTGTCTGTCAGGACATGGTGGTTGTAAGCAACAGAGACCTGGTATGAACTGACAAGGTAAAAATGGCAGTGACCAGCCCTTAAGACTCAGAAGTTCAGGGATTATCTTGGTTTTAGGCTCTGCTGGATCCAGATGCTCAAATGTCATAAGGAAGCCATTTCTCTGCATGTTTTTGGCTAGAATTTTCCTCTGAACTCCACTCTCAGGTAGGCCTCTCCCAGCATGATGGCAAGATGACCACTAGAAGAAACTCCACGCTTACCCATATTTACTGGCAACCTCAGTAGAAAGAGAACGCCCGCTTCCCAGTATTCCAGCAAAAATTCCAAAGTTGAGTGTGATTAACTGAGCTTGAACCAACTGCCCCTCCCTGAACTGATTCAATATGCCCTAAGGAACAGCATACTCTGATTGACCAGGCCAAGAGCACGATTCACCCTTCCAGGGAAAAATTAATTTTATTAATATATTTTATTGGGGCACCTGGGTGGTTCAGTCGTTAAGCGTCCAACTTCAGCTCCGGTCATGATCTTGTGGTTCATGGGTTTGAGCCCCACATCAGGCTCTATGCTGACAGCTCAGAGCCTGGAGCCCGCTTCAGATTCTACGTCTCCTTCTCTCTCTACCCCTCCCCCACTTGTGCTCTATCAAAAATAAATAAACATTTATATATTTTTTTTTATTTAACCCAATATATTCAAAATATTATCATTTGTTCAATATTAAAATTACTATTGATTTTTAAATTCATATTAAGCTAGAGTTTGCAGTATGGATTTTACAGCTATCTCCATTTGGACTAGCCATGTTTTACGTATTTGACAGCCCGTATTGGACTGGGCAATTCTAAAGATTTATTGTGGTATAAGAGGAATGGAATAGAATGGAATAGAATATTTTTAAAAAGGCAACCTGGAACATGTAAGGAAAGAAAAGCTGTGTTCCGGTGGCTCTGGATTCCAGTAGAAACATATCTGAAAGTTGGCATGTCTTCTCCAGAGAGGTACAGAGTTAGGCAAAGGAGCAGGAAAATCCTTAAGGCAGGGCTGTGGGGACTTAGTAGAGAACACCAGGTTGGAGTCAGCTCTTCAAATCAGAGAAAGGAATCTGGGCATCTCAGTGAATGTCACAGAGAAGAGACACCTTGGCCCAGGATTGGTTGAGAGGAAGACATCATGGTGGAAGCCAGTTTGGACAGATGACAACCTCGGACCAGACCAGTCTCTGAACACCACCCTCTTCCTCCCTTTGGAACTTAGAGTAAAGGAAAGACAGGAGACCATGAACTAACTGAGAAAGATCTAATTTGACTAAGCTTACCTTGCATTAACTGGTTTGTGGAGGGAGTCTCAAGAAAGAAGTTAAGTTTGGGGGAAACTGGGTGGCTCCATTGGTTAAGCATCCGACTCTTGATTTTGGCTCTGGTCAAGATCTCATCATGGTTTGTGAGATGGAGCCATGCATCGGGATCTGTGCTGATAGTGTGGAGCCTGCTTGGGATTCTCTCTCCCTCTCTCTCTCTCTCTCTCTCTCTCTCTGCCCCTCCTCTGATCGCACTAGCTCACTCTCTCTCTCTCAAAATAAATAAATAAATATTAAAAAAAAAATAAATTTAGTTTGGATATAAAAAATAAAGTTATATACCTTGCATATCTGAGGTTACTGGTCTGAAAATATCGTTCCCAAAAGTCTCAAAAACCCTGTGTGCCTGGCAATGGAGCCAGAGTCCTTTTCCCCTGCAGGCAGGGAATTTGGGCAGTCATTCTAAACTGACCCGCAGATTTTGCACACACACGCACACACACGCAAAGGGATATTTGGCAATATCTGAACAGCTTTGGGTGTCACAACTAGGGAGGAGATGGCTATTATGGGTGGAGGTCAGGGGTGCCACTAAACATCCTTTAGTAATGCCCAGGTCAGCCCCCACAACAGAGGATCATCCAGCTCAAAACAGCAGTGGCGACTACACTCGTGGTGAGCGCTAAGTAAGGAATTGTCAAATCGATATATTGCACACCTGAAACTAATATACTATCGTATGTCAACGATACCTCAATAGTAATAGCAATATTAATAATAACAAATGTCAGTAGTGCCAAGGCTGAGCAACCCTGGATTAAGCCAGTTGAAGATTCTTGAGAAGCGTCCAGAGAGGAAACGCGAGTTCTTCTCTTCTGCGTTGGAGTCAGCCTGTCGTAAAAGGGAAGGCAGTCCTGGGGCTGCCCATATTGTAGTTTCCATATTGCTGAGGTAACTGATTCCTGAGTCACGGTAGCAAGTCTGTGAATGAACAATAGGGTGAGCCAGGCCCAGAGGCTGGGGCCCCCAAGGGTCTTCCGTTTTCCTTCCTCCCTCCCCTTCTTCCCTATTCTCTCTCCAAACAGTCCCCTCAGAGGCAGTCTTCCCCTGGCTGAGGTGGGGCTGAGGCAGATGACAGAGGGGTAGGTGTCTGCAAAGCCT
>NC_064807.1:18629158-18651593 GCF_023721935.1 Panthera uncia
GACCCCAGCGGCCCTGTATCCCTTCCCAGGGGCAGCTGGCACCCAGGAGGCAGCTGTGGAGAATGAGAAACCAGTCTGGGCAGTTTTTCTCACTCTGAGCCTTTGTTCACACTTCATTCTCCTCTAGAACAGAGCCTCTCCAATATTGTGGGGCTGCTTAAAGCACAGATTCCTGGCCTGGCTTCCAGAGTCAGAATCAGCAGGTCTGGGGGCCGGGGTGTCCCAACATGTCCCAGTGTGCCCGGAATTTATTGTAGCACTGGAAGTCCTGCCTCCCTGGCGAAGCTGGATGGTTGGTCACCCTAGGTAGGGCCCAAGATTTTGCATTTCTTTCTTTCTTTTTTTTTAATGTTTATTTATTTTTGAGACAGAGAGAGAGAGCATGAACGGGGGAGGGTCAGAGAGAGGGAGACACAGAATCTGAAACAGGCTCCAGGCTCTGAGCCATCAGCCCAGAGCCTGACGCGGGGCTCGAACTCACGAACCGCGAGATCATGACCTGAGCCGAAGTCGGCCGCTCAACCGACTGAGCCACCCAGGCGCCCCAAGATTTTGCATTTCTAACAGTCTCCCAAGCAATGCTAATGCTGCCGTCAGGTACCCTCACTCTGAGCTACAAAGCTGTCCCACTGCTCCCGGACTGTGAATCCTACTCGTGCTCCCACGCCTAGAGCAGATTAAACCAGTTTCAGAAAGGGTTACCCATAATGCCTACTCCCCACCCCACCCCCAACACTGTGGCAATCACCGTAACACCTCACACTGCAAGGTGATATGATGTACTTGGTAGAGGAGGGGGGTTCTGCTCACATACTTCAAGATGCCCACAGAGCAAGAATCATATTTTTGTATCCTACCTCTTGCCATGGGAATACATCCATGGTACCAAGCACATAAGAAATTTGCTGAATGAAGAAGGCTAACATTTATTGAGTGCTTACCAGACACCATGACTTTGCTAAACATTTTATAGAGTTAAACTCACGTCATTCTGTGTGGCAGATACTATTCCCCCCCATTTCACAGTTGAGGAAACTGAGGTTTGGAAAATTTACATGACATGTTCACAGTACCAGAAAATGACAGAACTGAATTTTAACCCCATTGTGATAGCAGAGCCCTACTCTTACCCATTTACGCTCTGGTACCTACCGTGAACAAATAAAGATATATTTCATTGTATAATGAGGTCCAGGAATCATTACTATTTATTTAGAATATACTTCAGGTTTGGGGCACCTGGGTGGCTCAGTCGGTTGAGCGTCCGACTTCAGCTCAGGTCATGATCTCACGGTCCGTGAGTTCGAGCCCTGCATCGGGCTCTGTGCTGACAGCAGGGAGCCTGGAGCCTGCTTCGGATTCTGTGTCTCCCTCTCTCTCTGTCCCTAACACACTCGCATTCTGTCTCTGTCTCCCTCAAAAATAAATAATAAACAGTAAAAAAATTAAAAAATATATATACTTCAGGGTTTTTTTGTTGGAGTCTGTGTGTCTGAACTGTTTGTGTGTTCTCTGACTCTGCACTGAACACTGATTTACCACTATTTGTAGCGAGATTTCAGTCCAAGAAAAAAATAGGAGGAGATATTCTGGGTGAAAGACAAGTTTGCTCAGCTCTTGTCCACCATTCAGTGAAAATCCAGTCCCACCCATGTGGATTACAAAGGGACTAATGTCACTTCTGGATCCACGGAGGAGCACAGGACCCAGGCCTGGTATCTCAGAGCATTCCATCTCCTTACCCCTGGGTAAGTTTGGTTTAGAGGTGGCCGCATGACCCACACCTACTCACTGAGAACACTCCATCCTTTAACCACAGAGACTAGTTGCAATATGTTAAACTAATCATTCCTGAAACTTCCCCAAGCCGTCTGAAAGTCTGTGTTCCCCTTCCTCTAAGATAACAACTTTGAAAATATGAAAAAACCTTGGGCTTCTGGTAGCCATCTGTGCAAAGATGTGGAGCATCTTTACATGATTATGACACCAATATGGATAGAATGTGAGCCATGAGATAAAGAAAAAGAGAATTATCCTCCCATGATTTGAACCCCTGTATCCAGATTCCCAGTTACTTGAGCCAATCAATTTCCTTGTTTGTTTAAGCCAGTGTAGATTGGGTTTCCATCATTTGCAACCCTAAGAATCGTGGCTAACGTACCTTACTCATGAGAAATGAGAAGACAGGTGTTATCAGGTGGGAAATATCAAATACCTTGGTCTCCAATAATGATTATTTTACAATGTCCTAATATTTTAATACCTCCTTTATTACCTCTTGTAAGAAAGACCAATGGTAAGTGGCCATCAGATTCTTCCCCCTTTGTTGGAAAAATAAGCTGACTATGGACCGGAGAGTAGTCGATATAAACGAGCAAATAGGTCTTTTTAGAGTTGGCATGGAAATCGTGATTTGGTTCAGCTTTTTGCATAACTTCCTTTATTGATCGTTTCTTTAGTTACTAATTAACGATCTGTGGCCAGATAGGTTTTTTTTAATGCATTCCTTAGTAAACTTTTTAAATTTATTTTTTTTAGTGTTTATTTATTTTTGAGAGAGACAGAGAAAGAGAGAGAGAGAGAGAGACAAAGTGCGAGTGGGAAAGGGGCAGAGAGAGATAGGGAGACACAGAATCTGAGGCAGGCTCCAGGCTCTGAGCTGTCAGCACAGAGCCTGATGCGGGGCTTGAACTCATGGACTTCGAGATCATGACCTGAGCCGAAGTTGGATGCTTAACCGACTGAGCCACCCAGGAGCCCCCTTAGTAAACTTTTTAGGTGCAGCAAATTTACAAAATTTTCTGAAAATGTAGAAGCATGTTTGTCCGTTAAACTTTTTCTGAACTAGTTTTTACAACAAACTTTGTCTTTAATATGTTATCAGTTGATTATTAAAAGCCAACGTCTCAGAAATGACTGCACATATATCAAGATTATTTAGTTGAATCTGAAGAAATAAAAGGAATAAGGGTATTGCTAATAAGGTTAGTCAGTTCAGCACTTGCACGGTAGAATTTAGAGAGCAAAAGAATCCTGGTAAAGAATTGATTATATAATCGAATTAAAAAACTTCTCTTCAATCTGAGTGTGTTTTGTTCCTGTTTGGATGAAGTGTGGCGTGGTTCTTCTCTGGCCATTGTCTTTATTTTCTTTGGCTCTTTATTCATTGTATGTGCCATGTATTGCCTAGGACCCCGAAGTTGCTAAGTGTCTCACAAGGAACTAGCTCCCAACGACCTGCTTACCAGTGCAAACACGTTGGACAGGTTTAGTGACCCCACTGTGCACATAAGTAGCTGAACCTGCCAAGCACAGGCTCTTCTCCAGTGGTATGCGACCAAGCCCAGGGTGACTTCTGATTTCACATCCTAAATTTTGCTTCCAGGCTATCTTGCAAACTACCCTGGCAAAAGGCTGTCGGTCAATCTATGCCCTCTTTCCTTCTTTCACAAATGTTCACTGGGGGTCTCTGGCTGGGGTCATAGAAATGAGTAAGACTCTGTCTCTTTCTTGATGGAACTTTCAGTCCTTTCAGGGAGATGGGGCTACCAATGCATGTGCGGCGTACCTTGAATGTGACCATGGGTTCTGAGACGATGGAGGAGGGGAGCTCCTCGAAACAGATAATATTTTCTCTCTTACATATATTTTCTTGATGAGTATGCCAGTGTGTAACCCCTTCCTCGGAAATGGCCCTTTCTCAGAATACTAAATAAAAGGAAACATCAACTCTTAGCTCTGTGTACTGTGGTGCTCTATAACTGTAATACGACTAACATTTTCCTTACTTTTTCTTTAAAAATGTTTTGGATGCCTGGGTGGCTCAGTTGGTTGAGCATGATCTCAGAGTTTGTGGGTTTGAGCCCTGAATCGGGCTCTGTGCTGACAGCTTGGAGCCTGGAGCCTGCTTTGGATTATGTGTGTGTGTCTCTCCCTCTCTCTCTCTCAAAAACAAATAAACATTAAACATTTTTTTAAAAAGTGTTTCAAATGTATAGAAAAGTTGAAAGAATGATACAATGATCACCTATTAACTCTTTACCTAGATTTCACTGTTCATTTCCCTTCACATTTGTTTACCTTCTCTTGAGGTCTCTCAAAATATATATTTGCTGAACCATGTGAAAGCTGCAGACATAGCACTTCTGCCCTAAAAAATTTAACAAATGTTGCCTAAGAATAGGGATATTCTCTTACAACAACCCAATATGATTAACCACAGTTAAGAAATTTAACAATTCCATTATATACCATACAATCCATAGTCAGATTTACCCAGTTGTCTCAAGAATATCTTTTATAGTTATTTTTTTTTAAACTCCAGTATATGAATGAGGGTTTTTTCTTCTTTGTCTCTAATCTAGAACAGTCCTCTTGCCTTGTGTTGTTTTTCATGTTCTTGAGTGTTGGACAAGTTCAGCCCACTTGTAGAATAAGGCATACATTCAATTTATTTGATGATTTCTTCACTATTTGATTCCAGTTTAAAAATATGGGCAAGAAAACTACAGGTCACTTGAGTAGTTCTTATTTTGTCATATGTAGGCTTGTTGTGGAAATATTATTTAAATTTTAAAGTCAGACATCGGGGCACCTGGATGGCTCAGTCAGTTGGGTGTCCGACTTCAGTTCATGATCTCACAGGTTCACGAGTTCAAGCCCCGCATTGGGCTCTGTGCTGACAGCTCGGAGTCTGGAGCCTGCTTTGGATTCTGTGTCTCCCTCTTTCTCTGCCCTCCCGGGCTCTCACTCTGTCTCCCTCTGTCTCTCAAAAATAAACAAACATTAAAAAAAAAATTTTTTTTTAACTCAGACATTAAAACAAATCTAAAACCAGAAAATAGTTGATTTCTAATTGATGGGAGGATCCACTTGTTTAAGATCTTACTATTCAAAGTTCAGTGAGCAGACCTTCTAAAAAATTCAAACTACCAGACCCCTCCGCAGATTTGTTCAATCAAAATCTGCATTTTAACAATACTCCCAGGTGATTCGTATAAATCTTAAAATTTGAGAAGTACCGACCGGTTCAGGACATGGACTGGAGGACAAGCTTCTGACACACTGGGTTTTGCAAATCAAAGGACTATCTGTGGCTGAGCTTCTTAGGACATAATATCCATTTCCTCATTTTTGTGACCAACAGGGAGATTTTTTACCTAGCTAAAAAAATTTCTCTCTCTCTTGAAGTTAGAAGTTGCCACGTGACACAGTTCTGGCCAGTAAGATGGAGAAGAAAGTCATGAGTTGGGGTGGGAGGAGATTTCAGAAAAGAGCACACACATTATGCCCTTTCCCTTCTTCCTTCCTGAGACATGGATTCGAAGGTGGAGGTGGAGACGCTGGTTGTGACAGCGAGGCATCAAACCACATGCTGAGGTTGGCTGTGTAGACGGTGCCCCAGAGCCCTCTGAACCGCCTACCTCCACGCCTCTTTCATGCAGGTCAAAGGAAGCCTCTGGTTTAAGTGGCTGTTCAGTTGAGTTTCCTGTTACTTGAGGTCAAACTCGGTCCCTGGTACGCACCGTTCAAAGGATCTCTTGACAGAGATTTGGGAGGAACTTCTGGTATAGAGCCCTACGTATGGAGGGAGGAAGAGACTTTTCTTGGCTTTTTGTATCATTGATGATTTGGTCCATTAAGAGAGAATGAAATGTGAAGTGTATTCCTTTCCCACTTAGGAACAGGGACAGCTGGACCTCCTCCAGAGGATTGTCTAAGGGAGACAGATCCTGCTGTAAGAGCACTGTCATTTAAATTCTTGGACGCGCAGGAGGCAGTAATGCACCCGATGGGCTGCATGTGTAGACTACCTCCTTTTAATGAAAAGGGGTGAACAAAGACTCGCCTTAGGCTGCAAATGTTTTTTCTTCTTATGTGACAGTAATGCCAGTCTCCTTTGTGGCTCACTATCTCTGTTAACTTCTTTAGACTTCACCAACAAAAGGAAATGTATGTGTGTGTGCATGTGTGTGCATGTGCACGATATGGCACATAGATTTCCAGATGAAAATCTTGTTCTAAAAACAATCTGACATACTTCTTACATTCAGCTTTCATCACATTAGGACTCAGCTTTTCACTGAAAAATTTTTAATCTTCAGCTCTTGGCTTTTTCTCAGCTAGGTATAATTTATTCTTGCTTTGATATAATAAATTCTCACTCATCTTTGAAACTCCTCTCCTACCCCATAATATATTGGTAAGTGCCCCATACTCAGTAGAAGAGTTAAGTATTTATTGAATAAATCTATTTGTGAAACATTTATTAAGCGATCTGCTTGCATACAGCACCTGGCTACAGGGGTTGACAAACTTTTCCAGAAGGGCCAAATAGTAATTTTTCTGGGCTTTATGAGGCAAGAGGCAAAAATGTTTATATCATGTAGACATTTATATAACCATTTAAAATGCAACCATTTAAAAATATAACAAGTGCCCTCACTTCACACCATATACAAAATTTAAGTCAAAATGAATCAAAGACTTAAATGTAAGAGCTAAAACTATAAAACCTTTAGAAGAAAACTTAGAAGTACCTCTTCATGACCTTGGATTAGGCAATGGCCTCTTGTATATAAGACCAAAAGCAAGTGCAACAAAAGAAAAAAATAAGTAAATTGGGGGGGGGGGAAGAAAAAAAATAGATAAATTGGATTTCACCAAATTGAAATTTTTAATTCATCAAAGGAAACTATTAAGAAAGCAAAAAGGCAACCTACAGAATGAGAGAAAATATTTGCACATCCTGTATCTGATAAGGGTTTAAAATCTAGAATAAAGACCTCCTGGAAGTCAACAACAAAAAGACAGCCGAATCAAAATGTTTAAATGGGCAAAGCACTTGAACAGAAATCTCTGTAAAGGTGTACACATGATCCATAAGCACATGGAAAGATGCTCAACGTCATTAGTCATCAGGGAAACGCAGACCAAAACCACCATTATCACTTCACATCTACAAGAATAGGTATAATGTTTTTAAAAAGGAAAATCAGTTTTGGTGCGGATATGGAACAATCAGAACCCTCGTGCACTGCTGGGGGGGGAGGGGAATGTAAAATGGCGCAGCTGCCGTGGAAAACAGGCTGGCTGTTCCTCACAATGATAAACTTAGAATTGCCTTAAGACCCAGTGACTCCCCGCCCCAACCTGCAGCCCAGGAGTCTTTGACTGGTAGTGAGTACGATTCAAAGTTCTTCAGGTTCAACATCCCCTTTTGATTCTCAAAACACCTGAGGTTGGTGGCAGAGGGAGGTCTGGAGCCAGACCTCCTGCATCCCTACTGGGCACCCTTTGGTAGCGTTGCCCAGCCTCATGGAGGGGGCTGCTTCATGCAACCTCAGACTCTGCTGGAGGAACAAATGTGTCAGGCCTTGGCCAAAGTCAAGGACACTCCCGATGCTGGAAGGAGTTTCTTCGTGATGCAGCCAAATGCTGAGGCCTGAAGCCAGAGAAAATAAATGAACAAGGAAAGGCTGTTATGCATTAATGTGATCAAACCTCATGATTTATTTGCTTAATGGTTACTGAAAAAGAATAAGACTTTTAACCATTCCCGTCTTCTCACATTTTGTGTCTATCCTTTTAAATTCAACCAGTGTGATACGCTAACAGAGAATCCTTTTTGATTTCCTTTTGCTACTATTTATGTAAACATAAATCGAGAATGAGCCATGACATCAGTCACAAAAGACCGTATACTGTGTGATTCCATTTGTACAAAAGGCCCAGAATAGGCAAATCCAGAAAGACAAAGTAGCTTAGTGCTTTCCAGGGGCCAGAGAGAGGGAGAGAGTGACAGCCGCTAGGTACAGGTTTCTTTTGGAGGTTATAAAATGTTCTAAAATGGGATTATTGTAATGATTGCACAACTATGTAAGTATACTAAAACCCACTGAATTGTGTATTTAAAACAATGGATTTTATGCCTTATAAATTATATCTCTATAAAGCTATTTAAAGAAAACTCATAAAGGGACGCCTGTGTGGCTCAGTCAGTTAAGCATTTGACTTGGGCTCAGGTCACGATCTCACGGTTTGGGGGTTTGAGCCCTGTGTCGGGCTTTGTGCTGACAGCTCAGAGCCTGGAGCCTGCTTCGGATTCTGGCTCTCCTTCTCTCTCTGTCCCTCCCCCACTTGTGCTCTGTTACTTTCTGTCTCTTAAAAATAAATAAACATTTTTTAAAAAGTTTAAAGAAAACTCATAAGAACCACTACTGTTCTGTCTCATAACTCTACCTTCTAATGTTTATGGAAAACACAAGTAACTTTTATTTAATATCAACAACGTGTCAGCCACTATATTATTTAATTATCCCAACAATGCTATTAGGTAAGCATTATTATTATCCCATGGTGGCGATAAAGAAACCAAGGCTTCAAGAGATGATGTCATTTGTTCAGTGTTACATAGCTACCTTAGAGGCTGCATAGCTAGGAATCAAATCCAGATCTATCTGATTGCAAAGCTCTGAGCTTCACATTTCGGTTTATGCTTTGATTACTTGTTTTGTTGTTGTTATGGTATATATGGTCAAAACTGTCTATTGAACAGCAGGCAGATACTTCCTGATTTCTGAAATATCCTGAAACACATGTCTCAGCGAGGTAGTCATTCATCACGTCTCCTGTGACCACTTTATCAAAGGCTCTCTTTGTGGGTGGCAGGATGGCTAGATCATTTCACTAGACTCTAAGGGGGATAAAATGACACAGCCTCTCCTGAATCCACCAGTTTTGTTAAAACACTGAGTTCAGTTGTCTAAGGTTGTTATCAGAAAGCCCGCCTGTGGCCTTGTGGGTCTGTCTGTGCTCAGCTCTGAGCACCCCCGTTTGGATAACATTGTGCTCTCAAGGTCTTTTTTGAGCTGGACACTTTGTCCAGCCTCTGTTTCAGTTGAAAACCCTCAAGATTTCCCTGTGTTTCAAAGATTAGCTGCTTTGGAAATCACTAGAGAGTTTCTCCTGCAGTGTACAATTTAAATGTGCTGCTTCTCTTTTTCTTTCTGCAAAATGGAGTTGGATTTACAGGATGTCAGAGGCTCTGCTTGGCAGAATGTAAAATCTCTTAAAAAGCCCCGTATTTGGGGCTTGCAGAATTCTCTCTCCTCTCTCTCTCCCTTTAGCAGATTTCCAATTGTGCTTCCTCGATGGATTTCAGCTGGTCCTTTCTCCCTGTTGTATAAACTTGAGGATGATTGTTTGGAGTATCCTTCAAACCATTCTTCCTTGAACTTCAACCACCAAACACTGCTTATGCACCAGAAACTCTAACTGTAATTCTTTGCCAGAGTTTAGAAATACCACTTGATACTTTTTTGCACTGGCATTTCCATTCTTGTCTATAGATTTTCAGACATTTAGAAAGCCCTTTCTTCCTGTCTATGCACTGGAATCTCTTTGCCTGCCTCATTGCTGGTCAGTAATCCAGCTTGTTTTCTCACTGAGAGAGAGAGAGAGAGAGAAAGAGAGAAGTGTGGTTCTGGGGCTGGAATTAGTTCGATACATCTGTTATTGTTGAATAGCTGCGCCGCCCCCCATGTGCTGACAATCCCCATCTATTATGTCTAATGAATTTATTCACACTTCTGCTTGCTCTCCCTTATTCCCTAGAGTGTTTCTGTGTGAGCACGACTTCTTGAAAAATGGCAACACATTTAACAGGCTCTATGCTGTTTATCCCCGGGGATTACGTTTTGATGTGTTAAATGAAGACTGTTTCTGATGTATATGAACAGGTATAAGAGTACAGACCCCTTTTACTTCAGGGAGTGAAAGTCATTTACAAACTGACAGTGGAGAAATCCTGAGAACAGAGTATTTCAAACAGACTTCCCACACAATTGCTATTCTATATATCTTCTCTTGGCACTGAGTAAATATCTTAAATTGCCGGTTGTTCACTGAGGCTGACAATAAATTCAAGCAGAAATGTATTTAATATCCCCATAGAATTTTGGTGAAAGTGACTTTTGCTTCCGTGCTATCCCCACAAAACCAAACTTGGTAGTGTAATGCTGTTATTTCCTTTCCTATCACAGAAACCAAAGTCGTTGTCCAATAAAAGAGACTGGGAGAGAAATTATAGGAGAGTTATGAAATTACTGAAGGACATAGCACTTTTGTTTTAGAGATGAAGAAACCGAAGCCAAGAGAGGCAAAGTGACTTGACTAAGGTCACACCGGTCAAGTGTGTCTGTGGAGGAGGTATTGTATTCATTTGATGGGGAAACTGATCACCAGATTCTCATATGGAACTAACTTGGTTTTTTCTGCCATGTGAAGCAGATCAACGCTCACACCAACAGATGCATGTGTCCATGTAGGGCTTGGAAAATGTGTTAAATGCTCACAGTAAGAAAGGGAGAACTGAGGAAGAAGTCATGGCAATACTCCCAGAGAGGCAGAGAGGGAATAGGGAGCAAGCCAGATGGATGCCAACGAGGTCTCTTGGATCCCACACCACAAAACAGCGATCACTCAAAAGATGTTAAAACAAAGAGGGCTTCATGTCAATGGCTTCCAACCTCGCTTGCACTTCAGAATCAACCTGAGGGGCTTCTAAAAACCAGAGGCCCAGGCTACACCCTAAAACAGCTTAATTAGTGTTTTCAAGGTGGTCCCAATACCTATGTAAATTTGAGATCAGCTGCTCTAGATAAATCTAGCTCTAGCCATAGGCCCATTGAAGATGTGACGGAACTAGCTTACCCCCAAATACTTAAGGCTGACATTCTGCTTTCCTTTCTCAAGTTCCTCAGTCTTACACTGCTGATGTTCTTTGTTACTAGGAATATAGAGATCTATTGGACGCGTGCCGAGTTTGAGCCACCCAAGTGTTGACCACCTTTATTTTTGTTCCAATTAACTACTGGAAATGCCCTCAAAACTTTGTGGTTTAAAACAGCAATGAGGGGGGCGCCTGGATGGCTCAGTCGGTTAAGCGGCCGACTTCGGCTCAGGTCATGATCTCGCTGTCCGTGAGTTCGAGCCCCGTGTCGGGCTCTGGGCTGATGGCTCAGAGCCTGGAGCCTGCTTCCGATTCTGTGTCTCCCTCTCTCTCTGCCCCTTCCCCGTTCATGCTCTGTCTCTCTCTGTCTCAAAAATAAATAAAACGTTAAAAAAATTTAAAAAAAAAAACAGCAATGATTTCTCAAAATTCTTCGAATTGGGGAGTGATTCCTCTGCTGACTTTGTTTGGTTCACTCACACACTTACATTCAGCTTGAGGGTCTGGCCTGACAGACAAAAGACAGCCTCACTCACATCTACAGTTGATCTTGGCCGGCCCACCTGAATTCCTCACGTGGCTGTCCAGGTCAGCATCCTGAGAGAATAAAGTGGAACTGCAAGTTCTCTTAAGGACAAGCCCTGGAGATCACATTTTTTAAAAAAGATTTATTTATTTATTTAGGTTTAAATGTTTATTTATTTTTGAGAGAGAGCAAGAGGGAGAGGGGCAGAGAGAGAGGGAGACAGAGGATCCAAAGCGGGCTCCATGCTGACAGCAGAGAGCCTGATATGGGGCCCAAACCCATGATCTGTGCAATCATGATCAGAGCAGAAGTCAGACACTCAAGCACTGAGCCACCCAGGTGTCCCTATTTATTTATGTTTTAAGGAAACTACACCCAACGTACAGGATCTGGAGTCGGATGCTCTACTGCCAGAGCCAGCCAGCTGCCCCACAGCTGCTGCATCTTATGGTCAAAACAAGTATGGTGGCCAAGAGAATGTATCTCGGGGACCTCCACTACAGGCAATGTAATTGACAGAGGGCCCCAGCCAATGTGCTTTGAAATCCATTGCTCAGTATGCACAGAGGCCATGGGCTGGATATTAAAGTCAGAGGCCATGGGCTGGATATTAAAGTTTCAGGCCTGTTCCTGGAAGACATGGGACTGGGTTTTTTGTGGGGTTTTTTTTTTTTTTTTTTTTTTTTGGCCAATTTTGCCTCAAACATTCCCCAAAGGCTTTGCTGAAATTTTCTTAAACACCTTTATCCAATCTTCTCTCCCCTTTCTCCTTCACTCAGGATCAGACCTACATCAAAGTCACTCTCTCCCTAGTGAAGGTCAACTTTCTCTTCCTAATTTCTTTCACACAGGTGCTTCTCCTAATAAGGTTCTTGCCTTGTCTTCCGCTTCTCAGAGGATCTGAATTGACCCACCAACTTCAATACCAGCCCAGACTCAAGGAGGGGAAATAGACTCCACCTGTTGATGGGAGGAGTATGAGAAAATTGTTGCCACCATTTCTTTTTAGAGAGTGAGCACGTGCACATTGCACAGGGGAGAGGCAGAGAGAGAGAGGGAGAGAGAGAATCTTAAGCAGGCTCCATGCCCAGTGCAAAGCCCAACAGTGGGCTTGACCTCACAACCATGAGATCATGACCTGAGCCAAAATCAAGAGTTGGTTCGGGCACCTGGGTGGCTCAGTTGGTTTAGCGTCCAACTGTTGATTTTGGCGCGGGTCGAGATCTCACAGTTTGTGAAATTGAACCCTGTGTCAGGCTCTGCAGCGACAGTGTGGAGCCTGCTTGGGATTCTCTGTCTCCCCCTCTCTCTCCTTCTCTCTTTGCCCCTGCTGTGCTTCCGCATGCTCTCTCTCTCGAAATAAATTTTAAAAAATCAACAGTTGGTTGCTTAACTAAGCCACTCAGGTGCCCCTGTTCCCACCATTTTTGAAAAGCAATCTATCATGATTTCCCCATGAGGAATGCCTCCTTCCTCCCTCTCTACATAGGTGCTTTGGAGATGGTTCTACTCTCAGCTCCATCGTGGCCATATGGCATCAAAGACATAGTTATTAGGAGGTGAGGTCTTTGGGAGGTAATTAGGTTCAAATGAAGTCATGAGGGTGGAGCCCCCATGATCCAACTGGTGCCTTTATAAGGAAAGAAACTAGCGCTCTCTCTCCATAGTGTAAAGACAATGAGAAGCTACTGTCTGCAAACTAGTGAGCATGCTCTCACTGGACACCAGGTATTAAATCTACCGGCACTTTGATCTTGGTTTTCCAAGCCTCCAGAACTGTGAGAAGTAAGTTTTTGTTGTTTAAGCCACCCAGTCCATGGCATTTTTGCTGTTTTGCTTGAGCTGAGACAGAAAGTAAAATCTCTTTAAATATTTGTATTTTGATTACATGTTGAGATATTTTGGCTATATTGGCCTAGAAAAAGTACAGTTATAAATTGATTTCACCTTTGCTAACTAGAAACTATAAAGGCTCAAAGTTGTGACTTGTTTAGTATTTATTGGATAGCACTGTCTTGAAATATCAAAAGTTTCTGAGAAATTCAATCAATATTTTTAAGTAAAACATTTATTTTTGAAATAATGGTAGGTTCACATGCAGTTGTTAGACTTAAAACAGAGATCTCTTGTACGCTTTACTCAGTTTTCTCTGATGACAACTCTTGTCAATTTGTAGTATAGTATCACAACTAGGATGTTGACATTGCTACAGTGAAGATAGAAAACATTCCTGGCACCACGAGGATCCTTCATGTTGCCTTTTGTTGTTGTTTTTAGAGAAAGAGAAGAGTGGGAGAGAGGGATGGGAGTGAGAGAAAGAGAGAGAGGAAGAATCCTAAGTAGGTCCACTCTAGGTGTGGCTCAATCCCACAACTCTGGAATCCATGACCTGAGCCGAAATCAAGAGTCTGACACTCAGTTGGCTGAGCCACCCAGGTGCCCCTGCTTTTCTATAATGGTATCCACTACTCTGCGTCAACTCTTGGTAACCTCTGGAAACCCCAACACTGTTCTTCACTTCTATAAATTAGTCTTTTCAAGAACATTATATAAATGAAATTCTACTGTGGGTAACCTTTTGGGGTTGGCTTTTATCACTTAGCATAATTCCCCAAGGATTCATCCAGTTTATAGGGTATTTCAACAATCGTGTCCTTTCTATTGCTCAGTAGTTGTTTTGTGCCTGTTACAGCTCATCCACCTGAACGGTATCCTATGGCTAGAAATGCTTGGGGCACTCACCTGAGCCTCATGACTTGACTACAGACATTTCCACTTTTGCAAACCAACGTTAGGACTGGACTGACCCTTATGACTGCTCCTATAATTCCAAGACCCCCTTTAGCAATAACCGTTAGGACATTTTGAAGAAAAAAAGAGTGTACTACTTACAACCCTGGCACATACAAGGCACACCAGGATATACACCTTGAAGTTGCTGGGAGAGCGAGAAAGTATGCGTGAGCCCGGAGCTCTGCTTTTATTGAGGTCCAGGGTAGAGACCTAGGGTTTCACCATTTCACCCTTGATTGGTGAATGTAAAATGGAAGAGTGGCAACTTGAAGCGTGTGAAGAGGAAAATCAAGTAGCCCGAATGGTCCCTTCTGGAAATCAACCAAGATATCTGAAACAAAGCAGCCTCAGTGGGCTTGAAGGTAGCCCAGCTTTTTAACTGGCTCAGCCACTGGCAGTGTGTTCATTTCAGAGAACAGGTGTCGAAATGGATGCCTCGGCAATCAAAGCCTCAATCAGGTGCTTGCATTACAAGAAAAGCCAACTGTCAGGGCTTAAACTACAGTAGTATTTCCTGGTGTGGGTGTACCATTGTTTAACCGTTCATGAGAAAAGACAGCTAGGTTGTTTCCCCTTTGGGGCTATTAAAATAAAGCTGCTATAAACATTCATGTACTGGTTTTGGTGTGAATCTAAGTTTTCACTTCTCTGGGATAAATGCCCAGGAGTGCAATTTCTGGGTCGTTTGGTTGTTACACATTAAATTTTTAAGAAACTATCAAATTGTCTTCCGGAGTGGCTGTACCATTTAACGTTCTCATCAACAGTGTATGGATGATTCAGTTCCTCCATGTTTTCCCCAGAATTTTGTGTCGTGACTGTATTTTACTTTAGCCATTCTGATGGCTGCATAGTGACCACTCATTGTGGCTTTGCTTAGCACTTTGCTAATGACTAATGATCTAGAACATCTTTTCGTGTGTTTATTTTCCACCTATGTATCTTTTTTGGTGAGCTATCTCTTTATGACTTTTCTAATGGGATTCTTTGCTTTGTTACTTCTGAGTTTTTAATTCTGTCATTCTAGATAGTAGTGTTTCATCAGATACGTGATTTGCAAAAAGTTTCTCCCAGTTTTTTTATCCTCTTAACTGGGTCTTTCTAAAAGCAAAAGTTAAAATAAAAAAAATATTGTTCTGTATTTTTTTAATTGAAGTATAGTTGACACACATGGTCGAGTTTTTTCAGCTTACAACATAGTGACTCAACAATTCTGTATGTTATGCTGTGCTCACAAGAATGGCCACCAGCTGTCAGCATACAAGTTTTACCATACCATTGACTGTATTCCCTACACTGTACCTTTCATCCCTGTGATTTACTCCAAACTGGAAACCCGTACCTCCCGCTCTCCTTTATTTTTGCCATCCCTCTTTGGCAGCCATTAGTTTGTTCTCTGTATTTATGGGTCTATTTCTGCATTTGTTTTGGTTTTTTGGATTCCACATATAAGTGAAATCCTATAGTATTTGTCTTTCTCTGGCTTATTTCACTTGGCATAATACCCCCTGGGTCCATTAACATTGTCGAAAATGGCAAGATCTCATCCTTTTTTTAAGGATGAGTAACGCTCCATTGTATATATACCACATCTTTTTTATACATTTGTCAATAGATGGCCATTTGGGTTGCCTTTATCTTGGTTATTGTAAATAATGCTGTGATAAAGCTAGGGGCAAATATATTCTTTGTAATTAATGTTTTGGATTTGGGAGGAAATACCCAGTAGTGGAATTACTGGATAATATGGTATTTCTATTTAAAATTTTTTTTAAGAAAATTTGACACTGTTTTCCACAGTGGCTATACCAACTTACATTCCTCACCAACACTTAACTTCTTCTTGATTCTAGTCATTTTGACAGGTGCAGGGTAACATTGTGGTTTTGATTTGCATTTTTTGGATTCATGATGTCGGGCATCCTTGCATGTATCTGTTGGTCATCTGTGTGTCTCTAGAAAAAATGTCTACTCAGGTCCTCTGTCCATTTTTAATTGGATTATCTGTTTTGTTTTATTTTTTTAAGGTTATTTATTTGTAATCTCCACACACAATGTGGGACTCAAACTTATGACCCCAAGATCAAGGGTCACATGCTCTTCGGACTGAGCCAGTCAGATACCCCAGATTATCCTTTTCTTTTTGATTCTTTTCTTTTCTTTTCTTTTTTGGTGTTGAGTTGTATAAGCTCTTATATTTTTTGATATTAACCCCTTATTGGATATAACATTTACAAATACCTTATCCCATTCAGTAAATTGTTGCCTTGTCATTTTGTTGATAGTTTGCTGTGCAAAAGCTTTTCGTTTTGGTGTACTCCTAATAGGTTATTTTTCTTCTTGTATTTCTTGCAAGAGCAGACCTATCCAGAAAAATGTTGCTTTGGCTGATGTCAAAAGAATTACTGCCTGTATTTTCTTCTATGAGTTTTACGGCCTAAGGTCTCACATTGAGGTTTTTAATCCATTTTGAGTTTTTTGTGTACTGTATTAGAAAGGGGTCCGGTTTCATTCTTTTCCAGGTAGCCTCTAGTTTTCCCAGCACCATTTATTGATAAGAATGTGTTCTCCCCATTGTATATTCTTAACTCCCTTGTCATAGATTAATTGACCATATAAGCATGGGTTTAGTTCTGGGCTCTCTATTCTGATCCATGGAGATATGTGTCTGTTTTTGTGCTGTACCATACTGTTTTGATTACTACAGCTTCGTAGTGTAGCTTAAAATCTGTGATTTTAATAACTCCAGATCTGTTTTTTTTATTAAAAAAATTTTTTTAGCATATATTCATTTTTGACAGGCAGAGCATGAGTGGGGAAGGGGCAGAGAGAGGGAGACACAGAATCTGAAGCAGGTTCCAGGCTCCAAGCTGCAACACAGGGCCTGATGAAGGGCTCAAGCTCACAGAACAGGAGATCATGACCTGAGCTGAAGTCAGAGGCTTAACTGACTGAGCCACCCAGGCGCCACACAGCTTTGTTCTTCTTAAGATTGCTTTGGTCTTTCATGGTTTCATTCAAATTTTAGTATTATAGTTCTGTGAAAAATGCTGTTAATATCTTGATGGGGATTGCACTGAATCTGTAGTTTGCTTTGGATAGTATGGGTATTTTAACAATATGAATCCCTCCAATCTATGAGCATGGGACATCTTTCCATTTGTTTTGTTTTCAATTTCTTTCATTGGCGTTTTAGAATTTTCATAATACAGGTCTTTCATCGACTTGGTTAAGATTATTCCTAGGTATTGTGTTCTTTTTGGTACAACTGCAAAT
Organism: Panthera uncia; assembly: GCF_023721935.1. Classification (NCBI taxonomy): domain Eukaryota; kingdom Metazoa; phylum Chordata; class Mammalia; order Carnivora; family Felidae; genus Panthera; species Panthera uncia. Next base: position 18,646,486 of record NC_064807.1, read on the forward strand.
GGAATGGTTTTCCTAATTTCTCTTTCTGCTACTTTATAATTAGTGTGTAGAAACACAACAGATTTATATCTATTAAACATTTTTTAATATTAAAGATTTAAAATTTTACTTAACCTAATTTATTGGATTTCTTTTTCTTTTAGGAAATTTTGGTTTCGGTGTCAATCCCAAGAAATCTTCACCTAATTCAAAATTTTCTTAAATGTTTATTTTTGAGAGCGAGAGACAGAGAACAAATGGATGAGGGTAGAGAGTGAGGGAGACACAGAATCAGAAGCAGGCTCTGAGCAGTCAGCATAGAGCCCAATGCAGGGCTCAAACTCAGGAACCACGAGATCATGACCTGAGCTGAAGTTGGATGCTTAACCGACTGAGCCACCCAGGTGCCCTTTACCTAACTCTAGATCCCAAAGATTTTCTCCTTTCTCTTTCTAAAGAACTTACAGTTTTATATTTTACATTTAAGTCTGTGATTCACTTTTGAGTTAATTTTTGTATGAGGAGATTTATAGATGGAAGTTCATTTTTCTTTTTTTTTTAACCTATGAGTGTCCAGTCACTTCAGCACTGTTAGGTAAAAATGCTATCTCTTCTCCATTGAATTGGTTTTATACCTTTGTCAAAAACCAGTTGGACATATTTGCATGAGTCTATTTCTGGGCTCTCTAATGTGTTTCATTGATCTATGTGTCTTTTCACTTTACCAATACCTCACAATCCTAGTTATTTAGCTCCATAATGTGCCTTGAAATCTTTTTTTAAATTTTTTTAAAATGTTTATTTTTGACAGAGGGAAAGAGAGCATGAGTGGGGGAGGGACAGAGAGAGAGGGAGACACAGAATCTGAAGCAGGCTCCAGGCTCTGAGCTGTCAGCACAGAGCCCTACATGGTGTCTCACCCCAAGAACTGTGAGATCATGACCTGAGCCCAAGTCAGACACTTAACTGACTGAGCCACCCAGGCGCTCCTGTCTTGAAATCTTTTAGACTGACTTTGTTCACTTTATTTTTCTTTTTCAAAACTGTTTAAGCTATTCTGTTTTCTTTGCCATTCTATCATCCACATAGAATAATCTTGTATATATATAATATATATATACATACACATGCGCACACACACACACACACACACACCCCTTGGGATGTTGATAGGAGTTCTGTTAAATCTGTATATCTACCTGGGGAGAGTTGGCATTTTTACTGTGTGAAGTCTTCAAATCCATGAACATGGTACGTCTCTCTGTTGATCTTCTTGGATTTCTTTTTCATGGTTTTGTAGTATTCATCATACAGGTTCAAAAAACATTTTGTTAAATTTACACCTAAGTATTTTTTTTTTTAGCAATTGTAATTGGTATTAAAGTTTTAATTTTCGGCCTCCATTACTAGTAGGTAGAAATATAATTGATTTCTGTATGTTTGTCTTGTATCCTACAACTTTGATGAACTGACTTATTAGATCTAGGAGATTTTTGTAGATTCTTTGAGATTTTCAAATAAGCAGTCATGTCATTTGTTAATAGAAAGACTGTTTTTTAATTTTTTTTAATGTTTTTATTTATTTTTGAGACAGATACAGACAGAGCATGAGCAGGGGAGGGGCAGAGAGAGAGGGAGACACAGAATCCAAAGCAGGCTCTAGGCTCTGAGCTGTCAGCACAGAGCCTGACGTGGGGCTTAAACTCACAGACTGTGAGATCATGACCTGAGCTGAAGTTGGACGCTTAACCGACTGAGCCACCCAGGCGCCCTGGTAGGAAGACTTTTTGATGTGTAGAGCTTCACTTTGTTTTGCATTGCGTCAGCTAGATTTTCCAGTATTATGGGGAAGAAGAGCAGTAAGAATGGACATCCTTGCCTTTTTTCCAATCTTAGAAAAAAAAAAAAGTATAATGTTATTTGTAGGCTTTTTGAAGACTTCGAAGTTGAGAAAGTCCTCTATTTCTATTTTATGAGAGCGTTTATCAGGAATGAGGATTGCATTCTGTCAAATGCTTTTTTTTTTTCTTTTTTTGCACTGATGGTTAAAACTATGTCATTTTCCCTTTTTAACCTGAAAATACATTTTTTTTTCCCCAAATAATTATCTAGTTTTGTATTCCTGGAGTAAACCCCACTGGATCATAGTGCATGATTGTTTTTATATATCGTAGAATTCTTTGGTATTTTATCTGTTTCTGAATACTATTTTGTCAAGGAATTTTGCCTCTAAATCTTGATGAATTGAATGTTTGTGTTACCTCTCCTCAAATCCCTCTGTTGAGGTCCCAGCCCCCATTGAAGTAGTATTTGGAGATGGGGCTTTGGGGGGCTATGTTACAGTTAAATTAACCCAGGAAGGTGGAGTCTTTGTGATGGCATTAGTGGCCTTAAAAGAAGGAGAAAGAGATTTTCCTCACTACTTCTGTCTCTCTCTCTTCATATGCAAACATAGAGAAAAGGTCATGTAAGGACATTAAAAAAAAAAAGAGCTACCTGTAAGCCTGGAAGACAACTTTCACTAGAAACCAAATTGGTTGGCACTTGGATTTAGACTTTTCTGTCCTCAGAATTATGAGAAATAGATATGTTGTTTAAGCCACCCAGTCTATGGTATTTTGTTACGGCAGCCTGATCAGGTTGAAACCTATATTCATGAAGGATTTGGTCTGTCGTTTTTCTTTCTTTCTTTCTTTCTTTCTTTCTTTTTTTTTTTTTTTTTTTTTTTTTTTGCTGTCTTTGATTTTAGTATCAAGGTAATAGTCCTTCATAAAATGAATAGGGAAGTATTCCCTCCTCTTCTAATTTTTCAAAGAGACTGTGTAGAGCTGGGATAATTTTTCTTCAAACATACAGAATTGTCCAGTAAACACAGTCTGGGCCTGGGGATTTCTTTTCAGAGTTCTTAAGATAAAAATGCAATTTCCTTAATAGTTAATTTTAATAGCTCCTTATCTATTTAATCTTGAGTGAGTTATGGTAGATTGTATTTTCTGAGGAAGTGATCCATCTTAAGTAAAATGTCCATTTTTATGGGGCGCCTGGGTGGCTCAGCTTAGCATCTGACTCTTGATCTCAGTTTAGGTCTTGATCTCAGGGTTGTGGGTTCAGACCCCCAGTTGGGCTCCATGCTGGATATGGAGTATACTTAAAAAAATAAAATATAAAAATCTATTTTATGTGTATAGTATTGTTCATGATATTCTTTTATTATATTTTGATATCTGTAGTGATACCCCTGTTTCCTTCCTGATACTGGTAATCTGTATCTTTTTTTTTTTTTTTTTTTCCTCTTTTGGTCTTGATAATAGCTTGTTGATGTACTTGGTCTTTTCACAGAACCATCTTTTTGTTTTAGTGATTTTTCTCCATTTTTTTTTTTTAAGTTTAATTACTTCTGCTCTTATTTCCTTTCTTCTGCTTGCTTTGTTTACTTTGCTCCTTTTTTCCCATTGGTTCTTGAGGTAAAGCTTAAATGCATGGTTTGAAACTTGTCCTGTTTTTAATGTATACATTTAACGTCAAGCATTTTGCTCTCTGAGGGGCGCCTGGGTGGCTCAGCCAGTTAAGCTGAGACTTTGGCTCAGGTCATGATTTCATGATTTGTGAGTTCGAGCCCCACATCGGACTCTGTGCTGACAGCTTGGAGCCTGGAACCTGCTTCAGATTCTGTCTTCATCTTTCTCTGCCCCTCTCCTGCTCATGATCTGTCTCTCAAAAATAAAAAAAAATAAAAAAAAAAAAGAATTTTCTCTCCTAATCCACAGTTTGATAGGTTATGAACATGAACATGTTTCATGTTCATTCAGTTTGATGTATTTTGAAATTTTGAGCTTTTCTTTTTGAATTACGGTAATTTCCAAGTGTTGGGAGAGTTTTCGGTTTCCTTTCTGTTGCTAATGGCTTCATTCTACTTATTTTTTCTTGGGAGGGGATAGAGGGCAGAGAGGGAGGGAGGGAGAGAGAATTTTAAGCAGGATCCATGCTCAGCATGGAGCCCAACTCGGGGCTCAATCCAGTGATTTTGGGATCATGACCTAAGCTAAAACTGAACAACCCAGGTGCCCCTTAACTTGGTTTTGATTTATGGTCCGAGAATGTACACTGTATGATTTCATTCTCTTAAATTTGTTCAGATTTATTTTATGGCTCAGGGTGTGTGTGTGTGTGTGTGTGTGTGTGTGTGTACATACACTTTGGGAGCACCTGGAAATGATCAGTATTCTGCTACTGTTGGGGATAGTGTTCAATCAATGTTAAGAACCTGTTTGGTGTTGAATTCTTGGATATCCTTGATGATTTTTCTGCCCAGTTTTCCTTTCAATTAGTGAGAAAGGTGTTAATGTCCCCAACTCTACTGGATTTGCCATTTCTCCTTTCTCTCTAGTTTTTGCTTCACACATTTTAAAGCTCTGTTTGGTGCATACAATTTAGGATTGCTGTGTCTTCTTGGTGGATTGATCCTTTTAGCATTATGTGATATCTCTGGTAATTTTCTTTGCTCCAACATTTACTTTATCTAATTAACATAGTTACTTCTGCTTTCTTTTGATTGAATTTACCATGATCTATAATTTTCTATCACTTCACTTTCAATTTGAATCTGCACATTTGTAATGTATGCTGAACTTCTTCAATCTGTATGTTTCCAAATTGGGGAAATTTTAATCCTCCTTTCTTTGAGAATTTTTTCAATCTCAAATGAATGTTAGATCTTTTGTGATATTCCTGCAGATCCTTCAGGCTCTTTTTTTGTTTTTCCCAGTTTATTTTTGTTATGTAGATTGGTTATTGTTCTATCCTTCAGCTGATGGAGTTCCTCCTCCACTGTCCCCCTTCATTCTGCTGTTGAGCTCATCCACTGAGTTTTTGTTAACTTCTTTTTCTTTTTCTTTTTTTCTTTTTCTTTTTTTCTTTTTCTTTTTTTCTTTTTCTTTTTTTCTTTTTTTCTTTTTCTTTTTTTCTTTTTCTTTTTTTCTTTTTCTTTTTTTCTTTTTCTTTTTTTCTTTTTCTTTTTTTTCTTTTTCTTTTTTTCTTTTTCTTTTTTTCTTTTTCTTTTTTCTTTTTCTTTTTTCTTTTTCTTTTTTCTTTTTCTTTTTTCTTTTTCTTTTTTCTTTTTCTTTTTTCTT
>NC_064807.1:18651693-18714823 GCF_023721935.1 Panthera uncia
TTTTTTCTTTTTCTTTTTTTCTTCTTCTTTTTTTCTTTTTCTTTTTTCTTTTTCTTTTTTTCTTTTTCTTTTTTTCTTTTTCTTTTTTCTCTTTCCTTTTTTCTTTTTTCTCTTTTTTCTTTTTTTCTTTTTTTTTCTTTCTCTTTTTTCTTTTTTTCTCTTTTTTTTCTTTCTTTCTCTTTTTTTCTCTTTCTCTTTTTTCTTTTTTTCTCTTTTTTTCTGTTTTTTCTTTCTCTTTTTTCTCTTTCTCTTTTTTCTTTTTCTTTTTTTTCTCTTTCTCTTTTTTCTTTTTTTTCTCTTTTTCTTTTTTTCCCTTTTTTTCATTCTCTTTTTTCTCTTTTTCTTTTTTTCTCTTTTCTTTCTCTTCTTTTCTCTTTTCTTCCTTTTTCTAGTAATCTCTACACACAATGTAGGGCTCAAACTGAAAACCCTGAGATCAAGAGTTGCATGCTTTTCTGACTGGGCCAGCCAGGCACCCTGAGTTTTTAAATTTGATTTACCATAATTTTCAGTTGTAAATGTTTATTCTTCTTTATATTTTCTATTTCTTTACTGTGGCATTTAATTTTTTTTGAATATTTCACTTTTTTCAAGCAAGTTTATAATTGCTCATGTGAGCATTTTTATGATGGCTCCTTTAACATTTTTGTCAAATAATTCCAATATCTTTTTTATCATGATCTGTTGATTGCCTTCTTTGATTTATTTGAGATCTTCCTAGTTCTTAGCATGACAAATGATTTTCAAGCAAAACCTGGACATTTTATATTATGAAACTTAGACCCAATTAAAATAGGTTTAAATAAGAATCAGGCACCATTCCTGTGTGAGAAGGTACAGGTAGAAGTTCAGGTTCTCCACTAATCCTGCATTGATGCCAAAAGATGGAGGGTCTTCTTGACTGTTGTGCAAAGATGGAAATTTTGGTTCCCCATGTGGTGGTTAGTGACCTCTGGATGGTTGTAGCCTCATTTCTGTTGGACAAAACTGAAAGTATGAAGTCTCCAGCATGTTTCCTGATACCAGCTCAGCAGGGACAGGAAGAGTTATTTTGTGGAAGTCCAAGCTGTCCATGTGCTCTCTACTGGAACCATAGGGATTGGAGGGGGCTTATGAGCCAGTGGGGATGACTGTCCTCAGGCCCTATTTGGCTTCTTTGACACCACCTTTATAGGTGTATTGGGGTGCCTCATTACAGCTTCATGAGGGTGGGAATCTGGGTTCCTCACTTAACATTTGCTGGATAAGATGGGAGCAGGCCCACAATTTGTCTGGGATATTTGGTTGCAAAAGAAGAGTCATTGTCTAAAAGTTTGCTGTCTTGCTAGACTGACCTTTCCCTGGCTAGAAAGAGTACACTGTTGGAGGGGGTGAGGACTTTTTTTTTGGTCTGTACACATTGGTGTTTCTGGGTTATCACCTTCTTCACTTCTAAACTGGGGATATATGAAGCAAAAAGAAAGCCAGAGAATTCACCACTGTATCATTCTTCAGGTCCTGAAGTATAGCCAGGCTGGCTTCTTTTCTCTACCTTTCAGATTCTGAAGTTTATTTTATAATGTAAGGTTGTTTTGCTTTTATTTTTTTAAGTTGTACTTGATGAGAAGAAGAGTGAAAATGTTTATTCTACCTTCCCTGAGGCCAAAGCCCAATAAAGTCAATTTTGATCAAATTTCAAGTATGCTTTTTAAATTCTACTTGGGTTATTTGTTGAGGACAGAAATTTTTGTCAATGTATTCTTAACTCTTCTGTTACCTTAAACAGTATCATGAAGATCATCTACGTTCTTCTCGAATACTTCTGATTCTCCTGATTATGGATTACCTCGGTTATGAAGCTGATTGTCTTGGCTGCAATATATTGTAATTGATCATCAAGAGTTCATGAGCATGGTGTAATCATAAGAAAGCCCCATTCATGGCCCCAATCAGTTGTTTGTATATAAATTAGAGTCAGTAGGATTCAGAACTCTAAGAATTCAAGCTTTGCTTCCTTTGTGATTTCTTTTTTGGCTTCAGAGCTATCTTTTTCTTTCAAATTTAAGACTACATTCTGTATAGCTGAGTTTGCCAGAGATGTGACTTCCGTCTGTACATCATGATGTATATCACAGGATTTGTACCAGTTTAGATGGCAGAGAAAAGTGATATATGCCACAAGATCCATGCCCAATGCTCACAAGCATGCTTGATTTAGCCCAAAGGGTCTATTTTTACTATGTGTGGACTGAAGGGATCACAGTATTCCCTAAAGTTATCTAAATACAGCAGAATTGGTTATAAAAAATTTTAACCACAAGTTCATTTAATCACTTTAAATTTTGCCACAGCAGAGAGGCTTATAACTTTGAAGATAAAATCTCTGTGAAACAAATACGGGAAGGGATTTGTTTAGGATGGGAAACATAAATCTACATCCAGGTCCCAGGTTCCCCATTACTCTGGGTGCTCACAGCTCAAAAAATCCTCTGTGCCAATGGGGTCCTTTGTCCATAGTGGCTGAATTCCATTAGAAAAGAGAGAAGTTAGAATGAGGAGTAGCCCCTTGCCATCATCATATATTTTTCTATATTCCTGACTCCTCTTTTGTCCCAGCTTCCATATGCCCCCCAGGATTATGCTCAGTTTGGGAAGTTGATATTTGAGTTGCATATGTTGAACACATGTTCAGTACAAAATTTACAATAATAAAAGTCTGATTTCCTCCTCAGTACGAGGCTAGCAGAAATAATGAAGAAAGTTGGTTGATGAGGCTAAGATTTCTTTCTTAAAGAGCTGAATTGTTGGCTATGTCAACTGGGGGAATGGTCTAAGATGACTATGTTGAATATTTTGTGTTCGAGATAACTCATTTGAAGAGACAACAGAATACAAGCAATCTGTCTGAGAGGAAGGTATTAATTCTGTTATTCACTTGTGTTTGATAAATATGAGGAAGGAAGGAGTTCTAAGAGCAGCTTATAGGTTTAGTCAAGAGCGAGGCCTCCATCACAATGGGACAGTGAGCCAATAAGAAATCAGTGTGCACTTAGTCTGGTTGGTATTACATCATCCCTCAAATGCATGAATGCTTAAAGAACGTGCTTCACATAGTTTGCTTTCCATATCATTTTATTTTCCAAAAACCTATCTCTTGGAGAATTCATGGCTTCCAACTTTTACTTGTGGAAAGTCTTGACATACTTACCAACCACTACTCCATCTGTGGAAGATTCAGACTGAGGCACAATTCCTGCTCTCAAAAGTCCTTACTGGCACTATGACCTGTGACCTCAAGGATGGAACGATCTACTCTCAGGCCAGCCACCCACTTGCACATTGGTCTACCTGGACTAGGAGAAAGGAGGGAGATTCTCAGTAGAGTGCTTGGGAAGTGTCTCAAGGCACTTTTGCTTGTGAGCCTTCAGCCTGAAAGGACATCTGGCTAAAAGAATTTCAAGGTTGGGGCCCAGTAGGAGGCAAAAAGAGCTGAGAAGCTTGTGTTGATGCCTCTGAACCTGGATGTTTTCTTAAAGAAACCGTTAACTCCTGATTGACTGTCTTGCTATAAGCTTATCTAGAGGCTCTAAGAAGTACTTGCTATGTGACAACTTTTTGACTGATGGGTACCATCTCTCTTCTGAGAGGATTCTCACTGGTTGGTATTTTCATGCTCTAGCCAATCATGCTGCTATACAGGGCTTTTTGATCTTACATTAGTTTCCAATTGCTGCTGTAACAAATGAGCACAAATATGTCTACTGCATGTCTCACTGGGCTGAAATGTAAGCATTACATCTTAATCACTGGGCTATATTGCATTCTGGAGACTCTAGGGGAAATCTGTGTTTTTGCCTTTTCCAGTTTCTAGAATTGCCGGTGTTGTTGGGTTCATGGTCCCTTCCGAGCTTCAAAGCCTGCAAGGGCCAGTTAAGTTATTCTTAAATCACTGCAACATTGACTTTTTTGTCTGCTGCTTCCACTTTGAAGGATCCTAGTCATCAAATCGAGCCTACACAGATAATCCAAGAGAATCTCCCCATTTTTAGGCCTTCTCATCAGCCTTAACTTTGTCTGTAACATTTTCCCATTGCATCTTACATAACCTAGCCCTAGGTACTAGCGATAAGGATGTAGACTTCTTTGGGGTACAATCTTAGTCATTCTGAAACCTCCCACAGCCCCCCATTGGAAGCCTTTGTCCTCAAAGCTAAGTAGTTTATAGGTGTGTTGCCACCTGTTGTCACAGAAGTTCTGAGACCACTTTCTGAGGGGCTCTTAAGAGTAGTGTGCCCAAAACACCTCTTTAACATTGTCTGAACCTGTTGTTTGACTTGCACTGTGGAAGGAATTCCTTCCAGTGGAATGTACAGTTTGATTTCTGAGACTTGACAAGCTGGGTATAAGATATCACCCAAGTCCCACTCCACCTCCGAAAAGAGGTTAGCACTGCTGCGAGTGAAGAGAATCAGAAAAGAGGAACTGAACATCTGTTTATGAAGGCCTCCCATTTATCTAAGTGTGTGCATTTATTTAGTCGATGAGCATTTATCAAGTGCCTGCCATATGGCCAAGAAATGTGCTAGATACCAGAAATGTATTGTTGAGCAAAAAAATATGGGCTGTTCAAGTACCTTGCAGTCTAGTAAGAGAAAAATCTTAATCACACAGTCATGATGCTAAATGTAAGGCTTGTGCTGACCTACTATGATGGGACAGTATATGGCACCACAGTATCTCATGGCAAGGGGATTACAGCTACACAGAGAGCCCAGGAAAGACTTCCCTGAAGATGGGAAATCTATGAATTGAGCTCAGAGTGAGGAGTTACTTTGGAGTTAATTTGCTGATGCAAGTAAGAGCCTTCTCAGAAGGGACTAGCATGTGCAAAGGTCCTATAACAGGGGGACATGGTGAGTAGCAGGGATATAAAAAAGGCTAATACAGCAGGAGCACTGAGATACCAGGCGAGCTTGCTTCTACATGAGCCTGGCCACGGAGTCTTTAAGGGCTTTGTCTTTATCCTAAGAAGACTCTAAAGTTGTAAGTTGAGCCAGGGGGTGGGGAAGAGGGTTGTGTTATATGTGTATTGAAAATATCCCTGGCTGCTTTGAAGAAAACAGATTTTACAGGGCCACTTAATTGATGGTAGTTCAACACATATAAGTTAGGAGGTTATTGCCATAGTATAAATGATGAATCTTGGTATCTTGAACCAGAATAGTGGTGATAGACAGATGTGCACCAAAGAAATGTTTGGCAGGTAAAACGATGATGATATGATGATGGATTAGATTTGGTTAGTGTCGGAGAGGAATAGGGAATACCAGGCAGAAGAACAAGAATAGATTTTGTACCTGTTGACTTTGGACTTGCATCCACTAGTGTGTCATGCAGGCAGTTAAATGAGAGTCTGGAGTGTAGCTTACAGATACTAATTTAGGAACCATTGGCACCTAGTTGGTGATTAAATGTCTCTCCTGAGAGAATGGAAAGAAGGGGCACCCCAGAGTTCTCCAGCATTTAATGGTTGGGTGAACCTGAGAGGAAAACCAAAGGCTAAGGAGACAATAGAAGCAGAGTTTATAACAGAAGTGTTGAAATAAAATCCCTTTTTAAAAATTTAAATCCAAGTTAATTAACATATAGTGTAATAATGATTTCAGGAATAGAATTGAGTGATTCATCACTTACATATAACACCCAGTGCTCATCTCCAAAGTACCCTCCTTAACGTCCATCACCCATTTAGCCCATTCCCCCACCCTATACCCCCCATCAACCCTCAGTTTGTTCTCTGTAGTGAAGAGTCTCTTGTGGTTGACCTCCCTCCCTTTTGATCTTATTTTTCCTTCTCTTCCCCTATGTTCATCTGTTTTGTCTCTTAAATTCCACATATGAATGAAATCATATATTTTTGACTTATTTTGCTTAACCTAATACACTCTAGTTCCATCCCCATTGTTGCAAATGGCAAGATTGCATTATTTTTGATCACTGAGTAATATCCCATTGTATATATGCAGTCTTTGGTATTAATGGTTCTGAAATGGGAGATCAGGTCTGACGAATGTCTTCTGGGTTTAGGGAAATAGTGATTATTACTGAGTTTGGTGAGCATTGTTTCAAAGCACCGACAGAATAGAGAAGCAGCACCAGAGGAGGCCGAGGAGTAAGGAAAAGCCAGGAATAAAAGGATATTAACAATTCTTTAGAATGATTGTTGTGTGTGTGTGGGGGGGGTGCTGGGATGATTAGAAGAGAACGAGGGGTTAAATGTGAACTATGTTAAGTTGCTGATGGTGTTAGGCAGCCTTCTAGATCTTTGACTGACTTTCTGTTTATTTCTTCTACCCGTTACTGGGAGAGGCTTGTTAATCAACACTTAGGTCTATTGATTTTTTTCAATTCTGTTGGGTTTTGCTTTGTGTGATAGAAGCCGTTTATAGGTGCACATGTGTTTAGAGTAGAGTCTTCTGGATAAATGAACTTCTTTGCCATTATAAAATAGTCTTATTGCTATCTGGTAATATTCCTGAAGTCTACTTGTTCAGCTGTTAATACAGACAGGTTTTTATTACTTACATGAGAAATGTTTGCCCATCTGTTTCCTTTAGATAGACTTTATTGGGGTGTTTGGGTGACTCAGTGGGTTGAGCGCCTGACTCTTGATTTCAGCTCTGGTCACGATCCCAGGGTTATGGGATTGAGCTTTGCTGAGTGTGGAGCCTACTTAAGTTTCTCTCTCCATCTGCCCTTCTCCCCTGCTCATGTTCTCTCTCTCTGTACCTCTCAAAATTAATTAATTAATTAATTAAACTTATTTTTTAGGGCAGTTTTCAGGTTGACAGCAAAACTGAGAAGATACAGACATTTCCCATATACTTGATGTCCCCACACATGCACAGCCTTCCTCATTATGGGTGTCCTCCCCTGGAGAGGTGCGTTTACTACACTTGATGAACATGCATTAATACATTATTATCACTCAAAGTTGACAGTTCACCTTAGGGTTCACTCTTGGCATATTATACCCTATGGGTTTTGACAAATGTATAATGATCCATATCTATGACTATGGTATCTATTGCACAGAATAGTTTCATTGCCCTAAAAATCCCCTTTGCTCTAGTTATTCATCCATCCCTACTCTCTACCCCCTGGCAACTGCTGAGCTTTTTAGTGTCTCCATAGTATTACCTTCTCCAGAATTACTCCTGTTAGAATCATACAGTATGGAGCATTTTCAGACTGGCTTCTTTCGTTTAGCAACATGAATTTAAAATTGCTCCGTATTTTTGCATGACTTGGTCACTTCTTAATAGTGCTCAGTAATATTGCATTGGCTGCATATACTGCAGTTGATGCTTTCACTCACTGAGGGACATCTTGGCTCCTTCCAAATGTTGGCTATTATGAAGAAGCTTTTATAGACATCTGTGTGCATGTTTTTGTGTGAACGTAAGTTTTCAATTCCTTTGTGTAAATCCCAAGGAGTGCAATTGCTGGATCTCATGTAATTGTCTGTTAAGTTTTATAAGAAACTGCCAAACGATCTTCCAAAATGGCTATACCACTTTGCATTCCCATCAGCAATGAATAACCGTTCCTGTTGCTGCACATTTTTATAAGCATTTGATGTCTGTGTTCTGGATTTTGGCCATCCAAACAGGTGTGAACTGGTATCTCGTTGTTTTTAAATTACATTTTCTTAATGGCCTATGATGTGGAGCATCTTTTCCTATGATTATTTGCCATCAGTTGATCTTCTTCGGTGAGGTGACTGTTACCATCTTTGGCACATTTTTTAAACTGGATTAGTTGTCTTACTGTTGAATTCTGAGAATTTTTTATGTTGCATAACAGTTCTTGTTTTAATGTTTATCATTCTCGAGAGAGAAGGGGGAAGAGCAGAGAAAGAAGAAGAGAGCGAATCCCAAGTAGGCCCCACACTGCCAGTGCAGAGCCTCTTGGGGCTCGAACCCATGAACTGGGAGATCATGACCTGAGCGGAAACCAAGAGTTGGATGCTTAACCGACTGAGCCACCCAGGTTCCTCTGGATAGCCGTTCGTTATTGGATGTGTCTTTTGCAAAGATTTCTTCCCAGCCTGATGCTTCTCATTCTCCTGGCAGTGTTTGTTTTGTTTTTGTTTTTGCTTTTGTTTTGTTTTTCATTTGTTTGTTTTTGCACAACAGAAGTTCTTAATTTTATATGAAGTTCACCTTTTTCAATTATTTCTTTCATGGATCTTGCCTTTGGTATTAGACCTAAAAAAATCCTCATTATAACCAAGATTTTTTTTTTCCTGTTATCTTCTAGAAACTTACAGTTGGTCCTTTTTCATTTGGGTCTATGATCCACTTTAAGTTAATTTTTGTGAAGGGCATAAGGTCTGTATTCAGGTTCATTTCTTTGCATATGGATCTAGTTGTTCTTGCACCATTGGTTGAAAAGACTGTCTCTTCTCCATTGTATTGCCTTTGCTCCCTCATCAAAGATCTATCAGCGGTGTTTGTGCAGGTCTATTTCTGAGCTCTATTCTGTTCCATTGATCCATTTGTCTATTTTTTCACCAAAACCACACTGCCTTGATTATTGAAGCTTTATAGTAAGTCTTGGAGTCAGGGGGTGTCACACTCCAACTTTGTTCTTCCCTTTTGATACTGTGTTGGCTCTTCTGGGTCTTTTCATCTCCATATAAACTTGAGAATCTCTTCGTAGATACCACAGTAACTTGCTGTGGGTTTGATTTAAGACTGCATTGAATCTGTAGATGAACTTGGGAAGAATTCGTATCTTAACAGTATTGAGCGTTAGTATCCACAAATAGGAAATATTTCTCCATTTATTTAGTTCCTTAAAAAATATTCCTGATTCTTCCCTGCCATACCTTGCATCAGTGCGGTCATTAATTTTGCTTATACATAAACAAATATATGCATACATAATTGAATTGGTTTTGCTATTATTTTGAACTGTTATTTTAGGTCAGTTTACAGCAACAAAAAAAGGTTTTATTTGCTGTCAGGAGTCTCATGCTCTTGCTCTGTGCAGCTCTGAGTTTTTGAGCTATGTAATTTTCTTAGGAACTTCTAGAAGCTGCTCTTGAAGGTCAGACCTAGAGGTGACAACCTGCTGCAGTATTTGTTTGAGAAAGTCTTTAACTCTCCTAGACTTTTGGAGGATAATCTCACAGGATACAGATCTCTAAGTTGGTGGCATTTTTCCCTCCCAACACTAAATATTTCATGCGTGCTTTTCTTCTTTGCATGGCTTCTTAAGAAGAAACTGGATGTGATTCTTTGCTTCTCTTTAGGTAAGGTGTTTTTTTTTTCCTCTGGCTGTTTTTAAGAATTTTTCTTGATCTTTGATATGTTGCAATTTAAGTATGTTGTGCTTGCTGGATGGAATCTTTGGTGTGTTTGTCGTGTTCTGAGCTTCTTGGATTCTGGTTTCATGGCTGACCTTAATTTGAGGAAATTTGTCGTCATTATTCTGTCAAATACTTTTGTTCCTTTTTGTATTCTACTGATACTCCACATACTCCCATTATGTGTATGTTATACCATAGTCCTTGGATATTCTGTTAAGTATTTTTCCCAGTATTTTTTCTCTTTGTTGTTTGGTTTTGGAAGTTTTTTCCGAGGTATTATCAAAGTCAGCACTTCCTTCCTCAGCTATGTCCATTCTACTAATCAAAGGCATTCTTCATTTCTGTTAGTTTTATTATCTCTAGCTTTTCTTGTTGGTTCTTTGCTAGAATTTCCATCTCTCTGCTTCCATTGTCCATCTTGTGTACTGTCTACTTATCCATTAGACTCCTTAGCATATGGGTCATGGTTGATGGACATTTCTAGTCTGAAAATCACAATGTACCTGCCATATGAAATCTGGTTCTTTTTTTTAAATTTTTTTTTAATGTTTGTTTTTGAGAGAGAGAGAGAGAGAGAGAGAGAGGGAGAACACGTGCGCACAAGTGGTAGAGGGGCAGAAAGAGACAGAGACACAGAATCGGAGGCAGCGTCCAAGCTCTGTGCTGTCAGCTCAGAGCCTGATACAGGGCTCGAACTCATGAACTGTGAGATCATAATCTGAGCCAAAGTCAGACACTTAACCAACTGAGCCACCCAGGTGCCCCTATGCCAGTCTGGTTTTGATGTTTGTTTTGTCTATTCAAACTGTGTGTGTGTGTGTGTGTGCGCACATACGTGTGTGTGTGCATGTGTGTGTGTCTTATAACTTTTTGTTGAAAGCCAGATATGATGTACTGAGTGAAAGGAGCTCTGGTAAATAAGCCTTTAGTAATGTGATGAGGGAAGAGAAATGTATAATCCTATGATTAGGTCTTGGTCTTTTGGTGAGCTTCTGTCTTTGCACCTGAACTGTGAAATTGACAAGTGGTTCTCCATTTTTTCACTGTTTTAGGTGGGGCTGGATGGAGTTGTAGTTGTGTATTTCCCCCAGGTCAGTTAGGCTCTCAAAAAAAACCCCATAGTATCAGTGTCAGTAAAGTAGTTTTTCTTTAGGGCAGGCTATTTTAGTACAAAATATTCCAGTGTGTTTTAGTTAGTCTTCCTCTGCCCCTGCTTGAAGCCAGAGGGGCCTTTTGTCCTCTAATCCTTACTGTGAGAACTTGCTGGAACTCTAGGAAGTAAAACACAAAGTTTGGGGTCCTTCTCCCCAGAATTTTTAATTAACAAATGTGTCCACATTGCTTCTCAAGTAATTTATTTGATTTACATTCGAGGTTTTTCTACCTTGGTATTGGTCCCCACAGGGGCTTCTGTTCACAGGTTTCTGTTCCAGTAAGGATTCTCTTCTCCGGTTTTGGGGGCAGCGTTTTGCCCTGTGACCTCACTTCCCTCATGGATCTAAGATGAGTTGATATTTCAGTTCAGCTTTTTACTTGTTTTTAGGATGGAGTGGCAACTTCAAGACTCCTTACATGTTGAGGTAAAAACTGAAATTTCCTCTTGTACCATATTTGTGCATTTATGTTGATAGTGTTTTCCTTGTAAATAGCATTTATTTACTGTTGCACTTTTTATTCTTCTAATCCATGCCTTTATTTTGAGTATTACTCATTTACATTTAATGTAATTATGATAGGCTTAGGTTTAAACCTACCATCTTGCCCAACTGAGTGGCTCAATTGGGTGTTCGACTCCCGCTCAGGTCATGATCTCACAGTTTGTGGGTTTGAGCCCTGCTCAGGCTCTGTGCTGGTGGCTTGGAGCCTGGAGCCTGCATCGGATTCTATGTCTCCCTCTGTCTCTGCCCCTCCCCTGCTCGTGCTTGTTCTCTCTGACAAAAATAAACGTTAAAAAAAAAATTAAATCTACCATCTTGCTATTTTTTTTAACTGAAACTATGTGTTCTTTATTATTTACCCCTCTTTTCTGCCTTCTTTGGGATTAATAGAGTGTCAGTCTTTTTTCCTAGCTTATTAATTAACTATACCTCTTTGTTTAGTTTTGTAGTGGTTGCTGTAGGGTTTACAATATCAATCTTTAACTTCTCACAGTTTATCTTCATATAATACAAACTGCTTTTGCTTTTAAGAACCTTAAATAGACTTCCATTTCCTTCTCCTATATTTCTGCCATTGCTGTCATACCTTTTACTTCTACATGTGTTATAAACTCTACAGTGTATTAATATTTCTGCCTTCAACAGTTATTTTTTATTTTATTTTTTTAATTTTTATTTAAAAAAAAATTTTTTTAATGTTTATTTATTTTTGAGACAGAGAGAGACAGAGCATGAATGGGGGGAGGGTCAGAGAGAGAGGGAGACACAGAATCGGAAGCAGGCTCCAGGCTCTGGGCTGTCAGCACAGAGTCCGGCGCGGGGCTCGAACTCGTGAACCACGAGATCATGACCTGAGCCGAAGTCGGACACTTAACCGACTGAGCCACTCAGGCGCCCCAGTTATTTTTTATTTTAGAGAGAGAACACGTGAGTGGAGGAGAAGGGCAGAGGGGGAGAGAGAATCTTAAGCAGGCTCTACACTCTCACTAGAACCCAACACAAGGCTAGATCTCCCATTCCTGGGATAATGACCTGAGCCTAAATCAAGAGTCAGATACTCAACTGACTGAGCCAGCCAGGCAGCCCAATAGTTAAATTTTTTTTTATGAAACAAATAAGGAAAAAAAATGTAAGGTTTATTCACATTCACCACTATGAGTTGTCTTCTGTCTGTGAGAAAGTGATCCAAGTGTTCATCTGATACACTGTTTTTTGTCTGAAGAAATTCCTTTAATGTTTATTATAGTGTAAGTCTATTTGTAGCACATTCTCTTGGCGTTTTTTTTCTCCAAAAAGGTATGTATCTTTAATTTTGGAAGGATTTGTCCTCCTGCTAGATGTAGATATCTAGGCTGACTTTCTTCCTCCCCCCCCCCCCCCCCCTTCAAGCACGTTAAACACAGCATTCCGTTGTCATAATAGTTACAGATAAGACATTTCTGTTAATTTTTATCTTGGTTCCTCTGGATATGGAGTGTCTTATTTCTTTGGCTACTTTTAAACTCTCCCCCCCCCCCCCCCCACCGCGTCGTATCATTGGTTTCCAGTAACTTGATCATGATGGGACTGAGTGTGGTTTTGTATTTATTATTGTTAGGTTTGTTGAATTTTAAATATGTGGGTTTACAGTGTTCATAAAATTCCAAAGTTTTTTTTTTTCCCATTACTTGTCCTTATTTTCTTGTCCTATCCTCTTTTCTCTGCACTCCCCTCTCAATACTGGGAGTACATTTACATCCATTTGCTCTAAATATCATAAGTGAATTTTTAATTTCAGGTATTTTTTAATTTCAGGTATCCAGTTTCATGTAATTTCTTTTCATGTCTTCCATGTTTTCCACATTACTTCAAGTTTTTTCATTGATGTATAATTGACATGCAAAATTATATCATTTTCAGGTGCACATTATGATTCAATATTTGTATATATCGCAAAATAATCACCATAAGTCTAGTTAATGTCTGTCAATGTACAAAGCTATAGAATTTTTCTTGTGATGAGAACTTTTAAGATCGACTCTTAGCAACTTTCTAATACACAATATAGTATTAGCTATAGCTGTCAAGCTGTATGTTATATTCCTATAACTTACTTTATAACAGGAAGTTTGTACCTTTGTTATACTACTCCTGTGGGGGGGAAAGTGCCATTGGGATTTTGATGAGGATTGCACTGAATCTGTAGATTGTGTTGGGTAGTGGGAACATTTTAACAGCATTAATTCTTCCAGTTCGTGAACACAAAATATTTTGTCTTCTGTTTCTCTCATTAATATCTTAAAACTTTCAGTGAACAGGTATTTTACCTCCCTGGTTAAATTTATTCCTAGGTATTTTATTTTATTCATAGGTAGATTCTTTTTGATGGAATTGTAAATGGAATTGTTAATTTTTCGGACTATTTATTACTAATTTATAGAAATCCAACAGATTTCTGCATATTTTTGTATCCTGCAAATGAACTAAATTCATTTATTAGTTTTAGCAGTTTGGGTGTGTTTTTTATATATAATATTATGTCCTCTGCAAATAGTGAGAGTTTTACTTCTTCCTTTCTGATTTGGATGCCTTTTATTTCTTGCCTAACTGCTCTGGCTAGGACTTCTAATACTACGTTGAACAGAAGTGGTGAGAATGGGTATGTATATCTTGTGTATGGTCTAAAAGAAAAAGCTTTAAGCTTTTCACTGCTAAGTAAGATGTTAGCTGTGGACTTGTCCTATATGGCATTTATTATGTTGAGGTAAGTTCCCTCCATACTCAGTTTGTTGAGAGTTTTTATCATAAATGGATGTTGAATTTGGTCAAAAGCTTTTTTCTGCATCTACTGAAGTGATAATGATTTTTATTTTTTAAATGTGGTTTATCATGTTTATTTGCAGATGTTGAACCCTCCCTGCACCTACTCGATCATGGTGTATGCTACTTTAACGTACTGTTGAATTAAATTTGCTTATATTTTATTGAGGATTTTAGCATTTATGTTCATTGGGGTTAATGTCCTGTAGTTTTCTCCTCCTGTAGTGTCCTTCTCTGGTTTTGAGGTCAGGGTAATGCTGGTCTGGCAAAATGAGTTGGGAAGGATTCCTTCCTCTTGTATTTTTAGGAAGAGTTTGAAAACGATTGGAGTTCTGTAAATGTTTGGTAGAACTCACCAGTGAAACTGTCTGGTCTTGGACTTTTGTTTGAATCAATAATCAAAAACCTTCCATTTCCTTGACAGTCCTCAGTGTGTTGAGATTTTGTTATTTCTTCATAATTGAGTTTTAGAAGGGTACACGTCTCTAGGATTTCAGCCATTTCTCATAAGTTGTCCAATTTGTTGGCATATAATTTTAATTGTTGTCTCTTGGAATCCTTTGTTTCTGGGTTAACAGTTGTAGTGTCTCTTTCACTTCTGATTTTGATTCCTTTCTCTCTTATTTTTTGCTTAGTGAACCCAGTGAAAGTTTTGTCAATCTTGTCTTTGAAAGTATCGGCTCTTAATTTCACTGATCTTTTCTATTGTCGTTTCAGTTTTTTATTTCATTACCTTGACTCTGATCTTTGTTATTGTTGTTCTACTGTGAGCTTTATCTGTTCCTCTTCCTCGAGTTCTTGAGTGAGGGTGTTGGAAAGTTTGTTATTTTTGGAGTTGGTATTCTTTTGCTGTGAATTTCCACTTCCCAATGTTTGAGCTGCATCCCATAAATTTGAGTATGTTGAATTTGCATTTAAATTTTTCCTGAGGTATTTCTAAAAATTCTTATTAAATTCATTGACCCAATGGTTGTTCAGTAGCATGTTGTTGAATCTTCACGTTTGTGATTTTTTTCCTTTTTTTTTATTTTCTTGATTTATAGTTTTCTACCACTGTTAAGTAGAAGATGGTTGATAAAGTTTCAGTATTCTTAAATTCAAGACTTATTTCGTGGCCTGACATATGATCTATCCTGGAAAATCCTCTGTATGCACTTGAGAAGAATGTGATTACATTTATATTGAAATCCATGAGCATATTTATAATAGCTATCCTAAAGTTCTCATATGCTCATTTCATCTTATCTGTCATTTCTAGGTTTATTTCCAATGGCTTTTTTTTCTTCTTCCTGGTTACAGGTTGCATTTCCTGCTTGTTCACCTCTATACTAACTTTAAACTGGATTATTGGACAGGATGTATTTTGTGTTGTTGTTGTTGAGTGCTAGATTTACTGTATTTCTTTCAGGAGTATTGGACTTTGCCCTAGCAGTCTGTTAAGTTATTTGGGGATCACCTTAATCCTTCTGAGGTTCATTTAGCAGTTGCTGTGGTGGTTTTAGAGTAGTCCTTATTTTAGGCTTAATTGAACAGTATTTCTAAGGTATTTTGAATGAACCCCCCCCCCCCGCCCCGGGTGGTTGGAGCTCAAGTATGTCCCCACTCTGGGTGAACTCTGGGAATGGTTCAGCTTCAAGTTTCCTGGTTATTTGCTTGGCGTCAAGCCCTTTCCCTCTACACACACATGCTTTTGTATTGAGCAACAGTCCCATGGCCCAAGGACCTTTATGCAGATTTCTGGAACCCTGTCTTTGTGGCACTCCTGTCACGCTGGTAGTATGTACCACAAATTCCAGCTCCCTCAGCCTTTCTGAACCATAACCTTTTTGCTCTATTTAGGATTCTCTTGCCTTCACTATAAGTCAGGAAGTATTTCTAGGAGGAAAGCCAAGGTAATCGTAGGACACGTCTGATTCGTTTTCTTTGTGAGGGTTCACAGTTCTACACTGTCAGTTACTATCTGAAAACTATTCGGTTTTCTGGTTGTTGCACTGAAAAGGTAAATCTGATACCACTTACTGCACCACAGCCAGACTCATCTTTATGATTTTTACCTATTTTCATCCTGGGTAGAATTCTAGGTTGGTAGTTACTCAATTCTTTCCCAGCACTTCTAAGAAATTGTTCCACTGCCTTCTGGATTTAATTGTTTCTGTTGAGGAGTCAGCTGTGAATTTAATTATTGATTTTTTTTAAGGTAATTCTGTTTCCATTTTTCCCATTAGCTGCTTTCACTGTTAATTTGTCAACACATTTACTGTATGTCTAGGCGTATTCTTATTTTTGTTTATCTTTCTTGGGGATCACTGAACCTCTTGAATTTATAGCTTGAATGCATTTTATCAGTTTGGATAAGTTTTCTACATTTTTGTCTTTAAAAAAATGCTTCTTTACGATTCTTTATCTCTGCTTCTTCTGGGAGTGCAAACACAACTATTATACCTTCTCACTGAAATTTGTATGTCCCTTATCCTGTCTATTGTCCATTCTCTTTTTTCTTACCACACTTTATCCTCATGATGTCCTCCATAATCCATTTTCAAGATCTCTGTTTGTCTCTTCAGCTATCTATAATCTGCAAATAAATGGCATCCTGCGTTCTTAATTTAGGTTATATATTTTTTCTTTCCTTGAATGTTCATTAGTCCAGACATCTTCCAAAATTTGCTCTTTCTCTTGTCTCATTAAACAAGATGTTTTTTAATGTTGACTTATTTCTGACAGAGAGAAAGAGTGTGAGCAGGGGAGGGGCAGAGAGGGAGACACAGAATCTGAAGTAGGCTCCTCCAGGCTCTGAGCTGTCAGCACAGAGCCTGACCTGGGGCTCAAACCCACAAAGGGTGATCGTGACCTGAGTCAAGGTGAGACACGTACGCGACTTACACGACTGAGCCACCCAGGTACCCTCTCTTAAATCATTTTAATGCGCTTTCATTTTGAAGCTGAACTTGAGGCCTATCTATTTCTGGTCCATCATCACTCTTAGGCTTTAGTCCTTTTATTCCCATCCCAAGGTGAGGTGGTTCACCTGGACCACACTGCCTAGTAGGCACTGCATTCTAATACTTGTTCTAATTGTAAAAGACTAACAAAAATGTGCACTGATTCTCACCTTCTCCTCTTTGCTATCTGTAACTGATAAATGCTGCTACAGGAAGAGTGGACCTAAACACGACTCCTTGTCCGGGCTCTTGTCTTTCTCTAAAACCTGGTCCAGTCATTATTCACTATCTTGTTAGCTTGTCTGTGCCTTTAGGCACCTTTTTAATATTTTATCCAACTTTCTTACATGCCCTTGTTGGGGTAATTGTTCTGAATGATCTAGTCGGCTGTAACAAGAAAGCTCTCAGGGCCCAAGTTGAGGTTGAATTTATAGTGGAACTAATCTCTGGTCATTCTTTCCAGCTTCCTTTGGCTTTTTTGGTGCTGGCATGGAGAAATCGGTTGGTTTCACGTATGCAATCAATAAACATGTTTTGGGATAGGGCAAGTGTAGAGTGTTTACAAGTTTATTTAGTTCAGGGTATGAAATCTAGGCTAGATAAGAAGGAAAGTGGAGAACACAGAGGCTGGTGAATTGGGAGAAGTAAAGTGATGAACAGTCCAAAGAAAATCTTGAGTTCAGGTGTTGAGTGGAAATCATCGAATAAACTATTAGGAAGATGAAATTGCACCCAGATGTTGGAGTTAGTGCTTTGGAGGCAGAGAAGTTAAAATTCAAAAAGTGGTCATGGAAGTGGGTGGCTAGAGGGGAGTAGAAAAATGGATCACTGAAGAGGGAGAGATCAAAGTCCAGGCTGTCATGCTTTAGATTCTGTCTCCCTCTCTCTCTCTCTCTCTCTCTCTCTCTCTGCCTCTCCCCCACTCACACTCTGTCTCAAAAATAAAATAAACATTAAAAAAAAAAAAAGAAAAAACCCACAAAGTCTAGGCTGCCAAATGGGCTTTCCACATAGATGCTGAAACCACCCGGGGTAACATCAAAGGAGGTTTAATGGATGGTAACAACAAGGAGGGAACTGGGCATGTTTGTTTTCCAGATCATGGATGAGGGTCTTGCAAAGGGTTTGTGAATTTCTTCATTCTCTTTAATGGTCTGATCCTGTCATCTGATGTGGTTCATGTTGTCCTGCTAGAAGAGTTATACATATTATGTATATGAATTAACTTTATAAACGTACACTCATGATGCAAGACCCTGCGTGACTGACCCAACTTCCATTTCTGGCTTTTTTAGTTGGCCTCTTCATAGAGTTTGTCATATGATACAGATTACAATAAACATGTTACAGTGTATGTGGAAAAGCTCTTGGTTTCCTGACACAGGTAACATCACCTTTTTCTTCAGTCTTCCCTTGATGATGGTTGGAACTGCAACAGCCCTCTTGTGACCATGATGAAATGGCCTTAAGACCTTAGAGAAATCAGCCCTTTTTAAATTAGTTCATCAAAAAGGAAGTAGTACTTCAGACTTTAAAAAAAAATTTTTTTTTAATGCTTATTTATTTTTGAGACAGCATGAGTGGGGGAGGGGCAGAGAGAAAGGGAGACTCAGAATCCGAGGCAGGGTCCAGGCTCTGAGCCATGAGCACAGAGCTCGACATGGGGCTCGAACTCGCCAACCTTGAGATCATGACCTGAACCGAAGTCGGATGCTCAACCGACAGCCACCCAGGTGCCCCACTCCAGACTTCTTGATAAGTCAAGAAAGAGGAGTAGAAATCTATCTGCTTAAATCACTTTACCAGACTTCAGTCTCACACACAAAAATTTTTTTTTGTTAATACAATTTGTCAAATTGGTTTCCGTAAAACACCCAGTGCTCATCCCAACAGTTGCCCTCCTCAATGCCCATCACCCACTTTCCCCTCTCCCCCACACCCCCATCCACCCTCAGTTTGTTCTCTGTATTTACAAGTCTCCCATGGTTTGCCTCCCTCCCTCTCTGTAACTTTTTTCCCCCCTTCCCCCAGGGTCTTCTGTTAAGTTTCTCAAAATCCACATATGAGTGGAAACATATGGTATCTGTTCTCCTCTGACTCACTTATTTCACTCAGCATAATACCCTCCAGTTCCATCCATGTGCTGCACATGGCAGGATTTCATTCTTTCTCTCAAAAACCTCTTAAGATAAATAGTAAACAGTCGAACAAGCTTAAATATATGAGATGATATTAGTGAGTAGGCCTCTTCTGATGGTCAAAAGTGTATCCCTCAGTCCGTACCACCCTGTTTAGCCACCAGACTTCCCCCAAATCAAGCAAGAGTGCAAACAGATTTCGGGTCAATACTCGGGATTAAAACCATAGGGATTGGTTACTTTCTCCGTAGTTGATCCCATGGATGGTAGTGCATATTTGGTGGATTATGTGTTACAGAACCTATGGTGCTCACAATCCAATTTATCCCTAACACTAGCATTTAACACCAGCAGATTCCCAAGTGTGTTTATTGGGAAAAATCCCATTTAATACACTTCACTCTAAAAGGGTATGAAAAAGGGAAAACATCTTTCGATTCTTCAGGGATTCTGTGGGTACCCGCAGACCAGGTAATCCTGGAAGTGTTTGAGTTTTTCTTGGAAAGGCTAGTGCATAATGATAAATGGAAGGGTAAGGAGCTGGGAAGAGGTCTCAAACTGTCATTTGAATAACTGAGATGGGGGCATGTTTCTAAAATAAATGAGTAAGGGAGGAGAAATGAGAAATTAGACACATTTCTGGTGGCTAAATGAAATGTGACAAGTCAATCTTCTTAAGAGATTTTCTTGAATCTCCTATTGAGAACCATTAAATTAGTCTTTTGGTGCCTAATTCCACAAACACAGTCAATTTATTTTACCCTAATTTTTTACTTTCTGAGTTCACTTTAAGTTTAGCCCCAATTCCAGACACATGGGTACATATTCTTAGGTATCTTTGAGGATTTTTTTTCTTAAATATATTAAGCCATCACTGAATTTCATTGTTGTTTATTTCTTTGTGGAAGTACTTTGTCACTCTGATGGAATTCTGCCCAGCAAAGGTGTTTTAAATAAAAGAAATTTGGCCTTAAGAAATTACTTGGAATCCTCACAGGGCCTTCTAAAAAGATAACAGCATCCGAGTTTGAACACAGTTTTATTGAGCTATAGACCATCACAAAATATACAGGCACGTAACCCTTACTCGAAAGCTCATTCCTTCACAAACTAATGAGATTGCTAAATATAGTAAGTACATTTGAACCCACTAGAACAGATATTCAGACATTGGCACTAACACGATGTTGTACAAGTTTTTGCACTGGCAGAGAGGCTCATTCTAAAGTCCTGTTGCATCAAGATTTGAAACCTAGCTTCCTTTATTTTTTCTAAGCATACACTTCAACCAACAGTCAAATTAGACTTACTTTTTAAAAGAAGGCAGATACTCTTTCAGAACATGGCCTAAATGATGTTCCTCTACTTTCGTAATAGTTTTCAATATATGTTCCTTCTTCTGTTCCTCCCAACAATTAAATGTCACCATATGTGCCAATTCTCTCATGGAATATTCTCTCCTCTTTCCTCTCTGCTAGTGATGATGTCAGACCATCCACTGGGAAGGGAGGGAGCAAGACAAAACTGAATGTGTGTCCAAGGAGACAGCCAGCCTCACACGCTTGTGGAATCAGTCAGGGCTGGTGTGGGGGGCCCATCCTGGAGCCAGAGGCCAGAGTTAGGCAGGTGGAGGAAAGGAGGGGAGAAACCATCTAAATAGAAGGACAGTAAGATTGAAGTGTCTGCATCAATTTTCTTCAACAACCGAAACTGATTTTTTTTTTTCAAAAATTTTAAAACGTTTATTCATTTTTGAGAAGGAGACAAAGCACGAATGGGGGAGGACGGGAGAGCGAGAGAGGGCGACGCGGAATCCGAAGCAGGGTCCAGGCTCTGAGCTGTCAGCATAGAGCCCGATGCGGGGCTTGAGCCCACGAACCATGAGATCATGACCGGAGCTGAAGTCGGACACTGAACCGACTGAGCCACTGAAATTGGTTATTTTTAAAGACGCTGTAGTGGTAGCTTCCAGGAAGAGGTGGAATTTTTCTTCATAAATTCATCATTGCTGTGTCTAGTCTCGTACTGTGGGGGCCTGTGTAACAACTTGATTTCATGCTGGGGTTCCAGGTACTAATCTGGGACCTCTGCTCACAGCTGTAGTTGCATTGAAGGCAAAGTACTGAAGCTTGGTTGTGATGGGTCTGGGCAAGTCCCCAGGACTGCTTCCCCATACGTGAAGGTCATCCCTTGATGGGCTTACTGCCTCACCTGGGATTTCCCTCAAAGCAGACCCGCGTAAAGAATTTTGGTGCAAGTCGCTTATGAGCTGACCCCAGAAAGCATGGTGAGAGCTTGAAAGTAACACTGGAGAAGGAGAAAAGCCATTAAAGCGTGCGCGAATGAGCAGGCTCTGTCGGCAGGAAGAGGGGCCTGCCGGGGACCCTCTGAGATAGTGTGTAGAACAAGCCTACGGTTTGACCAGGGAGGGCCAGGGGCCATAGTACGTGACTGCCAACCCTTGTCCCTCACTGGTTGAGCATCCCTCCTGAGGCATTGATGGACTTTGGGTTTCTGGTTTGTGGCCAGAGAAAGCCGGAAGGATGCAGGCAAGTCCTGGCCTGAAAAAGAAGTGTCTGCAGTAACCGTTGTGTGGACCAGGGAGCCCCCAGTCAACTGGAGTACAGTGACACAAGAGGGTAGCCCCACGCGTTGGGGACTGGAGTCTGTGGTTCCACACGGGCATTTGTGTGGCGTAGGCCTGGGGTTCTGGGAATTAATCACCCTTCCTGGGAAGTGAGCAATGTGCACAGTGAAGCCCTAACTCAGGAATAGAAATGACCTCGAACAGTGGTTATGCACCTAAATCATGCAGCCCTGGCTTTTGGAAGTTACATAAGCTCTCGTCCAGCTTCCACAACTTTCTGGAGACCCCTCCTCCCTGTCTCAGTTGAAAATATAGCCCCTGATTGTTCAGAGACATCGAAGCCCCAGCCTGGGTTCATCTGCCCTTTTAAAAAACATGTATAACTTGCCATATTTAGGTGTTCTTTCCTACATGGAGCAGAGCTCTTTTAAGATAGCACCTGGAAAGGCTGGCAAGAAATTAAAAAAAAAGTTTTTTTAATGTTTATTTTGAGAGAGAGAGAGAGAGAGAGACAGAGTGTGAGCAGGGAAGGGGCAGAGAGAGAGGGAGACCCAGAATCCGAAGCAGGCTCCAGGCTCCGAGCTGTCAGCACAGAGCCAGATGTGGGGCTCGAACTCATCAACTGTGAGATCATGACCTGAGCTGAAGTTGGACGCTTAACTGACTGAGCCACCCAGCCGCCCCTAGAGAAAAACTTCCTAAAGAAAATGTTAGCTGTGGATTTTCGGATCATTTTTGTCTGGATCATGTCCATGTGAAGAATGATTTTCTGTGAGTTAAAGTGCGTCGGGGGCGCCTGGGTGGCTCGGTCGGTTAAGCATCCAACTCTTGGTTTCAGCTCCGGTCCTAATCCCATGGTTGTGAGATCCAGCCCCACGTTGGGCTCCATGTCGGGTGTGGAGCCTGCTTAAGGTACTCTCTCTCCCTCTCCTCTGACCCTCAGCCGTTAACACTCTCTCTCTCTCTCTCTCTCTCTCTCTCTCTCTCAAAAAAAAAAATGCTTCTAATAATCAAGGGATAAGCTAGTCTGTGTACTCCTGCCTGTAAAGTATACACACCTTCCTGATCAAACCAGTTTTTACGTTCTGTGTGTGTATCTACGTTACAGAATCGTTTTTAAAGATTGAGGATTAATCCAGTTACTCAACTGAAATTGTGTACGAGCTTTTTGTCCTTGTTCAGCAATAACTGAGCTGCTTGGGGACGCTGCAACACTTCTTACACGTGCACACACATTCACATTCCCCAAGTGTCAGGTGAATCTGATGTCCCAATTCCTTTTGAGTTGACAGTACTTGATATCTCTGGCCAACTTGCCATTTGTGAGCCCATCGTGAGCACCGTGCTTTTTAGTAATTAGCTCCAGGTCCCAAGAGGAGGGCATTCATACGCTGCGGGTGCCATAAGCCAGCTAGGTCTATACCCCTGCCCTTCTCTCCAGGTGGAAAGAAAGGTGCTCTCCTCAGGGGCCTGAGGGTGGTTTCCAGGAACAGCCTGAGAGAGGCCACTGTTAGGATCTCTCCCCACCCGAATTCAGCTGCCCTCACAAATCAGTGGCTTAAAACTGGCTGTGGCGGGCATTTATTCACACCATGGAAATGAGCAGACCCCGCAGAGGCGCCCCACACTTCTGCCTCCTCTGCCCCCATTGTTAACCATTTACCAGGATATGACTGGAGTGGGCCCTTGACTGTTGAACAGGAAGCAGCAGACCCCTTCTGTCTAATCATTGCTGCTACACAGTCCTTGATGTGGGCCCTGCCCCTCAGGTGTGCCCCAGCTGGTGCCTTGACCGGCAGTGTGGGACTCCCGGCCGGTACTGAGGAGATCCCACCATCAGCTTTTTGTTACCAGGGTTTGGTTGAATTACCATCTTAATTAAAGAGGGTAGGTTGCCTTACTTTACCCATAAGCCTATGGGACAGGAAAATGCTCTGGCCTTTGCCTCCTTGAAGAAAACAGGGAGAGAGAAAATCGACACAGATCAGCTTTCAAGTCCGGAGGCGTAAGAATTCAGAGAAAACAGATCTCTTCAGAACTCCGTGTGCATCTTAGATTTTAAAGAGACCTACATTTTATAATCCAAGGCCTTGTTTTACAGGGATTTAAGGTGCTCCCTTAAGAAGACTGCATGGAGTCCCTTGTCCATTTTTAATTTAGCCTTGACAGTGAAACAAAGGAGGAGTGGTAATGCCTAGATAACTTAACAGCCAGAAACCTACCCTTAACCGTAGCCTTCTACTTACTGACCGCGATCCACCTTTCAATAAGGGCTTAAATACAGCATAACTTAGGAACGTGGTAAGAACTCAAAATTAGACACCAAAAGAAAGCAAGATGCTGACTCATTTACCATCAGAAATTGCTCTTGTTTACGGTCAAATGAACCATGGCTGTTCTGTAGCATTAGTTTCCATGCTCCACTTTTTTGCTGTGGTTTAATTGGTTTCTTAAGAGGCAGTAATGTATCCCAATTGAAGAGTAAAATGGCAGGGGAGATGAGGAACAGGACAGAGACCCTTTCAGACCAACTACTTTGCTATCGTTTCTAGAAGGCTAGGACCGAAAACCTCTAAGTAGGCTGCGTCTAGAGTCAAAGGTCAAGTTAAGATAGTTGGCTCAAATAATGTTGAGCGAGTTCATTTTTTCTGTGGGTTATGGGTTTTCAAGACAATGGTGCAGACGGACATAGGTCCCAGAGGCCACAGAGTGGGGGGATGATGGAGGCTGCCTGACATCTCACTTCCTCGGGGCGGTGGGGGGTGGGGGGGGGGTAGTTGTAGGGACTGATCACTCCAGCCCTGTACTCAATGAGAGTCCTCAGTCACACCATCCTTTACTAGTAAGATCCAGGGGCGCCTGGGTGGCTCAGTCAGTTAAGCATCCAACTTCGGCTCAGGTCATGATCTTGCGGTTCGTGGGTCAAATCCCGCATCGGGCTTTGTGATGGCACCTGAGCCTGGAGTTGCTTCGGATTCTGTGTCTCCCTCTCTGCCCCTCTCCCGCTCACACTCAGTCTCTCCTTGTCTCAAAAACAAACATTAAATTAAAAAAAAAAAAAAAAAAAAAGTCCCCAAAAAAAAAAAAAAAAAAAAAAAAAGACCCAGGGAGGGGACACCGACTACCAGAAATGGTCTCTAAAGCATGCAAGAACAGGAGAGCCTCACCCAAAGGCTTTTAAGTGAAAGTTACACTTTCTAAAGTATTTGAAAGGATGAGTATGCCGGAAAAAGCCCAGAAAATTCCGTAAAGGCTGGGCCGCTAGTTGGGAAAGACCTGGTTGTAAGCAGAAACAAGTTTTGATTTGGTTAGGGTTCTACATCCCTGCATATGCACCGATTTTCTAGAAAACCCTTTGCTATCCTCACCATCATTGTAACTTCACAAAGTTAAAGAAAGAAAAACTTGGCTTTAGCTGATCTCCAAAAAGCCTCAGGGTTTTTTTCCTAAGAGTCACAGCCCTAAAGGACACCTACACCAGGTCCTTTTTCCCATGTGGAGTGGACCTGTTCACTCTGGCTGCTCAAACAGGGAAGCTCTGAGCCAAGCATTTGCCTCTCTCAGCCAGTCGATCTTTCCTAATTCGAAGACTGCCTCAGGTTGAGCGCAGGCAGCTCTTTGTAAGTCTTGACTGAGCAGCCATTAAATTGTGTATCTACAAGGTTTTTGCCACCTAAATTAGGTCAAGTTTAAAAAAAATGAAAAATGCTGTCCGTAGGACTATTTCCACTGACGGAGAAAAAAATCTGATTATATACAGAAGGGAAAACACTTTCTGTGTGTTTGCATAGAAATTATTAAACCTGGACAAGGCATATGTAGTATAAAGTGTTTTAGGAAAGGAAAAACTTAGTCCGAAACTCCCTAGAATACAAAACATTCTGGAAGAGGCTTAGGCAACTTCAAGAGAAGCAAAACTCAAGAATGAATACTGTAGTACAAAATTATGGCCAAAAATACTGTATTTTTAACCAGCAAGATCATTGGGGCATTATTATACAACATTAGGTGTTTTTTTGCAAAACTAGTTCCCATCCCCAAACAATAGACAATACATGCATTTGAATGACATTTTAAGAACAGTAAATAGGATTCTTTTAAATACTGCAAGTTAAAAATGTTTTCTGACAAAACTCCCTAAATACATAGGTCTAGTAAGGGTTTCCAACATGATGACAGGTGAGGAATCCAGCAAGAAGTTGTATTTAGAGTACTTTGAGGAAAAGAAATCTACCAAAAACATGTGTTTAAGTCAAAGTAACCGGAACGTTACACAGCAATTTCCATCTCTTTCTAAACTGGACAATATTCTAGTGAAGAATATTTTCTTCCCTGTTTTTTTTTTTTTTCCTACCTATCAAAGCTTATATGAAAGTCAGAATTGCTTTATCGAAGTAAGATCCAATTTTGCCCAATAGGTGTTTTTGAAACGTGTAAATGTCATTTACTATTGGGTTGGAATCCTATGGAGAAATGGAAGATACGTGATAAGGGAGGTAAGAAGGAAATTACTGTTTGAGCACCTACTATGTGCTGGGTGTGTATGCATACTTTGAACAGATGATTCTAGAGGCAAGAGTATTATTGAAAGGTCATTGGAAGTTGGGAAGACAGCAACGAATGGGTTGTTACTCTGTGAGGAAAAACAAATGACAAGTTTAGACTCTGTACTAAGTATTTACTAAACAGCAGGTGTCTGGCTTGAAGAATTTCTAACTAATCACATACAACTAAGCCATTTCTTGTCCTAATTTGGTGGAACCAAAATGAAACCCCAAACACGTAGTTACCAGGACAGACCTATTAACGCTACATATGCTGGAAATATGTGGAGACAGATAAACAGACACTATTGTAAGTTTTAATTTTTGTGTGTTTCTAACCAAAGACAGATCTTTGGAAGAACATAGTAATGAATACCAAGCACACCTTGTTTGTATCAATTGAGATGTTGTCAATTACCAATTAAGTGGTTTTAAACCCTTATTTAATTTTAAGAAGAGGAGCAATATACATTACAATACTTGGGTACACTTTATTTTTATATGGGTTAACATTCTTCTATATTTCATTTCATTCATTTTTTTTGAAAAACTGAAAACAAAGGGAAATTGAGGGTAATTTGTAGGTTATTTCCAACCAATATCTGAGTCTTGCAGTATCTCGTTATACAGCCCTTTCTTCCCATTATTTTTTTTGCAAATAAGTCGTTTGACCCAAATCCAGCATAAATAGCTTTTTACCAATTCCTAACTTAAGACAACTAACATTTACAATCATGTGGCAGTATAAATTTTAAAATTACAGTTCATACACCTTGACAATCAAGATAGTCTAAAGTACAAAAAGTAAATTGTCCTTTAGCTGAATTACCTTTTTGTAATAGGCTTGCTAGTTAATCCACAAAAAAAAAAAAAAAATACAAGTTTCAGGTGTTCTTTGAATACCTTTTGTAGATGTCATATGCTAGTAAACAACAAATGCAGGTTCCTAAGATTTTTTTTCCCCCAAGTCTATTCATGACATTCAACAGAGCTCTTTGTATGAAAATGTTTTTTTTAAAAAAACAAAAACTTCGAGGGGATTTATTGACTTCTGAATGGGTGTGTTATTTCCCTTTGTTTCAAGAGATGAGGCACAAACTTCTGGATTTAAGCTCTGTAAGGCATAGTACAAACCTCCAATTTACAAATGAGGAATTCTCTGTGGGTTTGGAACTGCCATGTCACGCAAAAAAAGGGAAAAATTATCTGTAAACTGGTACACTGCAATGTGGTGAGTCATGAAATGGCTGCTTGCCTTGGTATGCTGAAGAAAGGTTTTTGTGGTTTGTGTTTTTGTTTTTGAATAAGACATGCCCAAGTCACCAAAAACTGGCCACAGGCCTCCATTACCTGGAGCATCAATGGCAGGAGACAAGTGGCACACGCTTCTAACGCTTGCAATCACAATATAATAGAAAGCATGAGTAAACTTTTTTTTTTTTTATACAAAACTGAAAAGAATCCCTTCCCACCCCTAGCCCCTTCAATAAAACCCCAAAGAAACAGAAAAAAAAATCCTTTAGCTTCGATTGACTAGTGTGGATACAATTAGGTTTCCATGCATCACTGCAGCGAGGGTGATCAATTTCTTCCTTTCTCAAGAGAAAGGGATCTTGTCATGCACCCTCCGGCAAACAGCGAAGCCACCAACCTCAATTCTGCATAGCAATTCCATTCCAATTTCATAAAGACAAATAGAACAATCTTTCCCTGTTTGCTCAACTTCTTCGAGCTTTGAGATCATGTTTAATTGACTACATCTACTATAGCTCTATTAAATAGAATATCTTGATTCCCTAAAACTGTAACACTTAGGATCTTGTGATGAGGTTTTCTCTATACACACTGTAGGCCTTCAAATGTTATTGTTGACTTTTTTCTTCTTTCTTTTCTTTTTTACTTTTTTCTTTTTTTTCTTTTTCCTTTTTTCTTTTTTTTCTTTTTCTTTTTTTTTTTTCGTTTTTTTTGTTTGTTTTGTTTTGTTTTGTGTTTTTTTTTTTTTTTTTTTTGCTGCACCAAATTTGAGATTGCCCTTTCAGGCAAGCAGTGGTCTCTAGCTGTTAAAACATTTCCTTAGTGGATCACAATAGCTTCTAAAACTGCCTTTCTAATAAAGGCCATCAGAGAGGTAATACTAAACTGTGCATTTGCCAAATAAGAATATGAATCGTATAAAAGCTCATATTCCAATCCTAGGTCAAATGGCAAAAGTTCTACAAAGTTGGTTTCCATGTTTGTATAAAAGCTCCGACTGATTTTATGTATTTTGCTATGAAATTACCTTTGGGTCTTATCAGTACACCTCTACTCAGGAATGTGCAAATGATTTTATACAGCACGATGCTAGTACCGCTCTGTACGATAGTAAGGTTTTTTTTTTTCTTTTCTAAATGGAAAAAAAAAATATCCCTAGTCAGAAATAAACTGACCAATTTACATTCTCCTCTCTTAAAAAAGTAAATAAAATAACATTATTCAAAATGTGAATTAGCTATAAGACATACACTTACATAGATACATATTGATACAGCACATTCAATCTGCCAAAAAAAAAATTAACGATTACAAAGCCCGTATGGATGCGGCAATGGCAAGAGGTGTACGTACAATGACTAGAGCGTTCAGAATTGCACTAGCCCTACAGGCAGTCTGGTTCTCAATTAAATTAGAGCTGCTTTCCGAGCAAAGTGAAAAAGTAACTCGTGGTGTTTGTGGCCGGGAAAGGAAGGAGAACATCCCACTACGGGTTAGTAACCCTGGTTCTCCTCCAGTAAAGCCATTCATTTTCTCTTGCCTTCATTGTTCCCCAAGAGTTGACGGATAGGGGAGTCTGGACTTGTGCCAGATAGTACTATACTTAAAATAAGACCAGTGTCGCGGCCTAATTCTTACTCCCCAGCAGGTTTAAAATAATCTTTATTTCCTTAAATCGTATGTCAACTCAAGCTGCCGGACCGAAGCTCATCAATACAGGTGCTGTTTTGTTTTTTGGGTTTTTTTTTGCATTTGTTGAAAAATTGCACATTGAGAACTCCAATGATCTCTCCTAAGAGGTTTAGTTACACAAATGCATGTTCTATAAAACACCGAGGGGTTAACTCTTAAGGAAGTCTTGTGGACCTAACTCAAATTCAACTTAATCGGTCACCGGTTTAAAAAGTTCACAAAGGGGGTAAACCAGCAGTAACATCGGATTTTGCAAATGAAAGGTGTCCGAATGCTTGAATTACGTCCTTGGCAGACCTACTTGACCTTAAAGAAACACAAAGGGTAAGACCGGCTTTAAAGGAAGAGACAGAAGCAGATTTCATGTTCTATCACAGAAGACACTATTTTACATTGCTCATTTGGACACTCAACACGAAACGCACACTAAATGTGATCTCGAGGGCAGAGAAAAGAATGGACCATGCCAGTCAGATTGGCAGTTACCTATTCTTGGGCAACTGGTGTTTCAGGTGGATTCTCAGCCAATTATTTAGGCCTCACACTCTTAACTCTCTTCCATTTGTGAGATACTGGCTTTTACCTCTGAAATTTTTACTACTTTACTTTGACAAAAAAGCCAGCTTTGGCAACACATACCCATAATACATTATGGCCCAAACACTAAGGGGGGGAAAAAAAAAAAGGATGAAAATCTGAACCAAGGTGGGGAATAATGAACAACCTAAGAAACAGGTTCTGGATAGCAGCCATTGGGGTAATGTAGTGTCTGTTGGGCATATACATATATATAGAAAATGGTTTTTTGTTGTTTGTTTTTTTTTTTTTTTGGCATCTGCAATTTAAAGAGAGGGTAAAAAAAAAAAGTAAGGGTGGAAGGACCATGGCACATGGCGTTAAAAAAAAACAAAACTGTGGTCTCTGTTCTTGCCTTACTGTCTGTGCATATTTCTCTCAGCAACCAAGCTATGGCCGAAGGTAGGAATCCAAAAGAAACGACCCTTCACTGTAAGACGGGCATCCACCCTCCTAGCCCAAAGTGAGGCAAGATCATGTACTGATATAAAAACAACTCTATATGTGTATCCAGAGCAATACATTGAAAACCACAGTATTAATACTTAGAATCCTTCAGCAACACTACAAACCGTTTAACTTAAGCTGATGCCGATGGCTTAAATCAAATGGCGCTGTCCTGTCGTTGGAGAGAAAAACCTGGCCAAGAATGGAACTAGGATAAAGGCCGTTGTGACCCAGGGAAAATCAGGATGAGGGCAGGGGGTGAGGAAAAGGGCAATCAGCTTTGTTTTCCTCAATAGAAAAGAAAAAGAGAAAGAAACCACTCTTATCTTGGTGAGTGCATGACTGAGAATTGAAAATACATTGAGTCACAAGGTTTTTGCCTAAAAAAAAAAAGACAGCAAGGAAATGTGCTGGGACCGTACTTCAGCATCCTGTTTTTCCTCTGAATAGTTTAAATAAAATCATAATATTTACTACAAACCCTGTGGACACATTCACACAGAGTCCGGGACGGCAATAAATTAGTATTATGCAAATGGTTTTCCACAGAAATCCAGTCCCTCTTGTACAGCTTCAACAGCCCACCGGGGAAGGGACGGGCGGTACTGAGGAGGCACAATTAGACCAGATTGTACTCCTTCAGGTTCAACTGGAGGATGGTGTCCTTGACGGCGGCAAAGACAAAGCGGATGTTCTCGGTATCTGTGGCGCATGTGAAGTGGGAGTAGATAATTTTGTCACTGTCAGGGTTCAGGTCCACGAACATCTTCAGGATGAATTCTCGAGCTGCCTGGGCATCTCTCTGGGGTCCTGTTGGTCAAGGGAAGAAAGGGACGATTTGTCAGCGGATCTGTGTGTGCCTATAAGCAGTTAAGTGTTCACTGGGTCGGTAACAATGCCACGGGGAGGACGCTTGCACTGCAGATTTGATCCGTTATAACCATCTTCCCCAACTCGAGTATGTGCAACTGTTCCTCTTTGGCATGTTATCTGACCATCCATTCGTCTGCCTGTCCGTCCATCCACCCACCCACGCACAAGGTGTGGTTAGGCGAAAAGAGGCAGATGGCTTGAATGCTAGGTGAAGTTTCGCTCTGACTCCTTACGTGACAGGGAGCTACTGTAGGCCCTTCAGGAAGGGAGGGGCGGAGAGCTTACTACTACTGGACTGAGTTACTTGTATTGGTTTTTGCCACACAGTAAGCATCCATACAGATAGAGCTGCCTTAGGCTCTCCTGTCAATCTGCCTCCCAGGGGCCCCTCGCCCCTGCTGTGGATCTTTTTCCATTCTCCAGACTGAAATCTGTTTCAGAATAGTTCCTGGGGCACCTGGGTGGCTCAGTTGGTTGAGCAGCGGACTCTTGGTTTCAGGTCATGAGCTCCGAGCTGACAGTGGTGGGCCTACTTGGGATTCTCTCTCTGCCCCATCCCTGTTCATGCTCACTAGCTCGCTCGCTCTCTCAAAATAAATTTGAAAAAAAAAAATCTTAGGTCCA
Source organism: Panthera uncia (assembly GCF_023721935.1). NCBI lineage: Eukaryota > Metazoa > Chordata > Mammalia > Carnivora > Felidae > Panthera > Panthera uncia. The sequence goes on from NC_064807.1 coordinate 18,683,183, forward strand.
CCTTCAATTGTGCTCTGCTACCTAGCTTCTGGATTGCTGGTGTTTCTGGGCAAACTACATTTACGTAGTATTCAATTCACTATGTGTGATAAGAGAAAGACTGGTGTATGTTTCCTTAGCTTTATTTGGGGTGTCTTCCAGGCTGAACACTCTTCTAGATGCCTTAAAACAGGACTGCAATATATTTACCAGGGTATAGTAAAAGTTTAGCTTAAAATTTTGCCATGAGGGGTGCCTGTGTGGCTTAGTCGGTTAAGCGTTCGATTTTGGCTCAGGTCACGATCTCGTGGTTTGTGAGTTCGAGCCCCACGTCAGGCTCTGTGCTGTTAGCTTGGAACCGGGAGCCTGCTTCATATTCTGTGTGTGTGTCTCTCTCTGCCCCTTCCCTGCTTGTTCTCTCTCAAAAATAAACATTAAAGTCTTTAATTTTTTTAAGTTTGTTCATTTATTTTGAGAGAGATAGACCCAGTGAGAATGGAGGAAGGAGAGAGAGAGAGAGAGAATCCCAAGCAGGCTCCACACTGGCAGCGCAGAGCCTGATGTGGGGCTCGAACCCACGAAACCGTGAGATCATGACCCGAGCAGAAACCAAGAGTCGGTCTGCTCAACCGACTGAGCCACTCAGGAGCCCCAAACATTAAAATCTTAAAAAAAAAAAAAAAAAAGTAAAATTTTGCAATGCATTCTTAGATAGGGTGCCAACATCATAGGCAACAGAAGAAAAATTGGACCTCATCAAAATTTAAAAGTTTTGGGCATCAAAGGACACCATCAAGACAGAGAAGAGACCACCTACAGAATGGGTGAAAATACTGGCCAAACACATAGCTCATAAGAGGTTAACTTCCAGAAAATAGAACTCCTATAACTCAGCACCAAAGACAATCTGAATAAAAAATGGGCAAAAGGGCCTGAATAGACATTTCTCCAAAGCTATATAGCTGGCCAATGAGCACAGACAGGCTCAACATTCTTAATCATCGGGGAAACGCAAATCAAACCCACTGTGAGCTGTTATTTCACATCTGCCAGAATGGCTATAATAAAAAGAAAAAGGATACAGTATGGGCAAGGATGTTGAAAAATCTGAACGCTTGTGCATTGTTGGTGGGAACGTACAACGGTGTAGCTGCTGTGGAAAACAGGTGGGTAGCTCCTCCCAAAGCTAAACATAGATGACCAACTGGCCGGCAATTGTATTCCTAGGTATGTATATCCAAAGGAATCAAAAGCAAGGACTCTGGGGGGCCTGGGTGGCTCAGTCGGATGGGCCTCCGACTCTCGATTTTGGCTTAGGTCGTGATCTCACAGTTTGGGCGATCGAGCCCCTAGTGTCACTGCGCTACAGTGCATAGAGCCTGCCTCAGCTGCTCTTTCCCTGCCCCTCCCCTGCTTGTGCTCTCTAAATAAACTTAAAAAAAAAAAAAGGGGGGGGGATTCTATTAGTTACTTCAACAATGAATTTCACTGTCATAGTATTCATAAGAACCAAAAGGTGGAAAGGACCCAAGTGTCCATCAACAGAGGACAGAAAGGAATGGATAAACCAGAGGTCGGAGACACACAAGGGGATGTTACTCATCCATGGACAAGTTATGATGGCTGCCACAACACCCATGAACCTTCAAAACATGATGTTAAGTAAAATAAGCCAGACCAAAGAACACATCTTGTATGACTGCACCTATAGGAGGTACCCAGAATAGGCAAATTTATAGAGACAAAGTAGATTAGAGGTTGGCTGGGGTGAGGGGGAAGTGAGTTAGTGCTTCAGGGTCACAGAATTTGTTGGGGGTGAGGAAAAAGTTTTGGGAATAGTGACGGTGCACAGCATTGCGACCGTAATTGTCACTCAACTACAGGCTTTCAGATGATTAAGAGGACACATTTTAATGTGTAAGTTATGGTAAAATGGGACTTCAAAAAGCCCTGAATTGTAGCTTTAAGTGGGTAAATTACATGGTATGTGAATTATAGGTCAATAAAGCGGTTTTAAAAACTTATTTAATAGATCCTGACAGATGTATTAATTTAAAATGTATTGTTAACTAGGTAGGTGTCTTTACGTTACTATCGAGTACCGAGTTTCCATCTTAGTCTTTGAGGGCCATATATGTACATTTCCCCCGTCTTTTCCATCCTAAGAAAGAAGGACGTCCTGCTATAGCCTTCTCCTCCACTTCCTTCTGACAGGACCATCTCAAGATCCGCAGCCTCCATTTTTTCTGTCAAGATTCTTGTTATCTACTGGTTGGGATAAAGAAATCTTGGAAAACTATACTGAGGGCCTGACTACTGCTTCCAACAAAATGCATCGTGGATTTTAGACGGCCAACTTGAAGACTTTTCAAAAGGGCCTGATTGCAGATTGGGGATTACCCCTATGAGTTTACATCTAACCCTGCCAGAAGGAGGAGAGAAAGAGCCATGAAGACAAATGGGTTATTCCCACTTGAACAATGACCACAAAAGTAATGTTTGAATTTTTGACTTCAGTGACCAGAATTGAAATTTTTGTCAGCAATTAAGAAGGCTGGCATCATAATGAAAGTGCCATAATAATACTATGATTATAATGTCCTGTTTTTCTCAATGTACTATTAAGTTATTAATTCCACAGCAGTAATAGAAAATATTTAGAACTAGGACTAATACACTGTTGGGGTTGGAGAAGCTTCCCATATAAAGGAACCCCAGCTTTCTGGTTTGTGAAGGAAGTTCCCTTTGGTTTTCTATATCTATCCTATTTGAGAAAAAAGGGGCTATTTTTTTTAAGCCCTCAGAACTAGACTCAAGTTCAGTGACGATCACTTGCAGTGTGTTAAGTTTTTAAGCATAAATTAAATTATTTGAACAAACACAAACTACAAAGAAATCCTTACAGACATCCTAGCACGCACAGAGGACCAGAGTCTCTCTGAACAATTCTGCAATTCACGTCCATGTGGAAACGGTAATTTCTCTTTCTGAAGAGAAATACAGAAATGGCACTCATTATGATTAAGACCTTGGAAGTGCAGAAATGTGGAAGTGTGAAGTTCATAATACTATAAACATGTTTGTTATAAAAACAGCACTGCAGAGTAGGCCTAGAATTTTTTTCAGTTGTAGCTCATCTTACAAGGGCTTTGTATGCAATGACAGCTGTGTTTGCTTTGTGAATAAGTGTCTTTTTTTTTTTTTCTTTTCTTTTTCCATGGCTAAGTCGCCTGTGTGCCTTACGTGCACGTTGGGGGGGGGGGGTTAACGGTAAAAACCGTGTTCACGGTTTAAAACCTTCGCAAGGCGGGCGTGTGGGAAGGAAAATGCTTACAGTGATGGGGGAACCCAGGGAAATTTACTGGATGGAGGAGATAGGTAAAGAGAGGAGGATGATGTGGCAAAGAGAAAAAAAAAAAAATTATCCCAAACAGCTGTTGCAGAAAAAAAAGTCTTGTGCTGCAGAAAAATCAAACCCACATGTGGCATGCTGTGGGCGCTGTGCTGAGCAGTTAAGCCTTGGTGGCTTTGCTCTGTGGGGTAGGCTGTGCTGTGTTTATCCCCTGCCGTCCTGTATGCAAGCACATCAGGTTTGCAGGTGGCCACGTATGGGGTGGGGTGTCATTTCTTACCTGCTGATTCTCATTGGATTACGAGAAAAATTAAGAGAGTCTCTTCTAGGGACGTCAGGCAAACGTGTGTTAAAGTGTAACCAGATGCTTCGTGCCCATCTGATTCAGGCAGATCTGGTGGTTAAAGACTAGTCTGTTGTTGTTGGAGACCAGGTTAGCTACGTGTTAAGTTTCCTTCCTTTCTTCTTCTTTTTTAAATGTTGGTTTATTTTTGAGAGAGACAGACAGCCGGAGACACAGAATCTGAAGCAGGCTGTCAGGCACAAAACCTGATGCGGGGCTCAAACTCCCGAATGGTGAGATCGTGACCTGAGCCACCCAGGCAGCTCAAGTTTCCTTCCTTCTATAGTTTCCTCAGGAACAGTGAGGGAGGGATAGGGTTGATGAAATTTGTAACAGTGCCAGCTAGTGGCAAATGAAAAGGAGTAAAAATGGAAACACTGTGAAAGGCTAGCAAAGTATTTGTTTTTAAAGGCACAATAAAGCACAGTAAAGTACTTGGATAGGGGACAGGAACACACTGCTAACAAACTAGACAGAGGACTGTATCTAATACCTGGTAACATCCCCAAAGTTTCTATTTCAATGCACCAACCTTTAGAACCTTACACACATTTGAGAAGGGAAATTCAGTTCACCAAAGACGCAACCTTGCCCACTCTGCGAGCCAGCACCGTACCAAGTGCACGTGGGATGAAAACATGAGAACAACTCCATCCTTGATGTGCTTGTATCTTCTCAGAAAGCTATAAAGCCAAACTGAATTATTCGTGTTTTGAAGACATCACCTTTCTGAGGGAGCTTTTAGAAGTACAGAAACAATGTTGAACTGATATCCACTGTACATCCTATGTCGATAACGTAATTTAAAAAATGGCGGGGGGTGGGGCGCCTGGGTGGCTCAGTTGGTTAAGTGCCCGACTTTGGCTCAGGGCATCATCGCACGGTTTAGGAGTTTGAACCCCACACTGGGCTCTCTGCTGGCAGTGCAGAGTCCACCTCGGATCCGCTGTCTCCCTCTCTTTCTGCCCCTCCCCTCCCAAACAAACTAAAAAAAATATTTAAAAAATCATCTGTTATATCCACCTATTGATACATCTTTGTAAGAGGTTCTTTCAGGTTTGTGTTCTTCTCTGTGCCACGTATCCCGCTAAGTGACTTATATATGGTTCTATTCAATTATTTACTATGAAAAAGAAATGGAGTCGTTGAATAGACATGTCCAAACCTACAATGCAAGTGGCAGGGCTGGAACTCTGTGACACTCAAAGCTGTCCTCTTAACTACTATTCATGTAGATCTGGGTGTGTCACACTTTCTCTGTAATGCACCAGAGAGTTTGGTTCTGGTCCAATATGGTGACATAGGAAGACCCTCAACTCACCTCCTCTGGGACACGTGTTATCTACACCTACTGATAGAGCAAATCTTCTTGAAGAACTGAGGATTGACTGAACAGCTTCTGCACAACCAAAGATGGAGAGACCGCACAGAGAATGGCAAGAGAGATGGAGACACGGTAATGAGGGGGATGTCCCCCCACAACGCTACCAACGGCAGGGGGGAGGGGATAGTACTGAGGGGCTGTGGGCAGACCTGTCTATGGGCCTAGAAAACAAGCCGTGGGTCAAAAGGGTAACTAGAATGTAGAGGGACCAGCCCTAGAACCTGCCAAAAGACGGGGGTGCTGCTGGCACTCTCTCCTGGTCACAGGGGCTGGGGAATACCACAGTTGACGTGGCCTCCACCATGACAGGAGTAGCGTGTGGCTGCCATGGCTGGCCTGCTGCCTCAGGGAGGCCTGGGCCCCTAGCCCATACCAGCCCCAACTGTCCCACCTGGGTGGCCCCAGCACCAAGCACACGGGCACATCCCTGGTCAATGCTCACTAGAGTTTTAGCCAGCACACCAAGAGGACACAAGAACAAAGCACATCAGAACACTCCAGGTTCCAACCACTTTGGCTATAGCAGCCCTGCCAGGGCACCACGCTCTGGAGCCCCCTGGGAAGTACCCTGGAATGCCTTGAGACCTGTACCCTCTCTTGGCTCCGGCCATTGGGCCCTCTGTGCGGACTACCCTGGGACACTCTGGCTTGTACCGACTTGAACTTCAACTGTCCTCCCAGGGCGCCCTCTGAGTGGAAAGCCCTGGAACCACTCCTGTGCCGACAGCCCCAGGACCCCTGGCTTGAACCTATTTCCTCTTCAGTTGTCTTGCCTTCAGATTTAACTGTCCTGCCAAGGCACCCTCTGTGTGGAAAGCCCCGGGATCCCCCAGCTTGCACTCATTTCAGAATTAACTGTTCTGCTGCGGTACTGCCTGTATGGAGAGGCCGGCTATACCACCAGGGCAACCCCAGCATGAGGTGCTCCGGAATCCCCAGCTCATGCCAGCCAGAGCTCCTTCCAAAGTCAGCAGGCACACACAGTCTACGCAGGGGACGACCACGTACAAGACTATGCCATCTCCTGTAGCTGTTCCGCCTACTTCATGGAAACAAAGAAAGTCAAACACAAAGAGGAGACAGAAGAATATGCTCCGAACAAAAGAACAAGACAAAAGCTAAGAAAAAGACCTAAAGTGAAATCAAGATGAACACTAGGCCTGATAGAGTTTAAAGTAACGGTCATAGTGTTCGCTTTGGCAGCACATATATACTAAAGTAAGTGTCATAGATGCTGCAGAGGATGTGCAGAAACGGGAACCCTCTTGCACTGTTGGTGGGAATGCAAACTGGTGCAGCCATTCTGGAAAACAGTGTGGAGGTTCCTTAAAAAATTAAAAATAGATCTACCCTATGACCCAGCAGTAGCACTGCTAGAAACTTACCCAAGGGATACAGGACTGCTGAGGCATAGGGGCACTTGTACCCCAACGTTTGTAGCAGCACTTTCAACAACAGCCAAATTATGGAAAGAGCGTAAATGGCCATCAACTGATGAATGGATAAAGAAATTGTGGTTTATATACACAATGGAATACTATGTGGCAAGGAGAAAGAAGGAAATCTGGCCTTTTGTAGCAACGTGGACGGGACTGGAGAGTGTGATGCTAAGTGAAATAAGTCATACAGAGAAAGACAGATACCATACGTATTCACTCTTAGGTGGATCCTGAGAAACTTAACAGAAGACCATGGGGAGGGGAAGGGGGAAAAAAAGAGAGGGAGGGAGGGAGGCAAACCATAGGAGACTCTTAAAAACTGAGAATAAACTGAGGATTGATGGGGGGGGGGTGGAAGGGAGGGGAAAGTGGGTGATGGCCACTGGGTGTTGTATGGAAACTAATTTGACAATAAATTTCATATTAAAAAAATGAAAAAAAATAAAGCATCATAAACATGCTCACTGCCTTGGATGGAAGACTGGAAGAACTCAGTGAGAGCTTTAACAAGAGGAAATATTTTTTAAAAATCAACTAGAATTGAAGAATACAATAAAAAAGTGAAAAATACACTAGAGGGAATCAATAGTAAATACGTGTATGCAGAAAAGCAAATTAGTGATGAAGAAGACACGGTGACAAGCACATATGCTGAACAGTAAAAAGAAAAAAATTTTTAAATGAGGATAGGTTAAGGGATCTCTTGGACAACATCAAGCAAACATACATTTGCATTATAGGGCACCAGAAGGAGAAGAGAAAGGGGCAGACAGCTTATGTGAAGAGGTAAAAGTTGAACACTTTCCCAACCTGAGAAAAGAAACAGATATTTAGGGTCAGAAAGCACAGAGAGTCCCAAATAAGATGAATACAAGGAGGCCCACAAACACAATAATTAAATGTCAATGGTTAAAGAGAATTTTAAAAGCAGCAAGAGAGAAGCAAAAAGCAACATACAAGGTAAACCCCATAAGTCTATCACATGATTTTTCAGCAGAAACATGGCAGGCTGGAAGTAAGGGGCATGATATAGTCAGAGTGCTAAAAGGAATAAAAAAACCCTACAACCAAGAATACTCTAACCAGTGAAGTTATCATGCAGAATTGAAGGAGAGATACTGAGTTTCCCAGACAAACAAAAGGTAAAGGAATTCATCACTACTCAAATGGCCTTACAAGAAATGGTAAAGAGATTTAGGTGGAAAAGGCTATAATTAGAAGAAAATTATGAATAAAAAGATATAAAATGAGAGAATATTTACATAAAATGTGGAGGGGGAAGTAAAAAAGTTCTCTTAGAATGTGTTCAAACTTCAACGACCGTCACCTTGACACAGACTGCTATATACTTAGGGTGTTATATGAATCCTGTAACTGCATGCCCAAAACCTATAATATAGATACACAAAAAATAAAAAGAAAGCCAAGCATAACACTACAGAGAGTCATCACAAGAGAACAAGAGCAGAAGAAAGGAACAGAGAAGAATTACAAAAACAACCAAACAAAACAATTAACAAAATGGCAATAAGTACCTACCTATCAACAATTATTTTAAATATAAATGGTCTAAATGCTCCATCAAAAGACATAGGGTGGAGAAAAAAAAACCACGACCCCTCTAAATGCTGCCTACAAGAGACTCACATCAGACCTAAAGACACATACAGACTGAATGTGAACGGCTGGATAAAGATACTCCATACAAATGAAAGTTAAAAAAAAAAAAAGCTAGAGTACCAATACATATATCAGATAAAAAATACATTTTAAAACAAAGGCTGTAACAAGAGACAAAGAGAGCATTATATAACGATAAAGGGGTTAGTTAACCCATCAAGAGGATAAAAAAATTGTAAATATTTATGCACCCTACAATGAAGCACCTAAATACAGAAAGCAAATATTAATGACATGAAGAGAGAAACTGACAGTAATAAAATGATACTAAGGGACTCTGAAACCCATGTACATCAATGAATACACAATCCAGGCAGAAAATCAACAAGGAGACCATGTCTTTGAATGACATATTAGACCAGATATAGAAATTTTATCCAAAACCAACAAAATGCACACGGGACATTCTTCAGGAGGCAAGTCTCAATAAATTTAAGAAGATTAGAATCATATCATGCATCTTTTCTGACCAGAATGGTATGAAACTAGAAATCAATAGTAAGAAAAAACCTGGAAAAAACCTAAACACAGAGGCTAAATAACATGGTACTAAACAACCCATGGGCCAACAAAGAAATCCAAGAGCAAATTAAAAAAAATACATGGAGACAAATGAAAATGAAAACACAAAGTTCCAAAATCTTTGATATGCAGCAGTTCTAAGAGTGAAATTTGTAATGACACAGACATACCTCAAGAAACAAAAATCTCAAACAATCTGACATTATACCTATAGGAACTAGAAAAAGAACAAAAAAGCCTGAGATTAGAAGGAAGGACATAATAAACATCAGATCCGAAATAAATGAAATAGAGACTAAAAAAATAAACAAAATTGATAAACCTTTAGTCAAACTCATCTAGAAATAAAGAGAAGTAACAACCAACCACAGAAATACAAAGGAATGTAAGAGACTACTACAAAAAATTATATGTCAATAAACTGGACAATCTAGAATAGATAAATTTTTAAAAACATACAATCTTCCAAAACTGAATCAGGATGAAATAGAAAATCTGAACAGATCAATTGCTAGTAACAGAATGGAACTGGTAATCAAATAAGTCCCAACAAACAAAAGTCCAGGTGGTTTCACAGGTGAAGTCCACCAAACATTTAAAAAAGAATTAGTATCTATTCTGAATTGACTATATCCATCTATTACAAAAATCAGAGAGGAAGGAAAGCTTCCAGATACATTCTACAAGGTCAGCATTACCCTCCTACCCAAACCAGTCACAGACACTACAAAAACAAAAAACAAACCCAAAAAACCCTACAGGCCAATCTCTCTGATGAACTTAAATGCAACAATCAGCAAAATATTAGCAAACCACTTTGAATAATACACTAAAAGGATCATTCACCATGGTCACATGGGATTCATTCCAGGGATCCAAACAAAGGTGGTTCAATATTCACAATCAATCAATGTGATACATCCCATTAACAAAATGAAAGATAAAAACTATATGATCATCTCAAGAGATGCATCAAAAGCATTTGACAAAATTCAACATCTGTTCATGATGAAAATCCTCAACAAAGTTACCTTAGAGGGAACATACCTCGACATAATAAAGGCCACATAAGAAAAACCCACAGCTAGCGTCATACTCAATAGGGAAAAACATTTTCCTGAAGATCAGGATGTCCACTCTCACTTTCATTCAATACAGTACTCCAAGTACTAGACACAGTAATCAGACAAGAAAAAAGAATAACAGGCATGCAAATTGGTAAGGAAGAAGTTAAACCGTACTATGTGTACACTGCATTTTTTAATAAAACCTTTATTGTTTTCATTTTTAGAGAGAGCAAGAGTATATGCATGGGAGAGGGACAGAGGGAGAGAGAGAATCCCAAGCTCGGATTCTCAGGACTCAGGGCTCGATCCCACGACCCTGGGATCATGACTTGTGCTAAAACAAGAGTCAGTCGCTCAACCAGGTGCTCCTATACACTGTATTTCTTTACAGAGAAAACCCCAAAGACTTTATAAAAAACTACTAGAAGTCATAAGTAAAGTTTCAGGATACGAAATTAATACACAAAAGTTAGTTGCGTTTCTATACACTAATGACGTAGTAGCAGAAAGTGAAATGAAGAAAACAATCCTATTGACAGTTGAGCCCCAAATAAGAAAATACCCAGGAATAAAATGAACCAAGAAGGTGAAAGATCTGTACTCTGAAAACTATAAAACTGATGAAACAAACTGAAGATAACACAAACAAATGAAAAATTTTCCATGCCTATGGATTGGAAAAATTAGTATCATTAAAACATCCATACTACCCAGAGCAATCGACAGATTCCAGAAAATCCCTATCATAATACCAAGAGCATTTTTCACAGAAATAGTACAACCAATCCTAAAATTTTTATGGAACCACAAAAGACCCTGAATAGCCAAAGCAATCGTGAGGAACAAGAACAAAGCTGCAGGTATCACAATCCCAAATTTCAAGATCTACTACAAAACTGTAGTAATCACGGGGCGCCTGGGTGGCTCAGTCAGTTGAGCTTCCGACTTCGGCTCAGGTCATGATCTCACCGTCTGTGAGTTCGAGCCCCGTGTCAGGCTCTGTGCTGACAGCTCAGAGACTGGAGCCTGCTTTGGATTCTGTGTCTCCCTCTCTCTCTAACCCTCCCCCGCTCATGCTCTGTCTCTCTCTCTGTCTCAAAAATAAAACACTAAAAAAAAAAAAATTAAAAAAAAAACTGTAGTAATCACACTATGGTACTAGCACAAAATCATATACATAGATCAATGGAATGGAGAGCCCAGAAATAAACCGATGCTTATATGATCGATTATTCTATGAAGGAGGGGGCAAGAATACACAATGTGGAGAAGACAGTCTCTTTAATGAACGGTGCTGGGAAAACTGGACAGCTACATGAAAAATAATGAAACTGGACCACTTTCTTCCATCACATACAAAAATAAACTCAAAATGGATTGAAGACCTAAATGTGAGACCTAAAACCATAAAACAAATGATACGTTTGATAAGGGTTGAATATCCAAAATATATAAAGAACTTACACAACTCAACACTAACAACACAGTTAATCTGATTAAAAATGGACAGAGAATCTGAATAGACATTTTTCCAACAGGTACATAAAAATTAAAACCACACCGAGATATCACCTCACACTAGTCACAATGGGTAAAATAAAAACCCAAGGAACAAGTGTTGGCGACGATGTGGAGAAAAAGGAACCCTTGTGCTCTGTTGGTGGGAATACAGACTGGTGTAACCACTGTGGAAAACAGTATAGAAACTCCTCAAAAAAATTTAAAATAGAATTACCATATGATCCGTAATCCTGGCAAAAGTGAAAACAATGTGAAGACACACATGCACACCTATGGTTATAGCAGTATTGTTTACAATAGCCAAGATACAGAAGGAATGTAAGTGTCCATCAATAGACAAATGGATAAGGGAGATGTGTGTGTGTGTGTGTGTGTGTGTGTGTACACACACACACACACACACACACACACACATACACACAGGAATACTATGTAGCCATAATAAAAGATGAGACATAATAAAAGACAAATGGATACACACACACACACACACAGAGGAATACTATGCAGCCATAATAAAAGATGAGACAGTGCCATTGAGACAACATGGACGGACCTAGAGAGTATAATGCTAAGTGATGTAAGTCAGAGAGAGACAAATAGTATATGATTTAACTTGTATGGAATCTAAAGAACAAAACAAATGAATAAACAAAAGGGAGAAACAGACCCATAAATACTAAAAACTGATGGCTGCCAGAGAGCAGGCAGATGGGGGAGGTGGGGAAAATGACAAAAGGGGGGTGGGAGATTCAGGCTTCTAGCTGTGGAATGAGGTCCAGGGATCACAGGCGCAGCAAAGGGAACACAGTCAATGGTAGGGAAATACAGTCACCAATGCTGTATGGGGACAGATGGCAGCCACACTTGTGAGCACAGCACAACATACAGACTTGTCCAATCACTACGTTGTACACCTGAAACTAATGTAACGTTATGTGTCAACTATACTTCAATTAAAAGAGGGCCAGAGAGTAAATATTTTAGGTTTTGTGGATGAGTCTGTCACAGCTACTCAATTCTGCTGTTAAAAGCATAAAAACTGTGTGTAAATGAACGGGGTGTGGCTGTTTCAATAAAACTTTCTTTATAAAAACAGGTGGCAGGCCACAGTTTGCCACTCTTCATCTAGACTCCAGTATGTATGGGGAGATGTGCGTGTATCCTGTCATAAAAGTTCTTTCGGGCGGTGGCTGTGACTCTTTGACTTGTTTCAGAGTGGCTTGGTGTGGATGCATTTTGTTACCGGTCAACAAGTATTTCTCGGAATGGCTGGGTGTCCTATCTAGTCATTGACGATTTCACACTCTAGCTGGGTAGGCAAGATCTGTTTATAAGGAGTGCTTATAAGTAAGGAAATAATGCAAAGCCATTGGTGTACTGATGTGGGTGTTATGGATTCTAAGCACTACAGGAAGAGTTCAAGGGGCTGGTGCCATCCCGAAGGACGATAGGATTGCATCAGGCCATGCAGCACCTTCCCCCCTCCCCCAAATAAATATTTGCTAACACTTGCCACGTGTCAGGTATCATGCTAAAATGTCGTACATAGGTTATCTCTCTTAGAGCCTGTAAGACGACTGCATGAGTTTGGTCCTACTGTTCAGAGAAATTAAGTGACTTCATCATGGTTCTAGCAATACGAGGTATCAAAACTTGGATGCCAACCTGGGTAGAGTGATTTCAGAGCATGGGTTCTTGTCACAAAACTGTGTTCTCTTTCCATAGAGAGGCAAGAGCCAGCTGTTGCCGAAAGAAAGAGCCAACTGTAATGATTGATACATGATTGGTCAAAACTGTGGGGCTGTTCCCTCTTCTGATAACACTTATTTCAAAACATGTAAGTTGCTTTCTTTGGCTATAACTTTCAGCATTGTCAGGGAATTGAAACATTTCAGGTGGTTACGGGGCAAGGCCAACAATAATTTGTACTTCATCAATCACACATGCACAAGGCAGCAACAGTAAGCTGCTGTGTCAGCTCTTGCATTGCTTGGGGGGCAAGACGGATCCCCAGCTACTGGGCTGGCTGAAGAGCACTGACTTACCATCATATTCTGGGAAGTAGTCAACTAGGTGGGAATACATAATTTTCTCCTCTAGAAGATCTTTCTTGTTTAAGAATAGAATAACCGAGGAATTCTGGAACCAGGGATATGTGATAATTGTTCTAAAGAGTGCTTTGCTTTCCTCCATTCGGTTCTGAAAAAAAAAACCATCAGAAAAACAAGGCATGAATTATGTGATTACTCAATCTGTGAAGTGTTTGTTTTGGAAGTCCAACGCATCTTCTGTATGCATTCAACTCTTGTAGCCTAGGGCTGGACTGTAGTTGCTGTTATCAGGATTTACATGCAAAAGGTTCATGCCTTGCGTTGGCTCCTTTATTAAGTAAACTCTCCTGGTTGACCAGCAGGTGACCAGCTCTTCCTCCCACAGACACACTCACCTCTAAGTCATTCCCCCCCAGGTCACAGACAAAGGCAGATTCGGGAGGTCCTCCTTTCTGTGGGGATATAAAAGCCTTGGTGTATGAGAACACGTCTTCCTGGACACACAGATGATTCTTTCCAGCCCCCTGATTTAGTGCTACGTGTGATGACCGAGTTTCTGGCAATGAAAACACCTGCCTGGGGTTGAGCCTCCCTCCACTGCTCACGGGGGGTGAAAATGCCCTCTAAGTCACCCAGCGACCTATGGGTGCCTGGTGGTTTAAGCCAAAGCATCCTGTCCCCATGGCAGCCAGCTTGGTTCAGGCCCACATCACTTGGAACTACTTGTCTCTGCTTTATGGTCATGAATTTACCTAAGCAGTTCAACGGGTCCCATCAACCCCAGGACTTTTTCTGGGAGCTCTGGAAGAGAGCGCCTTGATTTCATGGATGATGACTCAGGTAGCCTCAGGAATTTCGAGCAACCGTCTTGAAACAGAAAAAGAAACCAGGTCCTGCTCACCTGGTTTTAACTCCTTGGTCAAACCATGCCTGAACTTGGTTCTGCCTCTGGATTTTCAGTAACATCAGCCAATTAGTATCCTTTGGTTTTTAAGCTAGTTCGAGCTGTGTTTTTTTGGTATATAAAATACTTGCAGTTGATATATCTGGATACACCACCCTCCCAAATTTCTAAAAGGAGATGAATGAACAAATATTTCAGGGCTGACCATGAAGACTAGGAGTTCAAGCTGTTAGTATTTTCTCCTCAGAGTCTGCCTTCCTGATGTAGAAGGTTCCCTAAGTTTCCGAGCGCAGGGTTACAAAGGCCAAGCACACTCTTATGCATAACCCTTTGACTGTAGTTCCAGGAAATCTCCAGGAAACCCGGCTCACCAAGGAAAATTTTCTAGATCCTGAATATGTCTTGCTTTTTCCGTCAAGTGCGCCAATTCAAATCAAGTTGGAAAGACACGCTTTGCCAAAACAGATCTTTACCAACTCTTGTAAACCCCACGATCGCCAATTTCTTCAACCTTTAAACTTCATGCCTATTGAAATATTTAAATACTGATGCACCACGGGTCTGATACAATGAAAGATGACGTCATGGCTCAAGGGGCAATGTTTATTTCACTACATACATTTCCCTTTTATATAAATTACATACATGTTTTCTAAAAATAGTATTTTTCTATCTATATGCCTTTTACTGATTACCATCACCAGTGGTAAAATTTAAAACCCTGGGAACAGTATTTACTGAGAAATGGTATCTCGGAGCCTGGGATTTTATAGGCTGAAAATTTCAGGACTGACGAATAGCAAAGGCCCTAATAAGAACTGAAAGAATTTTTTAAAAACCTAAAGAAGATTGGGGCGCCTGGGTGGCTCAGTCGGTTAAGCGTCCGACTTCGGCTCAGGTCATGATCTCGCGGTCCGTGAGTTCGAGCCCCGCGTCAGGCTCTGGGCTGATGGCTCAGAGCCTGGAGCCTGCTTCCGATTCTGTGTCTCCCTCTCTCTCTGCCCCTCCCCCGTTCATGCTCTGTCTCTCTCTGTCTCGAAAATAAATAAACTTAAAAAAAATAAAAAAAAAAAAAACACCTAAAGAAGATTAATTAAATAGTGACATCTGTGATGCGAGAGTTACCTTTTGTTTTTTCCTTAGAGCTAGAGAAAATCTAGACAGGCATACTGTGGTCCTTACAGAAGCCCTGTTTACAAGGTGGGTATGTGCACACTGGCATCAACCAGTGAGTCTCCATTAGAAATAGTTCTTATAGTTAGCATTCTCTAGGAGGGAGGGGATGGAATCCCCAGGGACAGGCTCTCTTTGGGCCTTTCTGGTTGGAATGCTTCAAAGGCAAGGGGCTAGATGCTTTGAGAAGACAGGAAAAGGGAGGAGCGGTCCAGGGATCTAAGAGTTTCAAGACTGAACTGGCTGGAGCTCCCAGGCTCTGGGCGGAGTCTGCTGGGAGGGGACCCTGCACCAGCCTGCAGGATAGCGGCCAGGATAGTGGACCCAGCCCAGCGCCGTGTTCCAGAGATGCCTTGCCTAGATGGTCGTTCCTGTGCCCGGTGCAGCTGCACTCAGGGCCACTCTGGAAGCAGGGCCACTGATCGGGCTGCTTCCCTGAAGCTTTGCCTGTGCGTGCAGCTGGGGGCTGCTCTTTGCTACTTGGCTGGAGCTTCGGATTCAGGGAAAAGCTGCAGACCAACCAAGGGGGCAGCTGACCAGCAGCGTCAGTAACACTGTACCTTTGACTCGGGTCTACAAACTCCATCTCAGCACCGCCCCGGGAATCTGTGTTAACTCAGCCTCTGTGTGCAGGCTCAGCTCTGCGAAGCACGGGGCTGCAGAAAGCGCCTTCACCTTGATGTATGTTACCAACAACCAGGGGACCCTGTTCAAACGTGGATTCTAGGGGCACCTTTGTGGCTCGGTCCATTAAGCACTGGACGTCGGCTCAGGCCCTGATCTCACGGTTCATGAGATCGAGCCCCATGTTGGGTTCTGCGCTGACAACGCTGAGCCTGCTTGGGATTCTCGCTCTCTGCTCCTCCCCCACTGGCACTTTCTCTCTCTCAAAATAAATAAAAACAAACAAACGTGGATTCTGATTCAGCACAGGGTGAGGCCCGAGGTACTGCGTTTGCAGCAAGCTGCCAAGGGAGGCTGCTGGGATATGCACAGCACGCTGCTGGGGCTGCAAGGTGCAGAGGGCTTACAGAGGCAGGACAGCACCAGATTCCATTCTTGCAGCGAGAAGGGCAAGTCCTGTGATGAAAACCTAACCACGCCACCTTCATTCTTTTTATTCTTCCCAGTTAAGATCCAGACTTCACGCAGTAAGTTGCTTTTCGTTCCATGGTGAAAATTCCTTATCTTCCCCCCTCCTCCGTGCCATGGGGGGGGGGGGGCGGGGGTGGATATCTACAAATCTACACATCAAAGCCCCTCAACTAAATCCTAAATGAACTAAACGAGATTTGCATACACCCATGCTTCACAAGGCAGTGGAACCTGCAGAAGATGAGGCCTCATCCACTTCGTTCTGTGAACTGCAACCTGGGAGGGGACAGTGTGGGCCGGGAGGCTCGGTGGCACTAACTTTTTAGTGATTTGCCCGGGCCTGGGGTTGCAAGGAGGAGAACAAAACAGCAACGTGGGAGGCCTGGGCAAGGCCGATGGGGAGAAACAGTGCGGTTTTGTTCACCTCTAAAGACGGGTTCAAAGGCAGTCTTGGGGGAGGGGCACGTCACACTCCCCTGCTCTTGGGGTCTTAACCGGCTGAGTCAAAAGGGACACTAGTAAAGGTTTTACTGTTCCAAACACGGGGCTCCTTGCTAACGGAGGGGGGGGGGGGCTGGCCTAGGCCTAAGACCGAAAAAGACTCTGGACTTCCGGTCACCACCACCCACTACTCCAAAGCTGAAAGCAAGTGTCCTTCCCAGTGAAGTGTAACCTGATGCAGGTGACAAAGCTGGAATGCAGGGAGCAAAGAGCGATGGGCCCACCAGGTCCTGCCTGGTCTCTGCAGCCCCACAGGGATGGGAAGAGACACCTGGGGACAGGAAATGAGTGCGCTCGGTGGCCAGTTGGTCTCTGTGCAGTCACCCTGACCAAAGTAAGTGTGGCCCAGACCACACTTGATATAGCGTCAAAGCGTTTCTCCAAAATTCAGATATTGGAACCCTAACCCCTGATGTGACGGTTTTAGGAGGTGGAGCCTTTTGGAGCTGATTAGGTCACGAGAACTGAACTCTCGAGAATGCAATCCATGCCCTCGGAAAAGTAAAATCCTCACCCCTAATGTGATGATGTTAGGATGTGGGGCCAACAGGAGGTGAGTGGGATCAGTGCCTCTATAAGAGAGATGCTGGGGAGCTCCCTCACCCCTCTTGCCCTGTGAGGACACAGGGAGAAGACAGTCCTCTGTTAACCAGGGAGCAGGCCCTCACCAGACACCACAACTGCTCTCGCTTTGATCTTGGACCTCCCGGCCTCCGGGACTGATATCAACGGTTGTTGTTTATAAGCCATCCACCTGTGGTGTTTTGTTACAGGAGCCCAAAAGAGCTAAGACAATGCCGATTGGGTGAGTTACTATTTCCCCCCTCCCTGCCCCCTCCGGGCTGGCACCCATCCAGGGGCGGAGTCTTAAACTGAAAAGCACTCGCCCCTACCTGGGGCCCTGGGAGGACAGGCTACCGGATCCCCGCTTTGTAATCACAGGCAGCAAAGTGTGACCGCTGAGTGTCTTCTCTGCAAGATCATCCGAAAAATCCCTGTCCAAACCACCAGCCAGGGGTCTCACACGCCCAATCTTCAGTACTTCCAACTGATCCTCGAGAACCCCAATCTCCAGAAAATGCTGTTTTACGCAACCCCCCTGTTAACACAGGACTAACGCTGCCTCCAGGGAAAGGCCCTGAGGTCCTCATTCCCGCATTCACCACTTAGCATAGCCTGACCCTGCCGCTCATCTTCTGTCTGAACTGCTACGCGAGTCCTCTTCTCCACAAAACCGGGCTCCATGTCACAGCGGTCACACAAGGGTGGCTGACCTGTGGCCGCTAATGCAGTCCTCACTGGTAATCCTTCAAGGCCCAGATCAACAGGACTTCCCCCAAGAAATCCTTCCTGAGCTCCCCTGCCCCCTTGGATTGGCCTGCCACCCTCACCCCTGCACACACAATTCCTGGACACACACAGCATTTGCTAGAAGCTGGGAATGAAGGGGTGCTGGAGGGTGTACAAAGAGAGGGGGGATGGTGCGCGCGTGCTTACAGGTCCACGGGATGGGCCCGGAAGAGTGGTAAACGCAAGAGGTTAGGGTCACACGAGAAGGAAAGGTCTGGAGGAGCAAGACTTAAAAGCAAAGGCAGTTTTGAGTGGAATCTAGATGAAGGAGAGATTACTAGGAGGAAAGGGGAACAAAAGCAAAGCCCAGGAGAATTTGAACCCACGACCCTTGGAGAAGAGATTTGTGGGATTTCTGTAGGGAATACTTCACCAGAGCTTCCGATCTCTGTAACTTGGGCATGAAGAAGCTTCTCCTCCTTGAGAATGTGAAAAAGGTGTCCTCCTTGTTTGTATCTTAGGGTGGGGGCGGGGACGTTCCAAACACGCCAAGTTCTGTGAAGGACACGTGTGCCTGAGCCTCTGTCGCTCCTAAAACAACCTGCTGGGTCTGCAGTCCTGCTTGTTTTCTGTGTTGGCAGGTAGTAAAGTCCAACGGGAAACCCCAGAAGACAACTTAAGTGCAGCTTGCCGAGATGCAGCTATTTGCCTGAAGGTAGGAGTCACTGCTTTCCTTCTGGCTCAAGTACAAACCTCCCTTCCACTGAGGAAAAGGCCGGATCCAGGGGATGCGGCCCAAGAACCCAACTGGAAGCTGGCTTTCTTCGGGCTATGACCTGGCCCAAATCTCTGCATGAACAACTACCAGTGGGCCTGAAGGGACACGATTTCACGTCTGTAGCCTTTGCGGTCCTGCTGCCCATGGAGAGTGGACGTTCTCTCAGTGGGCTATTGCTCTCCTCGCTTCCCCTCTGCCCAGCTGGCATCTCCCTTTGGCAAAAGTCAGCATCACACCAGAGGTCTGAACGCCCATTTCTAGAACGTCTGCAACTCCTGATTACTTGGCCAACACATCCATCTTCTTCCCATAAGATTCACTTATGTTTAAGACCCTTAACTCTTGCCCATGATACAAGCCATCCACCCGCCTGCCTCTCCCTGCTGGTAGTTTTCCCTCTTACCAATGGGTTGATAAACCACATTGATTTATATTCCCCATACAATCTAGAATGCAGATTTTAAACGCAAAACTAGATCACTGAAGATGTAAACCTACAGACTGTCGAATTGCCACTGAGGGATGGTAGTCACCCATCAGTTCTCTCACCTGGCCCCCGAGGTACCGTGTACCCTGCAGAAATGGGGATGAACTCTCCAGGGCCCAGAGGAGCCCTTTGGTATCAGAGATACAGACGATCTGAGTGATCCACAAACACACTAATAAACGCCAGAAACTGGTCAGGTGACTATGATTCTGTGTTCATAACTTGTGTGCCCACTTCTGTGGTCCTTGAGCTTTCTGTGAAAAAGGCCAAAGACAGACACTCGGCTTACAGGAGTGAGGCACAGATCTACAGAGCATGAAGATGTCTGCAATGTAACTGATTGTTCAGCTAAGGCGGGGGCGGGGGCCACACATTTATCGTGCTTCACAATATTTTTAAACCCGGATGTGCAGAGTTACAGGTTCAGACACCTGCTGGCCACACACCTACACTCCACTGTCGTGCCCAGGAGCTCACGGGGCTTCTTTCCGTCTACTGGCACATGTTGGAACATGTGGAGCCCAGGGACCCTACCCTGGGGACCTTCTGACTGGCACCGTTTCTGCTTCTGAAATTGATCTGGAAAGGAGATCGTCACAATGTAGGACTTGATGCTTCAGGAATTCATACAACACTACGTTTTAAATATGGTTCTTCACTTTGAATTGCTCTGACGAGCGTCACTGTTTCTTCTCAGATGTAACTCATCTGAGAGTAAATTAGCCTTATTAAAGGTCACTATTTTAAACAAAACTAGTTTTAACACGATCCATGATAATGTAAAATCTGAATTAAAACAATCATTTGTAGCTTATCAAATATTGCACCCCCCCCCTTTTTTTACACAATGAATACTCTGAAAGATTAACATCTTTAACAAGGAATTAGGAAATGTTCTGTCAAGTATTTCATTGATACGTGTCAACTGGGTGTATACATGCAACAACTCAAAAGACAGGGACTCCAAAGCCTTATGAAAAAACATCTGCAAGCTGGTCCTCTGCATATTTCTTTCCTCCCTCGATGACTGAGGAAAAAGGTTGGTAGTTTGACTTTGTACCTGCAGCAGGATCATGTTGTTAGGTGTCCTATCTGATGTCAGTGCTACGAGAATTCAAAACACATTCTGTGCCAAGCTCCTGTTGTGGGGTGGGGGGCGAAGAGGGAAGGGCCAGAGCTGTGGGCTGGAGACCTCAGTTTGAAACATGGCTCTGCCTCCAATACTGGTATGACCTTGGACAACTGACTGGACCTCAGTTTCCTTATTATCTCCCAACGTTTGAGAGGACAGAAGGAGACAATGCATGCCAAGTGCTTAGCCGTGACCCCGGCACACAATAGCTTGCAACGACGGCCACTATCAGAGACGGCAAAATTGCTACATAGGAACCTCTTGGGAAGGCGATTCGCTTACCTCAAATCATTGGTCAAACTGTAAATCCACTGAAATCTTTCTATTCCCTGGAATTGCATGAAGTTATTCTAACCATGCTTTCAAATCCAGAAAAATGTGGTTTATAAGAAACTGAAAAATCATTCAGGTTTCTGCCAACTGCTGACTTAGAGAACGTTTCTTCCTAACATTGTCCGTACGTTAAAGGGGGAGTATCTTCAAAATGTTGAAAAATGTTCAATACCCTCAACCCCACCGCAAACCAAAAAAATGGATACAACATATTAACAGAACAGTTGGAATGACAAATAATGAAAGTCAGTGCCTGGCCTTCCTACTTCTGCTATCTAAATCAGATGACAGGAATAGAAATAATAAGGATACTAAGCACAGCCGGACAGATATAACTTCCTCCATAATTTTCTTAATCTTTGCAAATCTTTGCAAGTGATTATTTGAGATCCACTTCTGGCATACTCTCCAGGCTGGAAGACAGATCCTGAAGGTTTTAATATTGTAATTTGTGCCTGTGAGTCAAAGTAGTCTACCGCACAGGATGTTTAGAGAAGCAAAGAAAGAGAGTGCATTTGCTTGGTACCTCCTGGGCTGAGGTTTCCAGGTGATTAGATGGAGCTTGTGAATGAAGTGAAGTGATGGAAACCAGAGTGGGTGAAAGAGAGGGCAGAAAGAGACTCTGGAGGGAACGGTCAAGAGGCAGTCACACTCTCAGACTAAAGAGAACGCAGGGCCTCAACGTGGGCAAAAGCAAACACGACAAATGTTTAACCCCTCTGATGTGGAAGCCCATGGTCCTAGACACTGAGAAAAGATAAGAAAGTTCATCTAGTGACCAAGTAGCAAAGACTATTCCTTGCAAAGAATATTTTACAGCACGTTGATCTTTCTACTTATAATTACACTATGCTCCATCACCCTACTAATTTTATGCTTACGTGCCAGTGAGCCAATGTCTATCCTTGATTTATATACATAAATCCCTTCTCTTGTAATACCCCTCACTGACTGACGATTTCAATATTTAATGCCTTGAGTATTCACGTCATCGACTTTTCAATTCATTGACCTTCCTCCTATCTTTCTTGTACTCCATCCACACGCAATAGCCTGTGTCACTGTCTTGGGGTGGTTCCATGAGCAGGTCAGGAGAGATCACCAATTCCTTGCTCTCTGACATGATATCTCATGGCCAAAAGCAGCTGTCCTCCCATGCTTCTTAAAAATTGCTCTAGGGGCGCCTGGGTGGCTCAGTCGGTTGAGCGTCCGACTTCAGCTCTGGTGACGATCTCGCGGTCTGTGAGTTCGAGCCCCCCGTCAGGCTCTGGGCTGATGGCTCAGAGCCTGGAGCCTGCTTCCGATTCTGTGTCTCCCTCTCTCTCTGCCCCTCCCCCGTTCATGCTCTGTCTCTCTCTGTCTCAAAAATAAATAAAACGTTAAAAAAAAAATTAAAAAAAAATTGCTCTATTATACCACAAACTTACATCACATAGGCTGTCACTTTCATTGTGACTCCTTGCCCCCTACTAAGTATCGAGGCACCAGATAATCTCCCTTAGCTGGTTCGTTGGGCATTTCTTCTGGCTTAAATCTCATGAAGATAAGTAACTCCCACATTTCAAACTTGCTTAAGCTGATGACCGTCATTTCTTTGTTTTTGCTAGAGCTAACTGGAAAAGACTTACAAATTTTTGCATAATTAAGATACAGATTTCCTTGCAGAGTATAGACAGAACAATAACTTATTCAGCATTCCAACTTATCATTAACTCCTTGGGTTACGTCCCCATTCACATAAAATATTTCAGCAACAACCAACTTGGTGGCCAGGCACCGGGGCAGCCATCGAAAGAGCCCAGGCAACAACCAGACAGACCTACAGAATGTGGCTGACACTTGAGTGGCTGGACTCTAACCCTGCACCCTCGTGGATCCATCAGCATGTGTCAAGAATCCAGAGGCACAACCCGACTGAATGCGCCTATGTTCCCACTTCATCAAGGTCATTTGTGTGTGTAGAAACAGCTCATTTACTGAAGGTCCACTTGGTACTTCTTTGCTAGATTTAGCCGGAACCAGATACAAACTGAAAATGGAAACCAAGAAGAAAATACAGATGATTCTTCTTTTCTTTGTGCCTCCCTGGTAAGACACAGTGAGTGTTTCATGTTGGCTCCAGAGCACAGGTTAAGACCAAAAGACTCCATTTGTAACCCACTTGTGTGGAACTGTGAAGCATGGCAGAGGAAATGCTGGTAAGGGAATTCTGAATTGTGGGTGTGTGCAAATTTTTCCAAGACTAAATACCAATTCCACGGTGCCCCATTCCCTAAGGACCTAAGTTTCTGAAATTCTGATCTGACCTGAACGTTAACAGCAGCAACAGAAATAACTCTAGAGAGAAAATTTTAGTTGGCTTTCCCCAAGCTATCCTTGTACTTATTTTCCACACTTAAAAAAATTTTTTTTTAATGTTTATTCAGTTTCGAGAGACAGAGTGTGAGTGGGGGAGGCGAAGAGAGAGAGGGAGACACAGAATCCGAAGCAGGTTCCAGGCTCTGAGGTGTCAGAGCCTGAAGCAGGGCTTGAACCCATGAACTGTAAGATCATGACCTGAGCCAAAGTTGGACGCTTAACCGACCAAGCCCCCCAGGTGCCCCCATTTTCAATAGTTAAAAAAAAGTATTTAAAATAAGGCCCAGTGATTTATTTTCCATTATAAAATTAATATGGTCATGGCAGAAAATTAAAAAACTAAAATAACAGGAAAAAGGA
Organism: Panthera uncia; assembly: GCF_023721935.1. Classification (NCBI taxonomy): domain Eukaryota; kingdom Metazoa; phylum Chordata; class Mammalia; order Carnivora; family Felidae; genus Panthera; species Panthera uncia. The sequence continues at coordinate 18,706,935 of NC_064807.1, forward strand.
AGAAATTCCTTGGTTGAAATGCCCACCGAAAACTTATTTTTTTTTTCCTCTAATTTTAACTTTTTCCAGTCTTTGAACTATGCAGCTTTAGGGGTTATTTTGTATCAGTGCTGTCTAAACGAACTTTCTGAGATAATGGAAGGTCATTTTTGGACGTGCACTATGCAATTTAGAAGCCACCACTGACATGTCGCCACTGAGCACTTGAAGGGTGGCTGATGCGACGGAGGACATAATTTTTAAATCTTATTTAAAAATTAGTCACGTGAGACCTGTGGCTACTATATTACACAGTGCAATTTTAAAAGACTATGATTAGGGACACCTGGGGGCTCAGTCCCTCTCCTCTCTCTCTCTCTCTCTTTCCTTCTCTCAGTTAAGCATCCTACTCTTGCTCTTAGCTCAGGTCCTGATCTCAGGGTCATGAGTTCAAGCCCCGTGTTGGGCTCCAGGCTGAGTGTGGAGCCTACTTAAACAAACAAGGGAAGCCTGGGTGGCTCAGGTCATGATCTCACGGTCCGTGAGTTCGAGCCCGGCATCGGGCTCTGTGCTGACAGCTCGGAGCCTGGAGCCTGTTTCGGATTCTGTGTCTCCCTCTCTCTCTGACCCTCCCCCGTTCATGCTCTGTCTCTCTCTGTCTCAAAAATAAATAAACATTAAAAAGAAAAAACAAATAACTGTGATTATTTTGTATATAAAATATATCCTATATTTTGCTTTCAACATTATATCCTACACATTTTTCTGTGTTTTAAAATTCATATTTAAATAGCTTCATAAAGTTACAGTGAACTTTACCAAATCCCTACTGTAAAACACTCTGCTTGCACTAATATAAATAACATTATAATTTACAACTTTGTATACAGATTTTCATAGTGATAATTTTCTTTATTAACAGCATATCAAAGTACATTATAAAATTTGAGGTTCTTGGTGACAGATGATCAAATAGCTTTCTAGAGAGGGTGAATGAACTTAGGCACCCTGTCGTAGGGTGTGAATTCATTTTACTATTCCCTCTCAAGAAGAGAGTTTTATCCTTTCAAAATCTTTTTTGTATCAAATTACAAAAGTCATGAAAGGACACATCAAACGACAGGGTGAAAAAAATGACAACTCGTTGTCTTGCTTTGAATTTCTTTGAATATCAGTGAGGTAGAACATTTTCCAGTAGATTTACTAAACTGGAAGTATTTTCCCTTTTGGTGAATTGTCTGCTCACGTCTCTGCTAACGAAAACTGGTCGTTTTTTGCTCTGAATGTTTAGTTATGGGTTTGTATAAACCCTTTACATAATGAAGTTATTAACCATTTGAATTTTTCCCAATTTTTGTCACTTTGAATGTTGAGGGTCTCAAAGAGGTTTTCTGGAGCATGTTTGAAATCCGATTAAAATGCTTTGATATTTCTAACTTAATAAAACAGTTCTACTTTATTACAAATTCCCACCGGGTCTCTTTTCCTTAAGGCCAACTCGGTTTTCTGTGCTAGCCAGCTTGGCGAACTTAAGTCATAGCTCAACCCGAACTAGTCTTTTGCCAACTGTTCTAGAGGTGTCACAAAAAGCAAAGTGTGTCTGAATGTCAGCTTTTTTTTGCGCTTGTCCACTTTCTGATTCTACAGTTGGATGTGAATGGTAACTTGGCCAAGCTGCTGGAGACGGTGGATGAAGAGAAACAGAAACAGGCTATGGGGATGCAGGGGTAAGAGACCGAAAAGGAAACCGGCTCAGATGATACAACTCAGCTTGGAAACCCTGAATAGCCTAAAAAGGTCTGAGGGAGATTTGACCCATCTACACAAATCAATTACATACACATCCGCACATCAGACTGAATCTGGGCAAAATTCCTGGTGTATCAGTCATGCCAGGAAAGTCTGTCTAGAGAAAACAGGGATAAAATAAAAGAATCTAAACCAAATTGGTAAAATATTTTCTTTAGTGCCTCAAAATGTTTTTATAGATGGGTCAGTTTGGCCCAGAAACATGTTGTTGCCTAATTCTTTGGCAAATACAACCGGGTGACATTGATGCTAAGAGAAGAATTTGGTTTGTCGTGTGACCTAAGAGATAAGCTCGAAGGACTTGTGCGGACTGCATTTTTGAGCCCTTCTCAATGGGGTACCGCTTGACCTGGCCTCTTTGTGATCACGTACACTCCGAAGTTTGTGTCACAACTCTTGGTCCCCACCCTTCAGATTCTCCTTCTACCCTTCAGAGAATGCAGGACTATGGCTAGAATTTCCACTGAGAGGGATTAGACAGTGGGTAAAAATGGAGAATTAAGATAGGGAATCAGAGTAAGTTTGGAACTGAAGGACAACAGTAAACAGAAGAATTGGTCATATGACAAGAAAATTAAGGAGAGAGGACGTGTAAGCTGATGGCATAACAGTTTTCCACAAGGAATGTATAAAATATTCTGAGGGGCACCTGGGTAGCTCAGTCGGTTGAACGTCTGACACTTTGGCTCAGGTCATGATCTCATGGTTCATGGGTTTGAGCCCTGTGTCGGGCTATGCACTAACAATGCGGGGCCTGCTTGGGATTCTCTCTCCCCCTCTCAAAAACAAACAAACAAACAAACAAACAAACATCAAATTATTTTTAAAAACCATTCTGAAAATAAGCCCCTTGTGAAATGAGTTCGGTACATCATATTCCTAAGGTCATTTTACATTTTCAAACCATAAATGATTTGTCATGCAATTAATAGTTTTTTTTTTTTAGTATGATTTTGAGGGATAATATATGATGACTGTTTTCAGACTCCGACATGCGTTTTCGGTTATGAGTGATATTGTTTATTTTACTTAACATTAATACTTTTCATGAAAATAACATTCGTTTAGTACAAATATACGTCAGCCATTTTCAAAGCACTTTAGCGTAGAGAAGGGTGGGCAAGCTTTTCAGTACAGGGCTGGATAGTAAATATTTTAGGCTTTGCAGGCCACAAGGTCGCAGATGCAACTGTTCAGCTCTGCCAATGTAGCAGGAAAGCGTTTATAGACAATACGTAAATGCAGGAGTGTGGCCAGGTTCTGACAAAACTTTGTGAAAATGTGAATTTCACAAAATTTTCAAGTGTCAAGAAACATCATTCTTGATCTTTTTTTCGATCGCTTAAAAAATATAAAACCCAATCTTTGCTTTTGTAAACCACAAGTGTACAAGTGGTACAGTACAGACAGGGAGCTCAATTTGGCCTGTGGGCTGTTGTCTGTTGATCTTTAGTGTAGAACAGCATTTAATTCTTTTTTTAAATTTTTATTAAAAAAATTTTTTTTTAACGTATATTTATTATTGAGAGACAGAGAGACACAGAGCATGAGCAGGGGTGGGGTAGAGAGAGGCGGAGACACAGAATCTGAAATAGGCTCCAGGCTCTGAGCCGTCAGCACAGAGCCCGACGCGGGGCTCGAACTCACAAACTGTGAGATCATGACCTGAACCGAAGTCGGTCACCCAACCAACTGAGCCACCCAGGCTCAGCATTTAATTCTTAAACCAAATCTGAGCAGCAGATACTGTTGCGATTCCTATTTCCTAGGTGAGGAGGCTGATAAAAAGGAAGTTAACACAGCTAGTACGTACTTAAAAAACTATCACAGCTATGGGAATTATTAGTAACATTCCAAATATGTAAGTTTGAGTATATTTACTTACAATTTATGTTCAAGGAATTGATCACGTATGATGTAAAGCACACGTATGTGGAAATAAAAGCAAAACTAAGGTTTCTCCCTATAAATCTGTTAATATCTTTGAGACTAATTTCTCCCCCTCCCCCACCTAACTTGTTTCTCTAATTCTTAGATACTGCGTTTCTCAATTCATTTTCCTTATTTAAGGACAGAGCATCATCCTTTCACAGCACAGAGAATGAAACACAGAGAATGAAACGTAAGAAAAGAACGTCTTTATTCGCTTGCTTAATTTCTCGTGTGAGGGCTACTTAATTTTTAGCAGATCTATTTACCCAGATGTTGCACACATGTAAAAATGCTTTTCCAGATGTTTAAATACCATACAGCTGGTATTTTAAACCAATAACATTCTTGTGAAACAGTCCTCATTTGTAGATGAAGATCTGGTTTTCATGCTACTTTAAGTTGCTTACAAAATAGTTCTATAAACATTCTTCGTTAATAAGATACCAATAATAACCTGTGTGTAGATTACTGTGTCCTTGCTCATATTATGTATTCTTCCAGATGACTGACAACGTAGAGGGAGGGCAGAGAAAATGAACATGAAACACTCAAACAACTTGGCGGTGGTTTATGTAGTACTGAAAGGTATGATTATGGGATTTGGGGGTAAAATTCTGTTGTTTGCATGAACTGTAGTCTTCAATGTTTATTTGATCCTTGTTCTATCACCAGTGGTTCTATTTACAGTGCATACTCGAACAAGGTCCTGGCACTTTTTAAAAGCAACGTTTACTTCTGCCTAAAAAAAATCAGTATTCACATCCTGAACGATTTACTGGTGGGTACAAGAAATTCACCCTCATACATGCGGGGTGGCTCAAAAGATCTGTCCTTGGAAAACCATAAAGTGCTCAATTATGCTTTATAATAACAAGCTTTGAAAAACAATAGGTGTCCACCATACCCCGTTTTTTAAACCCCCAGCATTTTGTATCATGTGCAATGCCAGTAATAGGGAAGGTGCACAGAGTATTACAAATTATCCTTTCAACAAAAAAAGCGTTCACTACACCAATGAAAACCTGAGGATGGGTTGTAAAGTGTCAGGATAGAAAGCTTCAATATTTTACTCTAAAGGAGACTTTTCTTCTCTTTTGCTCTTTATCCTGATAAAAAAATTTGCTGAATGATTTTAAAACATTTTTGATGAAATGTTTTTATGAAACACTTGCAATATGGCCTCATTGCTAAATTGGGCAGGCAGACCAAAAAATAACAATAGAGTATCAATGTCCCACTTTGTACAGAAAAATACATTCCAGGTATCATGAAGTAAGTAAAATAACTCTTCTGAAGCTAATAACCAAGTGAGATCAGAGACACGTCCAACACAAACACCTTTAGATACTACTGAAACATTAAACTCACACAAAACCAGGTTATTCTACAGTGAAAGAAAGGAGGTGTTTGGGATGGGATGGAAGGCTAAATTAGTATCACGAAGAAAGCAGACAACTTTGAAAGACCCGAGGAAAGACCTGGAAAGAGCAGCACATGAGCAAACACCAGTCATTCACATGGGAAAATCCATGCCTGTGGTCACAGACACACAATCACCAGACTCTCTCACTGTGTTACCATGGAGACTCAGCCGGAGAGGCCTTATGCTTGGCACACAGCCTTGAAAGCATGCATCTGATTTCAAACCTCCGAGGTGAAGTAACTCTTCAGGTATCCAGACAATATAAATGTGTTAGAAAATTTATAAACTCCCAGGTACGAGTGTGCTGGAAACAACAGCACTTGAGTACAGGTAAAAGGAAACGGGATCAGGACTCCTTCTATTGTTGAACTGGACCGGATAAGGTGAAAGGATACCACAGATCTCGAAAGTTCCAGAAGCAGAGTGAGGCAGTAAGAGTTCCACCATTAGGGAGGGATGTGAGCTGCAGGTTTATGGCCGATGTCTGCTGTGGCTGATCATCTTATCCAACTGATTAGAAGCTGTGCTATCCCTTTAAGAAGGGATATTAAGAGGCTGTGCTATCACCCTTAAGAAGGTGCTAGCACCTTTCTTAAGTCTTGTAAGTTTCTAACCTCTGAGAAGAGCATCTGGAATTGGCCAGTCCGTCCCCTCCACCCTACCACCATTTTCATCTTGAAAACTGAATACCAGCTTAAAGAACTGCTGCTCCTGGTCTAACCCTGAACTACCCAGTGGAGGTTCAGAAACTGAGAGGGGAAGGAATTTAGGATGACAGTGACCATGTGCTCCTGATAACCGTGATAACAGAAAGGAGCGCAGGTCTTATAAATATGTATTTCCGCTGACTTTGGAAATGTAATTTCGTAACAATTAGGATCAGGGTGCAAGGTGGAAATCACATATAGTCTAAATTACCCTTAAAAGTGTATTTTGAAGATATCCACTGGTGGCCAGCATTTTGCCCCGCCATATGTCTGATCCAGACCGCTTTTTCCTTGGTGGTAGGAAAGGTCATGGTTCATTTGGTGAGTACGGGATGAAGCTGGGTTTGGGTCTGGGTTTGCAAGAGGGGCCTAGGTGAACAAAGAATTAGTATCCCTCAACACCAGGTTCACACTCGGCACTGTAAGCACTCACACTAGCTGAGACACGCAGGAACTGAGGCTGAGTAACTTTCTCTGACTCAATGTTATTTCACTGCATGCTGTCACTAGAGAAAAGGCACCCTGGAGCCTTTTGCATCACTAATCTCCTCTTTCTTTTCTCTCTTCGTACTTTTTCTCCTTTTTTCTGGCTGGGCATCTAGGAGCGCATTTTCATAAATCCACTTCTCACGTGGCTTTACTATGTAATTCCATAGCACCTATCCGTACAGGTGACACAGACCGTAAAAGATTGATACAGTCTCAAAGATATGATTTGGACCAATAATTCTAATGTTGAGGAAAGTAAAAAAAAAAAAAAATTCAAAATGCTTGGGGCTGCAAAGGAAGCTTTCCCATGGTTTAAACTTTTGAAGAGAGAAAAACAGGGGCAGGGAGGGGGGGAAATGTGAAGAAAATCACATAATCAAGGACAGCCAGGTAATATAAGCACTTGTAAGAATTACCTTCATGTTCTATGCTTAGTAGGTGTCAAAAGTTGTTATTTAAAAACATTTTTTTTAAGTTTATTTATTTTGAGAGAGATACAGCGTGCGTAGGGGAGGGCAGAAAGAGAGGGAGAGAGAGAGAGAGTCCCAAGCAGGCTCCACATGGCCAGCGCAGAGCCTGATGCAGGGCTTGAACTCACACAACCATGAGATCATGACCTGAGCTGAAACTGAGAGTCGAATGCTTAACCAACTGAGTCACCCAGGTGCCCCTCAAAAGTTGTTATTTTATTTTTTAAATGTTTATTTTTGAGAGAGAGAGACAGAGCACGAGCAGGGGAGGGGAAAACAGAGAGGGAGACACAGAATCCGAAGCAGGCTCTAGGCTCCAAGCTGCCAGCACAGAGCCTGACGTGGGGCTCGAACCCACGAACCAGGAGATCATGACCTGAGCTGAAGTAGGATGCTTAACCGACTGAGCCACCGAGGCACCCCAAAAGTTGTTATTTGAAATAAATGAGGGTAAAAACTAGAAATGACTCAGAACTTCTGAAAAATGCCGAGAGCAACCTGGCTGTGAGAGAAATTTTCAGAAACTTCGAGGAAAAGACCCATCTTCTTCATTCTGGTCCCTGAGACCCCAAAAGAATGAAACCACAATAACAAAATCTAATGAAGAAACTGGGCAACAACTCCACAGATGTGGAAGAATATCTGCCAAATATGTGATAAGTGCACTTCTCTGAAAGGGAGCTGGAAGCATTATTTCAACCAGGCTCAGATGTGTGTGTGTAAATGTACGATCCGGAGATGTTCAGGTGATAACCTTTCACTCTGCACATGGAGGACTGGACCTGTGAACTGGTCCTGGGAGAGGAATAGGAAGAGTCCAGTGGAAGTCTAGTCACATAACTCATGGTTGTACAGGAAGCAGGCATGATGAGCAGAACAGCTGGATTATGCCATCTCTATGCTCTCCAAAACCCAACTCTAACCCAGAGAACTGCCTGGAGAGGAGGCAGAGAGAGGAGGCAGTTTAGTGCCTCACTGCTGTAAAGTACCTAGGAATACCAAACCTTTCAAGAAAATTCCTGCATGAAAAACAAACCTAAGCAAACAACGTTGTTTTTTTTTTTTTTTTTTTTTTTTTTG
>NC_064807.1:18714923-18738276 GCF_023721935.1 Panthera uncia
GCGGGGCTCGAACTCACGGACCGCGAGATCGTGACCTGGCTGAAGTCGGACGCTTAACCGACTGCGCCACCCAGGCGCCCCAAACCTAAGCAAACAAACAGGAAAGGGGTAGGGTGGGGAGAGAGAAGGAAAACAAATCCAAGGAAAGAGATCAATGCAGAAAACTAAAAATACTTCAAAAACAAAAACAAATCCTCAGAAATATATCCCTGAAACAAAAACAGGATACTGACCTAAAAAAAAGGGAACATTTGGAGAAGAGAAAGAGCTCTTAGGAATTTCAAAAAAGAAAAGTTATGAAAACCAAAAACCAAATAAACAAAAAGACAAGTTTGGAGGGCAGCTCTAGGAAATTTGTCGGGAAATAAAGAGAATGGAAGATTAGAGAAAAGTTCAGTAAAGTGAAAAAAATATCAGTCAAGATTTCCATTTCTCCATTTCTCTTCTAGAAAAGAAATTATAGTAAGAGAAAACAAATAAAATGAAAGCAGCAAATTTTCAAATGAATAATAAAACTTCCTATAACTAAATCTTTAGGTTAAGCAGCTCCAAGGGCAGGGGTAGAGATCGTGAAAATAGATCCTTCCTTAAATTTGAGACTATGCAGGATAAATAAAGATTCTAAAACTTTCTATTGAAAATAGATCGCATGGATTTTTGAAGGAGCCACGGATTTTGAAAGGAAATAATGGCAGACATTCTGTTTTCAGAATGGTTTATAATCTAAGAATTCTATACCCAGCCAAAGTATCAATCAACTTCAAGGGCAGAATATGTGCATTTTTAGACATGGATAGAATTTTAAAACTATGTCCCTTTGACCTTTACTCAGAAAGCTATAGGAGGTTATGCTCCAGTAACATAATGAAGAAAGCCAAGAAAGAAGACAGTATTGGATCCAGAAGCAGGCAATTCAACATAGGAAAGAAGTTAAGTGAGCTCCCAGGATGCCAAATATGTAAGATGCAAGAGAACCACCAGTCCTGGTTAGAAAAGGAAGACAAAGGGATTCTAGGAGGAGAGCTTCAATTAAAAAAAAAAAAAAGAAAAGAAAAAAGGAATTGATATATTATCTGATATGTTGACCGTATCTTATAAAATTTCACAGATCTGTTGATGACTTAGAAAAGAATCAGCCAGTGATACACGTATACACACGAGAAGAGAAGAGAAGAGAAGAGAAGAGAAGAGAAGAGAAAAGGAAAGAAAAGAAAAGGAAAGGAAAGGAAAGGAAAGGAAAGGAAAAGGAAAAGGAAAAGAAAAAGAGAAAGGAAAAGAAGGCAATTATGAATTCTGGAGCAGGGGGTGGGGGAGGGAGTTGACCAAAAAATGACTGAAATCTCAATTTAGTACTTAGCTCATCAATGAACTACATTTATATTGTCTCATATTGTAAACACTGAATTATAAAAAAACTGTGATGTAACCATGTTGAAAGTATAGGAGAAGAAGTGGGTGGGAGTGTTAAAAACATATAATCTTTATTCACTATAAAAGAACAAGATATAGTAGTATAAATACAAGGTTTAGAGATATGAAGAAAATAATGGAGACCAAGAGATAAAAGTTGAGGGCAGTATCTCTGGTAATAGGGCTGTGGAGAAGTGGCAGTTGAGAAAGCGCTATTTAAAAAATTATACGGTAGCTCCCCCCATCACCTTACTCATGGGGGATATGTTCCAAGGCCCACAGTGAACGTCTGAAGCCACAGACAGTACTGAGCCTTGTACTGTCTAATAACTAACAATAACTAACAATAACAGTAACTAATAATAAAACAGAACAATTCTAACAATATACTACAAAAGAGTTACGTGAATGTGGTCTTTCTCTCTCTCAAAATATTCCACTGTACTGTATGCACTGTTCTTGTGAGGACGTGAGCAATTAAATGCCTATGTGATGAGAGGAAGGAGGTGAATGACATAGGCACTGTGACATAGAGCGTCAGGCCACTACTGACCTTCTGACCACGTGTCAGAAGGAGGACCATCTGCCTCCGGATCGTAGTTGACTTCAGGGAACTGAAACCACAGAAGGTGAAACCGCAGATGGGGGTAAGGGGCAACTATTAGAAGTCTTTGGTTATTCAGCTTTCTAGACCATTATTTGATTTAAAAAATACAGATTAACTTAAAAAATTTACTAGTTTCATGTGCAAAAAATAAAGATCTGGGAAGATACACAAAAAACTGCTGGCAGGAGTTACCTACATTTGGGGGATGGAGAAGGCAGAGTGAACACTAAAAGAATTTTTACTCTCTTCTGGAATCTTCTAATATTTAAAATTTTTAATAATAAATATGTATTACCTTGGCTATTAAAATGATGAAATTTCACTAATATATTTTTAAAAATTGACAATATATTTTATATTAAAAAAGTAATATGGTATAATATATAAAAGATAATTATAGTCATATATTATAATTACACTATATCAGATATAATTATGTTTTATAATTTATTAAAATATAATTTTATAATATAATCAAAAGGCAAGACATCCAAGGAAAAGGGAAGTCCATTGCTGGGAATGACGCAGGGTGCGACGTCGGATGTCACACAGAAAGCCAGAACCTTTTAACTCCTACTTGGTCCTGAAGATTCTGTCAGGGAGAAGAACTTCATATTGAAGAAGGCAAGAGAAGATCACTAAGAAGAAACTAAGACTGGTATGGAGATGATTGTAAGAGACCACCCTAATGCATTGCTCTGAGATCAAGTCTCTAGCTGGAGACGTGACATGCTAAGGCAATACATCAATCTGGTTTTAGTTACCACCTTTTTGGTGAACATTACACAATGAGCAAGGCCAGAAGGGAATGGGTCCAAGGACCCTTAATTCTGATGGAGAACGGGGATGGGAATGGGACGGTGTGTGGCAGGAAGGTTGCCGCGCACTGGATTTTCAGATAACCTTCGGTATTCTCAGGGCAACACGAAGGCTCCATGCACCCGTCCACAGCACCTCCCAGACAACTGCATGGGAGGTGAGAAGGAACGGGGGCGCAGCTTCCTTGGCTCTAGGAATGGAGCTCCTAACTTGTGCACTGGAACTTATTTACTGAGCATGAGCTCTGCACCAGCCAGCCCACGTGTTACCTCGACCAATTCACAAAGCCTTGTGACATGAAGCATTCATTTTTCCCAGAGTGCAGATGAAGAGAGCTGAGGCTCTATTTTGAACTTCCCGGCCTACCAAGGCCCTGCTTTTTCTACTGAGCCATGTTGGATGATAGCCACTGGTCAGGAATTTTTTTTTTTTTTTTTAAGTATCCTCATTCAAAGTAAGCAACACGTTTAAGGTATCCGTGCACATCCCTCACGTTTCCACCACGCAAGACAATGTGGGATGGAGACGGGTGGTGAGGAAGGCTTCGTTCTCAGCCTCGTCCCCAAGGCCACTTCCTGGGAAGACCTTCTGCCTCTCTAGGCTCCAAATTCCTCACCCAAAGGAAATCGGACATTTTATTGACTCTGACTAACAGAGTCAATATTTTCAGGTATTGTTTTTAACAGGCTTACTTAGCTATTCACCTGTTTAAAAATCTACATCCCGTGGCACTTCAAATAGCATCTTTTGTAAAAAGCTGTCATTTCGAGGTGTGGAAAAGCTGAGCCCTAGGCAGTGAAAGTACACTTAATGACTGAGCTTCACCTAAAATGCCCTGGAAAGATCAAAGGATTCATTCCAGTTCTGGGAAAAGGAAGTAGATGTTCCTAGAACATGCTCCTCTGACACTCCCAATTAACTTTTAAGGACAAGTATAAAATGCTTTGTAGAGCCTAATGCTTTAAGTAGGCATGGCTGTAAAGGTGAGGCATAAATTGCCTCCCATTGAACAACCATGGAGGGTGACAGGAGTGGGTCAGTCTCAAACAACGGTCCAGCTCAGTAGTAAAATCCATTAACTCTAGGCCTGGGGCAGCTTTGAAAGCACTGGGTAATGGGAAAAGTTACTTGACGCTTCTTTGTTGAAATTCCCAACCCTCCCTAGTTCTAGAGAGGAAATGTCAACTGCTCTTGTCAAAAAGAATATGGAAATGGGGCACCTGGGTGGCTCAGTCACTGGGGCGTCCGACTTTTCATTTTGGTTCAAGTCATGTTCTTATGGTTTGTGTGTTAAAGCCCTTTGTCAGGCTCTGTGCTCACAGCGTGGAGCCTGCTTGGGATTCTGTCTCTCCCTCTGTCTCTGCCCCTCCCCGTGCACACGCGCACACACACTGTCTCTCAAAATAAATATATAAACGTTAAAAAAATTTTAACTCTTAAAAGAAGAATACAGAAATCAGTGGCACAGCACACACATGACAAATTAGTAAGTTCCAAAGTAAACGTAAATGACAAGTGTTTAATAAGTGGATTTTGGCTCATTGGGGTGGAAGTCCTCCCGGGTACCCCTCCCCCCAACCTGAGCCAGTCCAAGGTGCTGTATCAGGACTGCTCCTGTTATTACAGTCAGATTCCACCAGTTGAAAAAAGTTGAGCCCAGGGATCGAGTGACTCTTGAGGATAGGCCGGGGGTAGGGTTAGGAGGAGATCTGAGAGAAGAGCATGTCTCCTGTTTGGACCCTGGCTTCTGACTTTTCCAAAGGGTGACTGTCTCCAACACTCTAGCTTCTCTGTTCTGTATGTCACAGCCTCAGTAATTGGGAAGGACATGGGGTCTTCACTTCCACTCTGTCCCTGGGCTCTCAATACTCACGTGACTTTGACATTTTCTCTCCCACCCCCAGGCTAGGGTGCCTTCCTACTTGGAGCCCAGTCACGGTATCATGAGACAAGTACCAGCCCCTTCTGGGGGAAGAGGCTGCACCGTGCAGAAGCAATGAGCTAATGCCAATAAGCCCTCCTAAAGTAAGGGCTCTTGGACATTCACCCCAAAGTACCCTTTTTTATAACTCCCCTCGGCAAGCAACAGAGCATTTGCAAAGAAAACAGGCTGAAAGCTTTAAATATATTAGCAGGTCCTTCTCATCCTTCCTTTTCCTTTTATCTAAGAGTTTCAGGAATGTGTATGGATGGGAAGAAGTTTCTGGTGAGAACAGAGGCACCTTACAAGTATTTATTTACATAAATGACATGCTAAATGTGGATCATTTTTCTCTAATCACTAATGCTGTTGATGTAATTCCACTTATGCTGTATACACAGCTCAAAGAAATAAATTGGCATTTCTATAAAATAAAAAACTACTAATCACAACCCACACACAGCAATCCAGTAACACACAGAGCCGAAATTAAAGTTTCTGAAACACTGTCTTTCCTTATTATGTGCAATGTACTCTATTCTACTCCCTGTATCTTCCCTATGCTGCTCCAGCCACTTATATTTTTAAAAAAATACATTGAACAAGGCCGATTAAATTGACACTATCACCCAGTAATAGGTCTTGATGTGCTGAAGAAAAATACTGTGGATAGTTTGTATTTCTTCATAAATGTACACCATCTTCTCCTTAATCATATATAGCAAATCGAATAAATATTTTACAAGATTGGGCCAAAAAGCCTCTGTAGCCAAAAGGATATCTGATTAGTCACATCTAGTGCATCTTTAAAAAATGTTACCTCCAGGGGTGCCTGGGTGGCTCAGTTGGTTAAGTGTCCGACTTCAGCTCAGGTCATGATCTCGTGGATTGTGAGTTCGAACCCTGTGTCGGGCTCTGTGCTGACAGCTCAGAGCCTGGAGCCTACTTTGGATTCTGTGTTCCCCCTTACCCCCCCACCCCCGGTCTCTTCCCACCTCGTGCTCTGTCCCCCCTAGTCTCAAAAATAATAAACATTAAAAAAATTTTTTTAAAGTTATCTTCATTGAAAATCACCTCGACACGTATTTTCCTTCTATAACTGGAAGTTAATATTAAAGAAGAAATACCACAATTCCTTTGCATCAATATGGAAAGATTTCTAATGCATGGGCCAACATTCCATTATACTGACCCTTGTATTTATCACAGGATTATCAAGAACGGATGTTATGGACAATTTTTCTTAAATGCAAAATATGAAAAACAAGTAAGCAAGCAAACAAACTTGCCTCTTCCCAGTGGTTGTAATCCTAATGCAGTTTTCCTTAATGAGCAAATACATAGATGGGGTCTTATTAAGAACATTTTAAATATAAGAAGATTCTTGTGACAATATAATCCCATTAGTAATTACCAGGTTATTGTCAGCACGCAACTAAGAAAAAGAAAGAAAACGAATCAGGGTCATTTCCAAGTATAGAGGCTGACCCCACGCACTCGATCTTTCCTCCAGCCAAAGGGAGTGGCTCAACCTTCCCTGAAGATGCCTATATTTTTTGGTTTAATGCTCTCCTTTATTTCCACCATTCTCTGATTGGAGCATTTTTAATCCTTATGTTCTTCTTTTGAAAATTGGCCTATTTCAAGTCTCAACTTAAAAGCCGCCTCTTCTTTGTTTTTTTTAATTAAAAAATTTTTTTAATGTTTATTTTTTAGAGAGAGAGATTGGGGGAGAGAGAGAACAGGCGAGGAGCAGAGAGAGAGGGAGACAGAGGATCCAAAGTGGGCTCCAGACTGACAGCAGAGAGCCCAACGTGGGACTCGAACCCACGAACTGTGAGATCATGACCTGAACTGATGTCAGACTCTTTACTGACTGAGCCACCCAGGTGCCCCAAGAGTCACCTCTTTGGTGAAGCCTCCCCAGTCACTGAGATGGGAAAAAAAAAAATCTCTGAAATCATGCATGGCTAACAATCATCTATGACATAATGATATCCTGCTTTGGATTCTGTGTCTCCATCTGTCTCTCTCTGTCCCTCTTCACCTCATGTTCTGTTTCTCTCTCTCTCTCTCTCTCAAAAATAAACATTAAAAAAATTTTTTTTTAAATGTTATCTCCATTGAAAATGGATCCCCCCTTGAGTTTACATTTATTCATGTAAATGTTATAGACTGTATGATCTACCGACTGTAGAGCTGTATACTGTATACAATATATGCTGTATGATCTACATTGTAGATACTATGACAGATACAAACCCTGATTGTGAACTTCTTGGAGGATAAAGGCTCTGTCTTACTTACACCTATAATCTCTCAACACCCAAACATCACTCAGTCATGGCAAGTGATCCGGAAATACTTGTTGGGTGAGTGAACATTTTGAACAAGGACGAACACAGGCATATATCTAAAATGCTAGAGGTAATGCTACTCCCTAAAGTGATTTAAATACATACCAAATTGTGAGTCTAATAAAGGGAGACCAGTACTGCTTTGCCTTTCCAAGCTCTTATTCCTTTACAAATCCTTTCTCCCTTCATAGTCTGAATAGCATGTGACATGTGGAGTCAGTGGAATCCAATTCAGCAATCAGAGGTGATTAAGGGAGCTATTAAGCATCTGTTTTCCATATCATGTTAGGCAAGGCAACCAGTAATAGCCAGTCTTTTCCCCCAATACCCCTGACTTTGGAAGAGTTTGTCCAGCTTTCTTTGTGGCCTTGACTTGCTCAGGTTGGCAATGACTCCACATGTTCTCTGGAGATATTGCCAAAAGAACAGACATATTCCAGAGTGGGCTGATTGGCTTCCCTGGTGGTACAGTAGGCCTGAACTAGTCCCATACTGAAAACTAACTCTAGGTGAGCCTGGATTTTAAGATGGGCACTTTATGATGGTTGAATGGGTTTCATAAAGCCCAGAAAAGACACGACATGAGTAACTGTGGTTGGCCTACAAGTAAGGAGAAAAGGTAGGGGGGGGGGGGGGGGGGTGGGTGGGGGATACAGGGGTGTGGAGAGCAGTGACCTCACTCGAAGCAATGCTGGGTACCCTGTGGACACCCAGAGTCAGAATCTGTATCTGAGTCCACGGCTCCCCCTTCTCCTTAGTGATAAACAAGGAAGACCTTCCACTTTCTGTAATTTCAGTTTGATGACTGTTGCCAAGATAACTAGGAAATGAGGCAAGGAACAGAGACCTCCAGAGAGAGAGAGAGAGAGAGAGAGAGAGAGAGAGAGAGAGAGAGAGAAACTGGGTCACCAAAGTGATCCATTACATTACATTACATTAATTCTAACAGAAACTGTGGCCGGGGAATGTAAAAATGAATCTGAAACGAGGTGCCACCGTCCTGAAATACGATGGCTGCAGGTCCACTGTGCCCGTGTTCAGGCCATGGGAGAAACTCCTCCATCAAAAAGGTGCCAATGCTTCCCTTGGCCGTGGGTAACAAAATCACTTTGTCTAAGTCTTATCGTGCACACAGCGGGGAGGAAAACCTCATTTAAAAAAGTCTGTAGTCATTGGCAAATTAATCACTTTGGCAAGTATGTCCCTTTGTAGTCAAATTGCCAACAGAGAATAAAACAAACATGGTGCAGGCAAAATTTCGATTACTATCCCTCAGCAAACGTGGCAGGAGCATTCAAAAATACTAAAGAAATCTGGAACAAATTTAACATGAAGCAAGAGTGGCAGTGGCTCATTTATTTGGAGCCTTAACAGCAAGTGGCTCTGTATATCAAGGAGTGTCTCATTGGTGGGTTGCAGTACATTGCACAGGGCAGGTGGAGTCGACACTCAATAGATGTTTGCTGAATGGAACTTCCAAGCTGAGAGAAGCTTCCACAGGACCGATCTGATGGGTGCTTTACGCTCCCACTCAAGCATTAAGGAATAAGCAGCAAGCCAACACTGACTTCACCCAGACCTGATCTCCCGGTTATAGCAGACCCAACCGCAACCTGCAGAGGTTAAAGAACTTGCTCCAAAACCCACAAGGCGCTTCTGGTGACGCCAAGGGTAGATGGAGTTTTCTCACCCTTTGGCACCCAGTCCAAGGCTCTTTGCTTCCTTGTTCAGCTATAAGGAACTGTGTCTGCTGTTACAACCTCGTAATCCGGAAGTATTTGTGCAAACTTTCTGGGTTTCTACAGAAGGTATCCTGCCTACGAATTTTGTCTTCCTTTCTCCCAAGTGATTTTAAATTGAGGGTGATTTCAAAATTAACATTCTTAGAGATGGGAATTGAGTTGTTTTCACTGAAGATTTTTTTTCAAAAACAGGTAATAGAGAATTTAAGTCCAGTTTTGAAGTCACAATGCTCAGACACATATTTGAGAGACGTTCTTCAGTGTGATCACTGGGAGGAGGTATACATTTTACATATTTTATACAAATATGTAAATACATATAAAATATAAATAAAACAAACATAGGTATAAATATATAATATATTATAATATATAATATATTATATACGTATTATATATGTAATATATATATGTATATATATGTTACATATATATATATATGTAATATATATAATACGTATATAATATATTATATATATATATACACGAAAGATATCTGAGAAAGGTTTTCAGATAAGACAGGAGACAGCTGCAGAAGGCACATCTTGGTATTCACTTTTACCAGAGTCTAACATGTGCTCCTGGCTTTGAGATGATAAGCAGTCCCCTTGTCAAACAGTCATGCTTGCGTTGCCTATGGATGGTTCTGGGGATACCATTGCTTTCAGAATGAGAAGGGCTATGATTAAAAGTTTGTCTTTAATTAGAGAGAGCAAATAAGTTTTCACAGATGAAAAGATGCCTGAAATCAGACTCTATTATAAATACAAAACTGTTTGGGATGATTCTTGGGAACGTGGTGACAGGAGTGGGAAGGTACAGGGAGAGGAAGTATAGTCTGAGAATTTAAACAATACTCACGATGTAGGTAAAACGACCTTTTTTCCCCTAGAGTTGTCTACAAATACCAATTTGGTGTGTATCTGATGATCACGTTTATTATTCTATAGCATGCTTCCTAGGACTATTGTAGAATATAAATAATAGGAAAGGCAATGGGTATTGTCCCCTGAAACACCAATGCACATGAATTAATTAAAAAGTTCATGAGCCAGTGGGATATTTAACAATGTTAAATTACTCTGTGTACTTAGCAAATGCAACAACAATTTCCTCCTCTCAAACAGTAAGAGCCAAATCTCCCAGAACTCTCCTGTCATAATGGTATCCTTATCAAATCACTTTCCTTTCTTTGTGTGTTGGGACTGATTTCACAAGGCCAAAGTCAAGGAAAACAATTTCTCTTGAAAGCAAAATCTCAGTCTTCTCCCCATAAGCCTTGATGAGTAGAGTGCTGGGAAATAACACTGGAGGAGGTGGAGGCCAAATGAAATATTCGGAGAAACAGTCAAAAGCATTCAGAGTCCCCCTGAACTGGTTTTTGTGGGGACGGTGGCCTACAGTCTTGTCCCTACCTGTCATCAGGGGTCAGCCCGGGTGTGCTTCCTCAGCACTGTGTGCCTCCCGACAGGGTTAGACGTCTTCGGTTGCTGCTCCCTTAGCACCTGTACTTACTGCCATGGAAATGCTTTACTCTCACTCTGCACCATCACTGCCTGCTTCCTTCGGGGTCTCCTCCACTGAGCTGGGAGCTTCGTAAGGACAAGGGGAAGTAGAGCATCCTGAGGATCTACCACAGTTCCTGGGTCACCCTAAAAATACCTCTTGGCAAAATAAATTGCCATTTTATATGTTAATTCATTTAACATTCATAACACATTCCCAAATCCTCACAATTTTATTTTAATGACCCCAGTGGGGGCGGGGGGAAGAGCACTGACTGTGTTGCAGAATTCCCTTTGTTCTGCCATACTATATTCCCGAGTCCCGGCCCTGGATATAGTCATAGGACCTCGATGGCAGATGCAACATGGTCCTGGGCAGTGGGTATGTCACAACCAGGTAAGAGACGCTTTTTGCTATACATGTGCCCAGCACAGGACATGGGGACTGCAGGAGCCCTTAACAGGAAAGACAATTCCAAGACCTGCCAAGTATGCCAAAAATCAGGAAACTTATGTCAAGGGCATACTGCAACCTGGATGAAACCAAGTGGTACGGTCACAGGATTCTGAGAAGCTGTAACTGCAGACAGTAATCTGACCAGGAGCCTGGTGTGCCCCTGGGGCAGCGGCTATTCAGTGTCCATCCGAATGGGTTTCTCCCTTTCCCAAAAACAGTACAGTTGTAGCCACAGCGACGACTTCCCCGCTAGACCCCATGTCCAAGTGCATCTTGAAGTTGTACGTGACCATGTGACTGAGTCCTTCCAAATAAGACACGAACAAAATGATGTGTTCTGCTCCACGTCTGGGCCTTAAAAGAGCAGGCGTGACGCCACCACGTCGCCCTCCACTCTCTGCTCACTGAAACCGGATATGGCAGTGACCCAGCTCAACTGCCCGCCTGAGAACCGTGCCCTCGGGAATGCAGATGCGAGGACTTGAAGGAGCCTGGGCTCCCGACTCGTCAGGAGGAGCAGGTCTGCTCCGCAGCACTGGATTGCTTCCTTACAAGAGGAATGAATGAACGTGTCTACGCTTTGAGCTGCTGCATTTCAGGGCTCTTTGTCAAGAGCAGCTGAGCCAACTCAATTCTCTAAGGAGGAATGGGAATTAGGAGCACATAAATGGTGGTGGCCTCGTTTCCCCTGCACATTTCTGAGCTTCAACTTTCCTTATCTGTGAAACGAGAAGGGTAACTAAAATCCTTTCTGGCCCTGAAGTTCTATGATTCATGGGCATTCTCATTCCCGTGAGACCTATCCAGTCCCATCCTAACAGAAGCACTCTGTTCCCTCAAGTTTGCTTTCACTGTGCCTTGTCAAAGCCTGCTCCACAGCTTTCATTTACCCTGAGAACAGCTCGTTATCTCCGCTTGGAGCTTGTGCCGTTTACTGAGGATCGAAACCTTAAATTAAAGGATTGAGCTCATGTGTGACAGTTCAGGTGCCGATCGGGGTTGATGACATTTTGGAAAGGCAAAGACTTTCCATGAAATTATTCCTGTGAAATGGAACCTTCAAGTTAAGCTCTGCTTGTATCAGAACATAAACATGCTGGAAATTTGTTGTAACTGTCTTCCGACGGAAGGCAATCTGTCCCCACAAGTACTACAAACGACACCTCGTTTATCTTTTTAAAACCAGCAAAAGAACCATCCTCAAGGACCTCTGATCACACAATAATTGCTCCCACTTCTGGCTGCCTCAATATTTACCCTTCGCCAGACCTGCAAATAATTACCAACTTTCTGCCACGTTAAAAAATCTCTTCCTCCCTTTTCCACAATTTCTCTGACATCCACTGCCATTTTTCTCTCCCTTTCTGCCTCCTCTCCAGCTCATAAATACTTTCTGTGAGAAAAAGAACCGCTAAACTGACTTTCACATTTGTATCACTTAGAGCCTGGTATCTGCTCTAATGGCTCAGGTCCCCAGTTCTTCCCAGCAGAGAAATGACTCACTATGATATTTTCTACCACTCCTACTAAGCCAGGAGCTATCACCATCAAGCTCTCATTGGGTCTTGAGTATCAACTTGTATCAGGACCATATGAACCATAGCTGCACTTCCGGTTTCCAATAGCTGAGTGATTCCACTAGCAACATAAATGTTCTCCAATTTCACTATCTGCACACAAACTGCCCACTGGCAGATCAGCTGTTTTTTCAACTTCGACAGTCCACTATCGAGCTCCGGGAACATTTGAAAACCCTTATTTGGAAATTGAAGAAGATGAAAAAAAAAATGGAAAAACATTCCGTGCTCATGGATTGGGAGAATAAATATTAAAATGTCAATACTACCCAAAGCAATCTACACATTCAATGCAATCCCAATCAAAATTGCACCAGCATTCTTCTCGAAGCTAGAACGAGCAATCCTAAAATTTGTATGGAACCACAAAAGACCCCGAATAGCCATAGTAATTTCGAAGAAGACCAAAGTGGGAGGCATCACAATCCCAGGCTTTAGCCTCTACTACAAAGCTGTAATCATCAAGATAGCACGGTACTGCCACAAAAACAGACACAGAGACCAATGGAATAGAACAGAGACTCCAGAATTGGACCCACAAAAGTAGGCCCAACTAATCTTTGACAAAGAAGGAGAGAATATCCAGTGGAAAAAAGACAGTCTCTTTAACAAATGGTGCTGGGAGAACTGGACAGCAACATGCAGAAGAATGAAACTAGACCACTTTCTCACACCATTCACAAAAATAAACTCAAAATGGATAAAGGACCTGAATGTGAGACAGGAAACCATCAAAACCCTAGAGGAGAAAGTAGGAAAAACCTCTCTGACCTCAGCCGCAGCAATTTCTTACTTGACACATCTCCAAAGGCAAGGGAATTAAAAGCACAATGAACTATTGGGACCTCATGAAGATAAAAAGCTTCTGCACTGCAAAGGACACAATCAACAAAACTAAAAGGCAACCAACGGAATGGGAAAAGATATTTGCAAATGACATATCGGACAAAAGGCTAGTATCCAAAAGCTATAAAGAACTCACCAAACTCCACACCTGAGAAACAAATAATCCAGTGAAGAAATGGGCAGAAAACATGAATAGACTTCTCTAAAGAAGACATCCAGATGGCCAACAGGCACGTGAAAAGATGCTCAACATCACTCCTCATCAGGGAAATACAAATCAAAACCACACTCAGATACCACCTCATGCCAGTCAGAGTGGCTAAAATGAACAAATCAGGAGACTGTAGATGCTGTCGAGGATGTGGAGAAACGGGAACCCTCTTGCACTGTTGGTGGGAATGCAAACTGGTGCAGCCGCTCTGGAAAACAGTGTGGAGGTTCCTCAAAAAATTAAAAATAGATCTACCCTATGACCCAGCAATAGCACTGCTAGGAATTTACTCAAGCGATACAGGAGTGCTGATGCATAGGGGCACTTGTACCCCAATGTCTACAGCAGCATTTTCAACAACAGCCAAATTATGGAATGAGCCTAAATGTCCATCAACTGATGAATGGATAAAGAAATTGTGGTTTATATACACAATGGAATACTATGTGGCAATGAGAAAGAAGGAAATCTGGCCTTTTGTAGCAACGTGGATGGAACTGGAGAGTGTTATGCTAAGTGAAATAAGTCATACAGAGAAAGACAGATACCATATGTTTTCACTCTTATGTGGATCCTGAGAAACTTAACAGAAGACCATAGGGAGGGAAAGGGGATAAAAAAAGTTAGAGAGGGAGGGAGGCAAACCATAAGAGACTCTTAAAAACTGAGAATAAACTGAGGATTGATGGGGGGGAGGGGGAAGTGGGAGATGGGCACTGAGGAGGGCACCTGTTGGGATGAGCACTGGGTGTTGTATGGAAACCAATCTGACAATAAATTTTATATTAAAAAAAAGAAAGAAAACCCTTATTTGGTTTCTAGCAATCAACACATAGCTCCCCAACATAGAAAATCATGCACATTGGAAGTCCTTTGAAATTTTCTAAGCCTGCCAAACCCAACTATGTCACTGAAAGCTAAAAGCAAAATTCTAAAAGATACAAATATCAATCATCCCAGCTGTAATATTTCTTGATTAAGGGGTCTGTCTAAACGTATATCAATTTAAGCCAAGTCAAAGAAAAGTTTATCTGGAAACCTTAAGTACAAAGGAGTATTTCCCTCCAGCGGGTGCAGGGTGATGGTGTGGGGCATTTTTAAGTATTTGTGTGCATGGCCATGCAAAGACATTTGCCCTACGTTTGTTTTCAGAATTTAATTTTTACCCATTTTCAACGTATTCTTTCCTCAAATGACCCTTTCCTCTAATACAGTTTGCATACATTGTTGATGTCGTTTTCCTTAAAGTTACTCAGCATAGGATTAACATATAAGAGTTAAAGCGACAACTGAATTAAAAGCCCCCAACAGCATTATAAATGCTCTAGACCACAACGTCGAGGGGTATATTCAAGAAACATAGTAAGAAAGTATAGATATATATTTAGACAAATGTTCCATATGACATATCTGTGTTTTAATGGCTCCTATATATCAAAGTGCTAATTCCTCAACTAAACTGCTAATTTATAAAGTGAAAATTACATGTACATGATAACAAAATTTTAACACCAAAAAATAAGCAAAGAAAAATAGAAGTTCCTTCTACCTGAGATCCATGTTACTGCCCCATACTCCTGTATAATATTGCCCCATACTTCTGTATAATACTCCTGTATTATTTCAGAAAAATGTTTTGCACATATGTATAATTTGAATGTATGTACAAATAAGGTTTAGATAAATGGAAATATACTTTATGCATTGTCTATGCTTTTCCTTTTTTTTTTTTTTCACTTAATAATATGCTTTTGAGACAATGCTATGTCGGCACAGGTAAATCTAGTTCATATGTTTTGTAAAGCGCTTGGATAATTTTCTGGGCACCTGGGTGGCTCAGCTGGTTAAGCGTCTGACTTCAGCTCAGGTCATGATCTCATGGTTCGTGGGTTCGAGCCCCGTGTCGGGCTCTGTGCTGACAGCTTAGAGCCTGGAGCCTGCTTTGGATTCTGTGTCTCCCTCTCCACTATCCCTCCATTGCTCACACGCTGTCTCTCTCTGTCTCTCAAATATGAATAAAAATGTTAAAAAATAAATAAATGAAACACAAAGGGCTTGGATAATTTTCTGAATTAGTCATCTTGACATGCATTTAGTTTTTCCACAGTCTTTTCTCATCTCTGCACTTTAGTTTTTGTGCAAATGTGCACAAATAAACTGTTGCAGCAAAGGACATGTATATTTTAAACGTTGAAAGACACCTAAAATTGCTTTCAGAGGACTGATGTGTAATTAATTTAAAAACAAATCATCCTGTTTGTAAAGCTACAAACAGCCCATTAAAATAAAAATACAGATAAAAATAAATGGACTTGACAGAATGTCCTTAGGATATATAACAATTTGGATATGTCCAAAACCTTTAAGACATACTTTGTTGGCAGAATTCTGTGGAATTCACAGAAGTATGAAAATACACATTTCAGACTTTGTAGATCAATGTTAGCAACATAAACTTAGCATTCAAAACAATATCATGCAAATGTTATCATTTTTTTTTTGAAGTTTATTTTGAGAGAGAGCTTGAGTGTGAGTGAGCAGGGGAGGGGCAGAGAGAGAGAATCCCAAGCAGGCTCCATACTGTCAGCGCAGAGCCCGATGTGGGGCTCAAACTCATAAACTGTGAGATCCTGACCTGAGTTAAAATCAAGAGTCGGACACTTAACCCATGGAGCCACCGAGGTGTCCCCAAATTTTATCAAGATTGAGCTGAACCTAATGCTATTAGGAACAGAACAAAAAAACCCCATAATTTTGTAGCTCTCTAATATCTTTAAAAAATTTAGTGAGTCTTTATTTTTTGGCTTTTCAATTCATCGTTGGAAAACATCTGGATGTGGAGTGAACACGACAATCCAAAATCTCTTTTAAAATATTTCTGTTCAACCCTAGCAAAAGTAAACTCTCTTAGGCATTTTTCAAAAAACAAAAATGGGATAGTCCCTAGCCAATAGGTTCTGAGATAATATGTTTTTCTACCTGTATGTCAAATATTTAAAAAGCTGTGTTCAGTCCAGTTTCCTAATCAACAGCTGCAGGACGTGGCTATAATTACTGCTCTCTCTACTCCAGACCATGAGACGGGTCTACGGAAGAGTGCAGAGGCTGCACAACTGATGGTCCCTGCTTCAGTGTGTAACCCAGAAAACCACTCCCTTAACCCCAGGACAACTTGCGGCAAGGCCAGACAATGACACAGATATTTTTTAACACCTGGAACAATGAAACAAAGGAAAAGGCTGGCAACAGAGCCACGGAGCTGGCTGGAAAAATTTTTAACTGCAAAACAAAAAATGCAAAACAAAGCTCAAGACTGCAACGTGTGTACAGAATAAGGGCATCCTTATTCTGCACAAGGGTGCAGGCTTTTTGCCTCACTTTGCTTTCTAGAACTATTATGTGCTGTGATAATAATATTCTATGTGTAAAGCCATTTAAATTGTTTGGCCCCACCCTTGTTTTCGATGAGGCAATGATCTTGCCTTTTGTGATTTTGCTACTTGTATTTTTCAGGAAGGTAATTCTGACTCTGGTGAGGGATTACGCTATTGTGATAGATCAAAGGTGAAGATATCATTTATATTCATTACATGGGTAAATAAAAACTGTTACTCTGAATATTATTGAGCTGTACAAACATAATGTCGAAAACGCCCTGTCTGGTGGGATGATTCTGTAAACAGACAGAGAGTGAAAAGCAAAGCATGCTGGTAATGCAGCGGCAACTGACTTAGGGAAGAGGCAGGTGAGAAACTGTGTGTGAAAATCTGTAAATGATTAGCAGCCTTGAGCGCCTCAAGCAGCTCTGGGAAGCCTACATAAATGTTCCACATAAATGCTATTTATGTGCTTTCTGCAATACATTGCTATCAAATAGCCTTATTTCGTTAGTGGTTCCATTTATTTTATTTTTTTCTTTTTATAAAATTTTATTTTATTTATTTTTATTTTTTTTAATGTTTTTATTTTTTTTATTTTTTAATATATGAAATTTACTGTCAAATTGGTTTCCATACAACACCCAGTGCTCATCCCAAAAGGTGCCCTCCTCAATACCCATCACCCACCCTGCCCTCCCTCCCACCCCCCATCAACCCTCAGTTTGTTCTCAGTTTTTAACAGTCTCTTATGCTTTGGCTCTCTCCCACTCTAACCTCTTTTTTTTTTTTTTTCCTTCCCCTCCCCCATGGGTTTCTGTTACATTTAAATCACAGGCTCCTATATCATTGGTAACGTCTAGAACCAACAGCAGTCAAAGTGAAAGTTAACAAAAAGTTTAAAAATGGTTAGCTGGTGCCCAGATTTCACCCGATGCCACGAGAAATGGTAAAGAGGAACTTCCACATTGTATGGTCAAAAAAGAACTACAAAGTTAGGCTGCCAAACAAGAAGGCACGTTTGACGAGCAAAGGGAAAAACAGCGGGGTGGGGACGGAGAGACAAACCAAAATCAGGCTCTTAACCGTACAGAACAAACTGATGGTCAGCAGAGGGGCCGGGCTGGGGAATGGGTGAAACAGGCGATAGGGACTAAGGAGAGCACTTGTGATGAGCACTGGTTGTGATGAGCACCTATTACCAAGATTAATAGGTAAATTAGTGGAATTTTGCTTCCACAGAAGCAATCGTGCTCACATCTGCAGTTTTCTTTACTCGTGGAGAAAGTGGCACTAACTGGGGCGTTAGGATACCAGGACATTCTGGGAAGACTCTTTAATAGTAAGTAGAAGCGGCATGGGGACTTCGATTAAGTACCTGCAGGGAAGCCTGGCTCCATCAGTAACTAGCAATATGACCTTGAGCAAGTCACTTAAACTCACTGGATCCCAATCTTCTAATTTTAAAGGGAGAAGGTTGAAACAGATCAACTTTAACCTTCACTGCTAACATTTTATAAATGCGATACGTGTGTTCAAGTTCACATAAATACCATTATTTTTGTGAAGCAACAAGTCTTTTGTCAGGACAACTTCGGAATTTACCTTCAGCTTTATTCCGAAGTTAGAGTACCACCTAGTGGACATTTTGCTGACTTGACTAGCCGTGAGTAATAAAAACGTCAGTTTACGAAGTGTTAGAATTGTTTATCTATTGAAACAAACAAACAAACAAACAAAGGACGTCCATAGGTCATACATAATAACTATCGTCGACTTTTTGAGAATCTTTTTACCACTAACGTGATTGAATGCCGTTATTTGGTATTACTAGAAAAGCAATGACTTCAAGCAATTGAAATCATCTACAGATTGGGAGAAAATATTTGCAAATATTTATCTTATAAGGGCTTCATACCCAGACCTCATAAATGATTCTTACAACTTAGTAACGACAAAGAACTTAATTCAGAAAGGGGTAAAGGAATTGAAGACATTTCTCCATAAAAGACATACAAATGGGTAATAAATACAAGAAAACATGTTCCACGTCACTAATCATCAGGGAAATCAAAACTGCGATGAGATATCACTTCATATCCATTAGGATGGCCATTATAAAACACGTGGGAAAAACCAGAACATACTAAAAGTTTTGGGCAAGTATGTGGAGAGATTCAAACCCTTGTTTGCTGGTGAGGATGTAAAATGGTACAGCCACTATGAAAAACAGTAAGCAGTTCCTCCAAACAATTAAAAACAGAATTACCAAATAATCCAGCAAACCTATTTCTGAGTGAAAGAAAGAACTGAAAGCAGGAGCCCAAAAGAACAGAAAGCAGGAATTTGAACCAGAATTTATACACCCATTCTCACAAGCAGTGTTATTTAAAGAGCCAGAAGGAAGAAGCAACCCAAGGGTCCATTGATGGATGAACGAGGAAACAAAATGTGGCATCCACCTACAAGGCATATCATTCAGTCTTAAAGAGAAAGGAGATTATGACATATAATGTAACATGGATGAACACCGAAGACATGCTAAATAAAATAAACCAGTCATGAAAGGACAAATACTCTATGATTCCACTTACACGAGGAACCTAGAGCAGTCGAGTTCACAGAGACGGAAAGTTGAAGGATGGTTGTTTGGGGAGGGGCAGGGCAGAGTGGGGAGTTAATGCTTAATGGGTTCAGAGTTGCGAAGATGGGTTCAGAGTTCAGCTTGCAAAGGTGAAAAAATTCTGGAGATGGATGGCGGTGATGGCTGCACGAGAGCATGGATGTTCTTAACACCTCTGAACTGTGTGCCTAGAAACCGTGAGTTTCATGTACATCTCACTAGAGTAAAAGAGAACTGATATCAGTGTGAAGTGGAAAATAACTCTCTTTTTGGAGAAAAACTCTTCATTTCCTTAAAACTTAAAAAAAAAAAAAAAACTTCTTGGTTCTGATTAAGAGCTCACATGTGATAAATAATGCAACAAGTCCAATGACATCCCGGGAAGAGTGAATTGTTCTTGGTAACTGTTGAAACGCTTTCAAAAGGGGAATGTGTGCTTTCAAAAGGGGAATGTGTACTTTCAAAAGGGGAATCCAGGAGTAAGAAAATAAACACCATTGTCTCTTGTGATATTTGACTAATAAATAATGCACATTTGATGAGACTTCTGGGTGTTTCTGGTTTTCTTTGAGCTTGATCCAGAAGGGAGAGGTGCTAAACTTGAAAATGTTCACTCCATTCCAGACTGGGCTCAGCGCCTGGGGAGATCAGACAGCGGTGTTCTGATGCCTGGAGCGCTGGCCGTGCAATTTTGCTGCCACAGTCTGTAGCCCAAGAGCGGGTGTAAGCTAGTGACAGCTGGAGCTGCCTGTGCTGGAGGGGACCGTCACTCTGTTAAGAATGACTGGCTCTGAGCAATCGCCCTTTGCTCTTGTTTTCAATGAGGTAGTTGTGCGGGGGGGCCCCTGCGGGGGAGGGGGGGCCACAAAAGGTACGACTGTCCCTGGCAACAATGAATTAAGTTGCTTTTAGGTTTTAGTAAGCCCTTTCCAGAGCCTTTCCCTTCAGAAATACTCTCTGTGCTCCTGTATTTCATCTACCTTTACAAAATCTACCTTTGGAAAAGAGACAGCCGGCAAATGAAATTACCCTAATAAAGAAGTGTCAGGGGAAGCCTAATGTGCATTGGCATTTTAACAGGGTGTGACACAAGGCAAACCTATGAACCTCTAGCTTCAGAATTCCTGGCGGTCAACGAGCTGGCGAGGGGAAAAATGGTGGTCTTCTGTGTTCGTCTAAAGCAAGGATTTTCAACCTTGGTACTACTGCCCTTTGGGGCAGGCTGATTTTTCACTGGGGGTGGGGGGGAGGCTGTCCCGTGCATACAGAGTCCCTAACCTCTCTCACGGGATGCCAGTAACACCCCTCCAGTTGTGAGACCCCCAAATGGCTCCAAACATTGGGAGGCGGGGGGGGGGGGGGGGGGGGGGGGGGGGGGGGGAAGTTTCTCGCCAGCCTTGTTAAGAACCACTGCTCTAAACACAACCATGTAGGTGGTCAGCTGCTCTCTCAACATGCATCACCAGCTCTTCTTGCCAAGGAGCTTATAATCTCACTAAGGAATTCAGATCTACACTGAAACTGTTAGCAAATGGTACAAGCCAGGATACGAGACTAAGTGCTCGAAAGTGCAGTGACAGGAACTCTTGTCAGATTTCCCTAAGAAGCTTCCAGTGCAATTTGATAGAACGGAATAAGAATATTAATATCTGAAGGGAAGTCCCTCTTCTTCTTTAAGATGACTGCTGGAAAGAGAAGGAACACTAAGAGATCTCAGATGGGTGCGTTTTCACAGGATTTCCTGTGTGAAACCTTTTACCATCTCTCTCTCTCCTCAGCCTATCCTGACATCTAATCAAGACTGTTGCATCTTGAAGTCAGGGTTTCCCCTCCCCACTTGCTCCTTCTGCAAAGAAATAAGCCCTAAAATATCTTCCAAATGTGGGGAATTTGTAGAGTTTTAGTGTTTTAAGGTTGTAGCTTTTATACTGTAAGCCCCAGGTAAGGAGCAAATTTCCAAGATGGAATATTTTCAGAGTCCTGGATAAGGAATCATCATCATCATCATCATCATCATCATTATAATACTCACTTTTATAGCATTTACTGTGTGTCAGAGACTGTCCTAAATACGTTATATATGGGAAGTCACTGAAACCTTATAATAGCTCTAATACTGCTGAAGAATGCATTGTTCTTATCCCTACTTAACAGCTAAGCAGACGGAGGCCTGGAGAGCCCCATGGTCAAACAATGAGAAAGTAGTCGATCTGGGATCTCAATCCTCTTTAGAATTCTAAGCCAAGCTCTTTTGGCTAAAATTGCTAATGGAAACTTAACTCTGAATAATCCTGGATACTCAAATCTCTTTAGCCTCGATTGCACAAGATGCCGAACTAGATGGTTCATAGAGATCCTTCCAGTGCCTAGCTCATGAGAGGTGCTCAATAAATATTTAGCCCTGGAAATTTCTCCCGTGAGATTCAACTCAGGAACAAGGATGTCCCCACCTTAGCTTGATATTTGGAGCAAGGTGTTGCAGAACAAACACCGAGCTTGGAACTTAAAAGACGGGAGGTCACAGGCTTTCCCCTCCCCATACGAGATGCATTTCCTCTTCAGCCTCCCCCTAAGACAACAGACTGGTTAACACTAATGGCCAGCAGAAGAGCAGTAAAAACTTTTTCTTTGAGGCTTTCCTTTATTTCAAGAAGTTTGTCTTTAAGATATCCGTCGGGACTTGTGGTTAAGGAGTCCGTTCTACAGATTCTACATTGAGCACAGCTACACCACTCAGGAGTCTACATCAACCTGTGGATTCTGAAACCCACGGGGACTTCAGTTAGCAGCCAGTCTCTGACTGGCTACTGAAGGCATGACAGGTCACTCCAAAGCCCCTGGTATCGGCATCACCGAGATTTCTTCTGTTATAACCTTAGCGATGGTCTGGTAACACGCTGAGTGGAGAGTCTGGTTCAACAGTAAAATTCTGAGGAACCCACCGTGATGACAGCAAGGTCGAATGGGAGAGCTAACCCGGAGAATCCCTTACCCCTGACAGTGATGTGCAGGCACTGAGGAAACAAGGACCTGTGTCGCCCTGGAGCACAGAGAGTGAAGTTAAGCCTTTGCTCCTTGAACTTCACGGGAGGAGCACCCTGTATGAAACAGCAAGGCAGTTGTTGTTCAACACAAATCTGCTAAACGATGTAGAAGGGGGCATGGCTGCTGGAGAAGGGAAACAGGAATTATAAACCTCCCTCAACACTCACGTAGCTTTGCATCCCAGGCAGGCAGGAGGTTTGATAAGAATGCATGGGTTTCTTATCTACTGGGACTGTGATACTCATTCAAAAGAACAACACAGATTATAGTAATTCCAACAAGAATTACCCTTCTCTCTCAGCATTAAAGATAAAGAAACAATCTTAACGGAGACTGTGTACTTGGGTAATCAAATAGCAACAAGCACTGTTTCTCCTCATGGCGGTGCATACCTCTTCATGGGACTGACTGATTAGCAAAGTGACGGGCACCATTTGAGAAATTTCAGGTTAGTTTTGGAATTTAGCATGTGGCTTGGGACATGAAGTATTCTGGGTCAGTTTCAATGTTTAAAGTGATACAGATCATATCAGAGCAGGCTTACTATTTATCTGCAGTTTTTTTTTAAAAGACACTCTGTGGATGAGAAAAAAAGAGGAGGATGTCTACAGATGAACGCTCATTCACTGTCTGATAATGCACAGAATGATTTTTATCCAGTTAGACATTGGCTCATTTGTGTGCTCAGTGCCTGGAGGGTCTGTTGGAAAGGCAGGTAAATGATTCACTTCTCATCCCAAGACTCAAACAAAACAACAAAAAAAACCCCACAATCTCAACTGAAACAAGAGACCTGGGCCTGCCAGACTCAACACACACACACACACACACACACACACACACACACACACACACA
>NC_064807.1:18738286-18865637 GCF_023721935.1 Panthera uncia
ACACACACACACACACACACACACACACACACACACACACACACAAAACAGGGAGCTTAGCATCAGTGTCAACAACAGGCCTTTGTCAAAAGGCCTTGTTTTTTCATTACTGTCTTTCCCTGTGAATCAGCCGGATGGCTCAGACCGCCCGAAAACCCAGCTCAGCTCCAACATCTCAGCAACTTTTTCTCTTGGTCTGACAAGTCCCACAGCAAGACCTCCCTACCCACTGGGAGATGAACAGAACAGTATCGAGCTTCTGATGGTTTTAGTGAATCTAAATTAAGACACAACAAAACAAAAGATTATATATGTTTTGTACCTGTGCCAAAGGAACTCTTCCTGAGCACCGGCTCATTTGGAAATGGGATCACAAAAGCATAAACCACAAAGAAAGACCTGCTTGAAAACTTCTATTTTCCAGGGGATGAAAAATAAAACATTATTTCACCCAGTTCATCCATAGTTTTTAATTAGTTGGGTATTTGCGGGGGGCGGGGGCGCGGGCGAATGCACGCGAGTCTAGCCATTAACTCAGTTCAAGGGACAACTCTGAGACGGGAAGAAAGTGCTGGCGAATGAACACTGTATGTTAGAAACTCAGTTTAATGAATACATAACCTAAGTGGAAGCGCTTTTAAATTCGATGCTGTCTCTTCCCTTTTAGTAAGCTGACAGCCTATTTAAGGGATGCGGGGGCAGTGCAGGGATGGGGAGAAATGGGGCATACATTAAACATAAGTTTGTGGTGCCATGACTTCAATAATTAGTATTTGACCGTCCTCATTGGGCATGTCAGCCTGGCACTGTTGAGGAAGTGAGGCAGGAAATCAGCTGCTAATTACAGTATGTATTTAACATGCGGGAAATTAATCAAGAAGAGCACGTTCAGTGTCATTTTTTTTTAAGAGACTTAAAGCAAAGAGGCAGCAGGTGAAATGAAATTTAACAGAGAATTTAAGATATATATTCGAATCTCCTGGAAGCATCATGTGTCCCACAAGCACAGGTGAGATCGAAGGGTGTCCACAAGTCTCTAGGAGCAGGCAAAATGATTCGAACCACTCATTCCTCAGTTTAGCGGAACGGACTGGCTACGTAATTCACAGGACACGGCACAAAATGAAAATGCAAGGCCACTGTTCAAAACTTAAGATGGGCATTAAACCAAGTGCGGCGTCCCGTGTGACTGCACCTGTGTGCACCTGGCACACCTGTGAAGCCAGGCCTGCTGACGAAAGAGACTTCGTATGTCAGACCGTACAAATTGGGTGGAGTTTATGGCTGCAGCAGCCATTTCCGATAATTACTTCTATCTTAAATTCAGTCACAGAAGAGGGGGGAAAACTGTCCCTAGGCTCCCCAAACAAAAACAGAACAAAAACCCAACCCCGATGACGGGGAGGCTGGGGACTAACTATTTCCGGTCTGCAGCTGGGTGCTATTTCACACTCACTGTTCCTCCCAATGCCTAGGATGGAATGGAGAATAAGAGTGCAGTACCCAGGGACTACCTGCCCATTAATAACAGTCATTTACCGGTGAAAGCATTGTGTAGTGCACACTTGGAGGCTTTTTAAAAAAAATGTTTATTCATTGTTGAGAGAGAGTGCGAGTGGGGAAGGGGCAGAGGGAGAGGGAGAGGGAGAATCCCAAGCAGGCTCCACACTATCAGCATGGAGCCTGACGGCGGGTCGGGGTGGAGGGGGGAGGCTCGAACCCATGAACCATGAGATCATGACCTGAGCCCAAGTCAGATGCTCAAGTGGCTGAGCCAACCAGGCGCTCCAACTTAGAGCCTTTTAAAAATGCAATACACACGGACAAATATATTTCATGTCTTACTTAGTCCAAACGCACATGTGCGGTGCATGCATGCAAACAATGGAAACAAGAGTTTCATGAAACGGTAATTCCCCTGACTGTGATGCCCTTCAATATCTTCTATTCAGTGTCATTTAAATCTATTTTATTTACTTTTTTGAAGATGCAGCTCATGACACACCACCTGGAATTCAAACCCAATAATGGTTCTAACTTAGTGATATGTTGAAACCCACAATTTGAAATCACCATTATACCAGCTAGTGTTTTTCTCTGTGAGGCTTGTTCTCCTTCCTGCCCTCCAGTCTTCTGGAAACACCATCTGCCCCTGACCACTGGGTCAATGTTAACTTATACTGAGACAGCCAACACGCTATCTATCCTTCTCCCCTGAAATCTTCAATTTGCGTAAGAAGCGGAAACTCCTTTTTCTCTTGGGTTGTTAAGATGGGAAGAAGGGGTTCAGGTCTGTTTGACCACAGAAGGAGATGCCCAACCAAATCCCTGGTTCAAGAAGCCTCTAAGACACCTTCCGGGGTGCATGACCTACTATGTGCTTGAGTTAGTTTGCAAGCATTTTTGTCTTTTTCCAGCACAAAGTCGTGACTAATACAAACATTATGATAGACAAAACATGTAAACAGGTCACAAATGTGTTATGAATAGGAGTGGCAGTATTTGTTTCAATGTTTTATTTATTTATTTTTTAAAAATTTTTTTCTTTAACATTTATTTATTTTTGAGACAGAGAGAGACAGAGCATGAATGGGGGAGGGTCAGAGAGAGGGAGACACAGAATCTGAAACAGGCTCCGGGCTCCGAGCTGTCAGCACAGGGGCCCAATGCAGGGCTCGAACTCACGGACCGCGAGATCGTGACCTGAGCCGAAGTCGGCGCTCAACCGACTGAGCCACCCAGGCGCCCCAATGTTTTATTTATTTTTGAGAGAGAGAGAGGGAGACACAGAATTCAAAGCAGGCTCCAGGCTCTGAGCTATCAGCACAGAGCCAGACATGGGGCTGGAACTCACCAACCATGAGATCATGACCTGAGCCAAAGTAGGATGTTTAACTGACTGAGCCACCCAGGCACCCCAGGAGTAGTTACATTTTAAAAGCCATATTGATTTCAGTTCCCTTTTTTGCATTTTAAACCTTTTCCTTCTATTATTCTGAAAGGATTTTTCCCCCAAATTTTTATTTAAATTCTAGTTAGTTAATGTATAGTGTAGCATTTGTTTCAGGACTAGAATTTAGTGATTTATCACTTACATATAACACCCAGTGCTCATCATAACAAGTACCCTCCTTAATACCCATTGCCCATCTAGCCCATCCCCACCCACCTCCCTCCAGTAACCCTCAATTTGTTCTCTGTATTTAAGAGTCTCTTATGGTTTGCTGAAAGGAATTTTCTTAAACAAAAGGCTTCCTTGTTTTTTAGCATTTGCACAAATAATAGTCTTCCCCCTATTTTATCCTACTGAACAAATACTAGTTAGGCTATAAGGCATAAATGTCACATCAAAGGTTCTCTTGAAGAAGACTGAATTAGCCACAGATGATATTGTTTAGAAATGAAAGTTACCAAAGCATTTCCTTCACCATTAAAATAATTGATAACATGAACTATCACTTACTGAATGTCAATGTACTCCAGCAAGTTTAGACATTACCTATTTCAATTTTTTTTAACGTTTATTCATTTTTGAGAGAATGAGAGAGAGCAGGGGAGGGTCAGAGAGAGGGAGACACAGGATCAGAAGCAGGCTCCAGGCTCTGAGCTGTCAGCACAGAGTCTGATGCGGGGCTCAAACTTCTAAGCGTCAGATCATGACCTGAGCCGAAGTTGGACGCTTAACTGACTGAGCCACCCAGGCACCCTGTAGACACTACCTATTTTAATAATCCTCATGACACTCTGAGCCAAATAATATTCTTACTGTGTATAGTGAAAGGGAGACACAGGGCTATTAACTTCTTCCAGATTATTCAGTTTGAAACTGGGTAGAGCTGGATTCAAACCAGGACAATCTGACTCTTCCTACTTCCCTAATGCTTGTTTAGGCATTGCCTTGGAGCTGTACATCACACAGTTGCCCATGTCCCTTAAAAGCAATCCCTGTTCTCTTATTCCTTTTTTAAAGTGACGATTCCTGTTACGTGGATTGGCAATTCAAAAAATATATAGCATTTATTCATTTCTTCATAGATTCATGTGAGAAAACATGTTGGAAACGGCACTCCAGCAGATTTAACTGAGGCAGCAGAGGATACAAAGACAAGGGTGGTTGTTTATGCCCTCAAATCTTGCTCTGTTGTCTCGGAAGAAAACTTCATGTGATCTGGACGTCCTATGAGCTATGAGCTATGGGAGCCTGGTGTTTCATCACATGTGCTAATTTTCTACAGAGTAACAACGCCACCGATAAGGATCTTAGGCTTTATAAAATGCAGATTTTCTACCAAAAGACAAACTCTTCTCTTTTTTAAAAAAAAAAGGGAGAATCAGATGGTACTGAAGAAAGACCCCAGCTGGTTAAATTTGGCCACCAGAGTGGTCCAGACTCCTCTGGCTTTGAGCCCACAGCATTTGACTCTCAACAATGTAGAGCTTTCATTTATTCTGAGCTTTTAACCCTCTGCATTTGCTCCATCCAAGATGAACAAACAAGTGTTGAAATAAATCCTGGCCTCATAAAACTGTCTCCCTTATTTCAATGAACTACTTAATTTGTAATATTTCCAATGGCTGTCTCACTTTTCAAGATAGTTTCAGCAAATGGACAGAAAATGGATATTTTCTAAATACGGCTAAGCTGCTTTGACTAGTCATTTGTACCGATTTCTTTATTTACTGGTATCCTCGTCTTATCCTCCTGAAAGCAATTAGGAAAAGAGAAAGATGCCCAAGGTTTATTTTTATTTAAGCAGACTTCAGTTGATAAACATTCTAAAAAGATTTCTCAATTTGATTTTAAAAAATGTATCATTTCTTTAAACTTATATGGCATATATGTTTATGAAAAACATTACAAATGCACATAAGACAAATGAAACATGAAAACAAAGTTGCCATTCAGAGATAATCCCTAATGGCTGCAGTTTAACTAACCTTCCATTTTTGTATGTGCCAGTAATAAATATCCCTATTATAGGTCTTTAAAAATTAGACATGTGCTCTCTATTTTGAAATCATTTATTTACATCAATATATAAGGAGGCACTTTCTACCTAATATTAATTATACACCCCCATTATCATTTTTAGTTTATAAATAGCATTTTATTTTCTAGACATACAAGTTCCCCCGCTATCCAAAAGTTCACTTTATGCCACTTTGTTTTTATGATGGGCTATGATGGGCTATGTTTGTACCTGTTTTTGCTAACCAAAAGAAATCAGAAGAGGGCTTTTGCTTTTATGAAATTACAGTCGTTTCTTTGCTTTATGCCATTCTGGCTTATGAAAGGTTTTGGAAAAGGCAAGGGTATTCTTTCAATGAGTCACAATGGCTTACCGATGACTCTAAAATTTTGGCCCCTGAGGTCAACCAGTGGAAGCTTATTAGACTCTCTGGCTTCTGCGCTCTTAGATCACCGATTAGCCTTACGCTACTCAGTGGCTGAACAGGGGGGAGTATGTGCGACTGCAACTATATCTCGTTGTTTCTACACTGATGTTTCTGGAGAGGGGGAACAAAGGGCTAACATTCTCTAATTAGGTAGCCTGCTGGCTACATAATTTTAACAACGCCACTCAAGGGCGCCTGGATGGCTCAGTCAGTTAAGTGTGGGACTCCTGATTTCGGCTCAGGTCATGATCTCACAGTTGGTGGGTTCGGGCCCCGCATAAGGCTCTGCACTGTTAGCGCTTGGGATTCTGTCTCTACCTCCTTCTGCCTCTCCCTCGCTCTCTTTCTCTTGCTCTCTCAAAATAAATAAAGACCCTTAAAAAAATTAGTTGCTTTCAATTATTCACAACTATACACAATGTTGTGATGGGCTATTCTCTACATATCACTGGGACTCATAATCAAACAATTAGAACAAATCCCTAGAAGTAGAGTTACTGGATCAAAGGGTATAACCTTTGATTTTACAAATTACCATAATGGCACATTGTGCAATTTATCCTCCTTCCTGTAGTGTAGGAGTATCTATTTTTTTTATACCCTCTTTCTTTTGAATCTTCGCTATTCTAAGAGGTGAAAAAGCACTTTCAGACATCAACTGTGTTTCTATGATTATAGAATGGTCAGATTTATCTTTAAAATTCAATTTAGAGCAGTATAGATGGATGATGCAGCGAGACCTCCCCAAATCCACCCTTCCACAAAAGTAATGACGAAACTGGCAAAAAATGGTCAACATCAGCTTTTTCAGAACTCCAGAAATTAACCGAAGATTTGCAACAATCTGAAGAACATTTGTTCAAGAGAAATAGCTAATGTGGGTGAGAACAGTGAGTTTTGGGGCATTTAACTTGCACTATTTCCATCCCCCTTTCCCAGCTCTGCAACAGCCTTGACAGCGAATTGTCTTCCAGCCCTGGTGGCTGTGAAAATCAGCAGTAAAAATATTCAATATTCAATATTCAATAGGCAGAGATCAGCAGAATGGATTGAAAGAAGAAAACAAATTATGATCTAACTACATGCTGGCTACAAGAGACCCACTTGAGACTCAAAGACAAAATGGATTGAACGTCCAAAGATAGAAAAAGACACAAGGGGTGCCTGGCAGGCTCAGTGGGCAGAGCTTGAGACTCTTGATCTCGGGGTTGTGAGTTCGAGCCCCACGTTTGGTGTAGAGATTATTTAAATAAATAAAACTAAAAAAAAGAAAAGAAAAGAAAAAAAAGAGAAAAACACATGTGCAAGAGTAACCAAAAGAAGAGCTGGGTGACTATACTAATATTAGACAAAATAAACCTTCCGACAAATTTGTTACTAGAGACAGAGGTATTTTATAATGAAGAAGGTTAAATCCATCAAGAAAGTCTAATAATTACAAACATATGCACTGAAAAACAGAGACCCAAAATACATGAAGCAAAAACCTAACAAAATCGAAGGGAGAAGTAAACAAATGAACAGCTCAAGATTTTCAATACTGGATGGAACAACCAGCTAGAACAACAAATAAAAAGATTTGAAAAACACTATAAACCAACTAGACCTAATGCATATTAATAGCTACTTGACCCAAAACTAGCAGAATTCACATTCTTCTCAAGTGTTCAGACAGCAATACTCTTCAAATTGATATACATATTAAACAGCATCCCTCCTAAATCCCAGTTATTTTTATTTATTTATTTTTTTTGCTGGGGTTTGCAAGAATGGACAAGGTGATCCTAAAATTTACACAGAAATGCAAGGGGTCCAGAGTAGTCAAAACTATCTTGCAAGAGAAGCACAAAGGTGAAGGACTCACACTTTCCAATTTCAAAACTTACTACAGAGCTACAATAATCAAGACATTGTGATACTGGCTTCATGACAGACATACACATCAATGAAACAGAATTAAGACTCCAGAAATAAATCCTTATGTTTATGGTCAACTGATTTCTGATGAGGGTGCCAAGAAAATTCAAGGGGAAAGAATAATCTTTCAGTAAGTGATGTTGGGACAACAGAACATCCACATGCAAAAAAATTTAAAAAATACATAAATAAAGTTGGGCCTTTACCTTATATTGTTTACAGAACCTAACTGAAAATAAGTCACTAACCAAAATGCAAGAGCTAAAAACCACAAAACTCCTAGAAGAAAACATAGATGTAAATAGCCATAGCCCTACATTAGGCGCATTTCTTAGGTACAACATCTACAGCATAAGCAGCCAAAGAAAAAGTAGATGGATTGGACTTCATCAAAATTAAAAACCTTTGTGTATCAAAGGATACTTTCAAGAAAGTAAAAAGACAACCCACGGAATAGGAGACTACTATTTGTGAATCATATTTCTGAAGAGCCTAGTGTCGATTTTTATAAAGAATGTTTGCCATCACCAATAAAAAGGGAAATAAGCCTATTAATATAACGAAAGATTTTAACAGACATTTCTCAAAAGAAGATATACAAGCGGCGGTAAGCAAATGCAAACATCATTAGTCATCGGAGCAATCAAAACCACAATGAGGTACCATTCGACAACCACTAGGAAGCCTAAAACAAAAAGAGCAGACAATAACAAGTGTTGGTTAGATATGGAGAAAGTGGGACCCTAATATATTACTGGTCGGGTTGCTAGATGGTGCAGCCACGTTGAAAACGGTTTTGCGGTTCCTCAAAATGTAATCACCGACTTACCAAATGGTTGAGAAATTTTACTTCCAGGAATAGCCAAGAGAAGGCAAAATACACGTCCACAGAAAAAACTGTCCGTGAATGTTCACAGCAGCATTATTTGTAATAGAGCTCACAAGTCTGATCATCCCAAGTATCCATCAACTGATTAACAGATAAATGAAATATGGTATATTTCATATATACCAAAAGGAAGCACTAAAATGTGCTACCACATGGATGAACACAAAATCCTACATATTATATGATTTCACGTATATGAATTGTTCAAAAGAGGCAAATCCATAGAGATATAAAGTAAATTAGCAGCTGCTGAGGGTGAAGGAGGGAAGGTGTCCTAAATTAGAGAGGAGTGACTTTCTGTTTCCAGTCTGTCTTGTAGGCAGCTTAGAAGTCGTCACTCCATCCTAACTGGTAAAAAGGTGAACAAAATGAAAAATTAGTAACTCTTAGATCCATCAGAGATGTGAAGACATAGGGCAAAGTGTTGTCCCCCAAACTGGAGAGACAGACATGTGAATACAGAGAATCACAACATACTGGAACAGAAACCATGAGAAAACACTTCCAAAGGAACCAGTGCTGTGGTAAGAAAACCTAAATTGTATCTGACAAATTGCTGGAGGCTCAGCATGGGCAAGTCTGAAAACTCAAAACTCTGGGGCCACATGGTCATAAGAGAATGGAAAAGGAACCATTATGAAATACACCTGAGCATTCCGTTCTTCCTAATGAGGGCTGGTCTTAAGAGAAATTATTTTACCAGAGTATAAACTATCGGGGTTTTATCAGAGCCTAACTTCTGGCTGGGATAACAAAGAAAAAAAGAGAGAACACCAATGACTAGTATCAGAAACAAAAGAAGAGGTCACCACAGAGCTCATGGACATTAAAAGGATAATAAAGGAATACTCTTAATAATTCTATGCCCACAAATTTGATTACCTACACGAAATGGACCAATTCCTTGAAGGATACAATCTGTCCAAAGCTCACACAAAAAGAAATACAAAAACTGAACAGGCCTATATCTAGTAAAGAAATTGAATCAATAGTTAATGACCTCCCAATCAGAAAGCAGGCCCGGAAGGGTTCACTTGTGAATTCTACCAAACACTTAAGGAAGAAATTATACCAGTTATGTATAGTCTCGTCTCTTCCAGGAGACAGAAGCAGAGGGATCCATGGTAACTTATTCTATGAGACACCATTTTCCTAGTATCAAAAGCAGACAAATACATTACAAGAAAATAAGACTACAGAATACAAGGACAAGCTCCAGACTGGGAAAAAGTATTTGCAAATGATACAACCGATAAAGGATTGTTATCCAAAATACATAAGAACTCTTAAAATTCAACGATAAGAAAACTGAGAACTGGATTTAAAAATGGGCCAAATACTTGAACAGACAACTCACCAAAGAAGATATGCAAATAACAAACATACGAAAAAAAAAAAAATGCTTGCAACATGACATTAGAGACACGCAAATGAAAACCACAAAGAGGTATCACTATATGCCTGTAAGAATGGCCCAAATCTGGAACACTAACAACACCAAATGCTGATGAGGGTGTGGGGCAATGGGAGTTTTCGTTCATTGCTGGTGGGGATGCAAAATGGCACAGGAGCTTTGGAGGACAATTTAACAGTTTCCTATGAAACTTAACATACTCTCGTACGATCCAGCCATCACACTCGTTGGCATTCACCCAGAGGAGATGAAAACTTACGTCCACATAAAAAACTGCGTATGGGTAATAACAACACTTTTATTCAAAGTTGGCCAAACCTGGAAGCAACCAAGATGTCCTTCAGTAGGTGCATAGATTAACAAACTGTGGTCCATCCAGACAACGAAGTATTATTTAGTACTAAAAAGAAACAAGCTATCAAGCCGTAAAAGGCATAGATAAATCTTAAATGCATATCACTAAGTGAAAGAAGCCAATCTGAAAAGGCTACATACTGTCTGATTCCAACTCTATGACATTCTGGAAAAGGCAAAACTCTGGAGGCAGTAAAAAAATCAGTGATTGCCAGAGTGGAGGAGAGAGGGATGGGGGAGGGATGAATAGACAGAGCACAGAAGATTTCAGGGTAGTGAAGCCATTCTGTATGATACTATAATGGTAAATACATGTCATTCATTATACATTTGTCAAAATCCATAGAATGTACAACAATCCACAGAAAGAGTGAAGCCTAAAGTAAACTGTGACTTTGAGTGACAATCACATGTCAATACAGGATCACGGGTTGTAACAAAGGTACCAAATGTGACAAATAAGTAGAACAAATCCCCTGGTAGGGGATGTTAATAAATAGAGCATAGGGCTATGCATGCATGAGGGAAGGGGTCCCATGGGAAATCTGCCACTCAATTTTGGGGTGAACCTAAAACTGCTCTAAAAAATACAGTCTATTCATATGAAAAAACCAATTGGATAGTGGTGCTATTTGTATAATTCTATGAATATACTAAAGTCCACTGAAGCATAAACTTTAAAAGGGTGAATGTGATGGTGTATGAATTATATCTCAATAAGCTGTTAATAAAAAAAACTTCCATCTAAGCTTTTCTACCTTCTATATGGCTAAATCTTCTGTCACTACCGACACTGCTCCTGAAATACTCTTTCATTCCCAAGTTAGTAACAACCTGTTCAGCTCACTTCCTGCATATACAGTCTGCCCAGTGCGGTCCCTGATCTGCTGCTGCCACCGCCTGCCTGCCTTCCTCCTGCTTCGTCCCCACCTCTTATGAAAACACAGCCTTTTCTGTGACTCACCAGACCGAAAGGCAGGACATTGGCACTTCCGGTTTGCTTCTTGCATAACTGCTTTATTTCAGCAAAAAGCACTTCTGACTTTAAGGAAAAAAAAAAAAACCTTCTTGATGACAAAAAGAACAATACGTCAGGAATATATACAAATTACAAACTTATAAAGGACAGGATACTGAAATCTCAAAACATCAAAAACAGAAGTGTGGAATTAAGAAAATAGACAAGTTTACAACCAAAGTAGGAGGTTTAAAAATAACTCCGTCAGTGAGGGGGGAAAACTCCACATGCTGCTTTTCAGATGGCGTTATTTTTTTTTCCCCCAAAAAGGAGAGAGGACATTTTTTTTCCTTTTTTTTTTCTTTTTAGGGATTCATTTCTATATACTTTTATGAGCCAACCACACCATACAAACATTTTTATGATGAAGAATTGGCAGGGTATCTCGATATACAGTATATAATATCATTTTTATTTTACATATATTATATATTTTTATTATGCTAATCTAAAAGAAACATACACCTTAAAATAAAAGTTTAGTATATTTCAGTTTTCTCCAATGTCCCCAAAGTATGCTAATCTAAAAGAAACATACACCTTAAAATAAAAGTTTCGTATATTTCAGTTTTCTCCAATGTCCCCAAAGTACATAAAGGGGTAATTCTACCCAAGTGATTATACTATCAAGCAAAAATTACATACTAGTGGTTTTTTTATGCTTATAATGTTAAAATGCTGGTGTTAATATTCGTATTCTATTTGTAAATGTAATTAGAATGAACAAAAA
This sequence comes from Panthera uncia, assembly GCF_023721935.1. Taxonomy (NCBI): domain Eukaryota; kingdom Metazoa; phylum Chordata; class Mammalia; order Carnivora; family Felidae; genus Panthera; species Panthera uncia. Next base: position 18,750,006 of record NC_064807.1, read on the forward strand.
AGGTAAAATTATGTAAGTAATATAATTCAAAACCAATAAATTTATAGCAAATCTCATACTAAAATATCCATCTTCAAAATATAAATGCTATACACTACAATTGGGGGAAGGATTCCTTAAGAAAGACATATAACGGTCAGAGTTTAAAAGACCACTTAATTGGCCACATCAAAAGATATCATTTAAGGTGGTAAAAAAGCAAGTCATGGACTGGCAGAAGTTTTTTGCGGAGTTTCTATCAAGAATATGCAGACATCTAAACTAATGATTCTTTTTCTTGAACACAGACCAACAAAAACTGATCATGGAATTACATCAGCACTTTAAGATAGAGGATATCCAATGGTAAAGAAATATACAAAGTACTCAGTCTTGGGGTGTCTGGGCACAGTCAGTTAAGCGTCCTACTCTCAATCTCGGCTTAGGTCATGATCTCACAGTTCATGAGTTTGAACCCCATATCAGGCTCCGCACTGATGGCATGGAGCCTGCTTGAGATTCTTTCTCTCCTTCTCTCTGCCCCTCCCCTACCTGTGCTTGCACTCTCTCTCTCTCCCTCTCTCATAATAAATAAACTAAAAAAAAAAAAAAAGTACTCAATCTCATCATAATCAGAGAAATGCAAACTCCCACCACAAAGAGATGCTACTACATACCCAATATAATGGCTGAAACTTAAAAGCTGACCATATCTAAGTTGCTAAGAATATGGACCAAAGAGAACACATATACACTGGTGGTGGAAGTGTGAACTGTTTCCAGAGTTCAGACTGGCAGTTGTAGTGGGTTGAAGGGTGAGCCCCAAAAAGGCATGTCCACACGCTATCCTCCAGAACCTGCGAATGTGACGTGATTTGGAAAAAATGTCCTCCAAATGTAATTTAGTTAAGGAGCTTGAGATGAGATCCTCCTGGATCACCTGGGTTTACCCTAAATCCAACAACAAGTGTCCTCCCTCATAAGAGACAGCAGACAAGAAGACACGGACACAGAGGAGAAGACTATGGGAAGACAGAGGAAGAGACCGGGGCTATGTAACTACAAGGAATGCTAACAGAAGTAGGAATAGGAGGAAAAAGGGGAGATTCTCTTCAATAGCATTCAGATGGAGCATGGCGCTGCTGATACCTTGATTTCAGACTCTGAGCCTCCGGAACTGTAGGAACAAATTTCTACTGTTGTAACCCACCAAGTCTGGGATTTGTTACAGTAGTTCTAAGGAATGGACACAGGCAGTATTCACCACAGTCGAACATACACGTTCACTGTGAATCATCAATCCTATTTCTACTCGACAGAAAACCAGGCACATGTATTCAGTCAAAAAACGTCAAAATAATATTCATAGCAGCATTATTCACAACAGTTGCAAAGAGAAAACCATTCAGATATCCATCAAAAATAGGATGGATAAATTGTTTAAAATTTAGGATGGATAGTCATTTCATTGAATTTAAATGAATGATATACAGTAATAAAAATGAAAAACTACAGTGACACACAACATGAATTTATCTAATAAACACTATTTTGAACACAAGTTGACACAAAAGGATGCATTTAATTTCAGTTTATATTAAGTTCAACAGAGGCAAAACGATGGTATTATAAGTCAAGGTAACAGTTACCCTTGGGGGAGAGGGGGTGAGGTTGTGATTGGAAAGGGGCACAAGGGAGCTTCTGGGGTACTAATAATATCTGTCTCTTGTGGTGGATGGTAATTACACGGATGTGTTCACTCTGTGATAATTCCTCAAACTGAACACTTATAATTTATAGCTTGTTATATACATGTATACATCATCAAAATAATATTAAAAACAATTTAAGAAATAACTCTAATTAATGAAACGTACAAGAAATTACTAAGGACTTAGAAGATCTGAATAACTCAATTAACAAGTTTGTTCTAATAGGCATAACATAGAACCTTGTCCCCAAAAATATGAAATCACAATTTCAAGCACATGTGGAACATTTATAGAAACTGACCACATATGACAACACAAGCAGTGTTTTCAATGATAAATGGTGAGCTATATAAACCATGTCATGTTTATGGATGGTAAAATTTAATACTGTAAAGTTGAAAGAAAGACCAACCTCAAATTTATCTATGTATTTATTCAAATTCAAATCAGCTTTGTTTTCTGGAATTTGATGACCTGAAGTTAAAATTTACAAGGGAGAGTAAAGGATCAAGACTAGCCAAGAAAATTCTGAAGAACAAGAAGGTAGGCGGATTTGATGCACTTGATATCAAGATTATGCTAAAAGGAGTGACTTGATACATTTTACGTTGGTGCAGGAGCAGTAAACAGATCAACCAAGCAGAGAACCCAGAGAAAGACACACATATGTAGTAAAACTTGACATATGTCCCAGGTACCATTGATATCAATGGGAAGGAAGACAACCAGAAAGGTTAACAAAATAATAAACATACCCACTTAAAGGCCTCAGAGAGCTGAAAAGCAGGGAAGAATTACCAGGGCAGTATCTGGGGAAGGAAAGGTCTAGAGAAGTGAGCACAGGATTTGGGGCCTCTTTCCCCGGGGGTAACCGCTGAATCTGGAGGTAGCAGCTGAGAGCCCGAGGGAAATGGGTTGTAGTGAATCACCACCACTTTGCACCCAAAGTGAGGGTGTGCCCACGGAAACCTGTGTATGCAGGGACTACAGCCCAGCTCTTTGGCCACCAGAAGACCTAAAGCGAAAACACCGGCAAATAACAGAAGCTTCAGACACTGCTGATGGGAGTGTGAAATGGTACATTCACTTTGGAAAATACTTTTGCCTTATGTACTGAAGTTAAAGATATGTATTGCCTATGTGCCTGCAATTCTTTTGCTAGGTATATAGCCAACAGAAATGTGTGCCCATGTACATCCAGAGATACATATCTGAATATTCACAGTAACATTATTTGTAATAACCGCATACTGGAAACACACACACAAATCTATAAACAGCAGAATGGCGAAACAAATGGTGGTATTTTCATGCAATAGAATATATATGGCAATGAATGAATTACAAGTGAATAAACCATATAAAATGTATGCACCTTATAAGCATAATCTTGAGCAAAAGAAGCTAGGCACAAAAGTTTATATCAAAGTTCAAAAACATACCGTTTGATTCCCTTTGAATAAAAGTTAAAACACAAGGAAAACGAAACTACAGGATTCAAGGATACATGTTTAAGTATTAAAACTAAAGAGAACAGCCAGGAAGGGGTTCCCTTAAAGAACAGTGGCCAACTGCTTGGGGAGGGGCACCAGAAGAGCTTCAGTAGTCTTGGCAATGTTCTGTTTCTTGACAAGGGTGCTGGACACACAGATACTTTGTGGTAACTCTGTGCTGTGTATTTTGAATTTGTGGACTCTTCTTTATATGTATGTATATATTTCACAGTTAAAAAGAAAACGGTAGGGGCACTTGGGTGGCTCAGTTGGTTAAGCATCTGACCTCGGGTCAGGTCATGATCTCAAGGCTGTGCTGACAGCTCAGAGCACGGGGGCTGCTTCAGAGTCTGTGTCTCTCCCTCTGCCCCTCCCCTGCTCACACTGAGTCTCTCTCTCTTTCAAAACTAAATAAAGAAACATTAATAAAAAATAAAAAGGTAAGGTGGATGATGGATTTACTATTCAACAAACGGTATTGGGTCAATTGAACAGACATATAGCAAGAAAATACGAAATCCTTATCTGTCATACTCAAAAATCAATTATAGGTATATAGAAAACCTATGAAAAAGCAAAACCTTGTAACTTTTAATAGGTACTAAGGGATAGGTCTTCATATTCTAGGGGAAGACAAAGAATTCCCGAAGAAAATACAGTAATACAACCAATAAAGGAAATGAGTGAGCTGACTATATTAAGATGAAAACTCTTCCATAAGCAACAAGCAAAAAAGGCAACCCATGCATTGAGAGGTAATTTTTAACTGCCAAACAATAACCAGAATGAGTTTAAAAGGTGTGTATATTAGGGTGCCTGAGCATCCAACTCTTGATTTTGGCTCAGGTCATGATCCCAGGACAGTGGGACTGAGCCCCACATTGGGCTCCACGCTGAGCATGGAGACTGCTTAAGTCTCTGCTCTTCTCTCTCCCCCTCTCCCCTTCTTGCATGCCCTCTCTTTCTCTCTCTAAAATAATAAAAATAAATAAAGATAACTCCACTGGGGGTTGGAATGAGGGGGAGACAAGATGAGGGTGGGAAAAGGTAACCCACACTGAAAGCCACCTGCTGGCTGAGAAGTGTGTGAAACACAGTAGGGCCTGTGCACGCAACGGAACTACATGGCGGTCTAAATAAGTGAATTAAAGCCACATGTAGCAACATAAAAAAAATAAATCTCAAGAACAATGCTGATGGAACAAAACCCACGATGTAAAATCATCTAAATAAAATTAATCATGAATATTAAGCATCCAATATTACATATTGCTTATTGACATATACATATGTAGTAAAAATGTGAAAAAAATATGCACAGGAATGATATATGCCAACTTGAGGCCAGTAACTTCTGGGGGAGGGAGAGAAATCAATCCGAGAAGGTTATACAAAGTCTTTAAATGCATCTGTATCATTTTATTTCTGTGAAGATACAGATTTAAAGCAAGTAAGTTCTCTAGAATTTTATGCTCTCCCGGATCACTGAAATCGTTTCTAAAAACAAACAAAATCCACTTCCTTAGCTCTTCTCGCCTTTATTCTTACATCGAGCTATGAGTTTAGACCACGTGGCACTGGCCCATGACAGACTTTGATGTTAAGGCACCACTTTACACGGACAGAAGCTTAAGGGACAGCCCTAGGAATGCTTAATATTTGCTTTCCTGGGGGCATGTTATTGTGGATATAACTTACTCCCTCCCACAGCATCTCTTTGTGAAGGTACAGGAGTAGCTCAGTACCAGAAGCAGCTAACTCGTTTTAAAGATAAATGAATCTTCTAGCAGGCCACAATTACCTCCTTTTCTTGGTTGCTAAGAGATGCTTAACTACACTTGTGAACTGCTGCTAAGACAGGTACCTGGTTCTGCGATTTGTATTTCAATTCTTAATCTCACCCTCCAATCCTTACTGTCCTTTCATAACAGACTTTTCAGGTGATTTACTTTATCCTCCTGTGTGTGCGTATTTGTAGACACATGCATGCTAATCGACAGCCATAAGGGGAAACTGTCATAAATTTTATTGTATTAAAATTTATGACTCCATCAAAAGACACAATTAAGAGAATAGATGGCAAGCTGCAAAGCAGATGTTTGCAGTACGTACAACAAAAGGCTCACATCCACAGCATGTAAGGAACTCCTAAAAAGCAGCAGGAAAATGACAGATAATCCAAACGAAAAATGGACAGAGATGTTATAAATGACAGAGCTAAAATTCCAACCTGATCTTACTTTATTTTAAAACAATTATTGTTTCGCTTATTATTTGTTAACACTCTCCCGAGCCACATCATCAATCACTGTTTACCCCATGGTCATGGTAGAAAATCTTCCAAATTATTTTCCTTTTTGAGGGAGGGGTTAATAACCTTCCCTATAATAATTGTATGTATATCATTCTAGAGATCAGATTATACTAAATACACTCGTCAGCAATCCACCTTTTTCATATAATTCATCCTATAAAAAATATTGCATTGATTGTACCAGTATGGCTTCAATGAAGAATTTGAAAGATTTCCAATATACAGACACACGAGTAGTGTCCACATGTGGCTGGTTTGCCACACGCTTACCAGCAGGAAGTACATGTCCCTGGTTCAAACTCATAAATGGTGATCAGAAAACTTCCTCCAAGCTTCCTTCAAGTCGTACGAGCAAAGAAGTTGAGGAGTATAATAATATGGAAACAGAAAGCCTGAAGGATGAAAGGGGTGAGGGAAGGGGTTTCAAAAAGGAACAAGTGGCTAAAAATGAACAAAGGAATGTGGAAAAGGGAAGAAGAGTTAAATATAAAAAAAAAAAAAAAGTAGGACGTCTTTCAGGAAGAGCCTTGTTAATCGGGCCATGAATCTGAGCCAAGTATACCAAAGTCTGAGGAGCAAGATCAAGTTTCTGATTTCATAATTTAAGATCAATACAGGATGTGAGAGCCAACCCAACTGAGAGCGGGTATCATAACTCGGCTCTTACTTTTAACTACTTCTAAGTTTCCTATAGGTCTTCCCTTTGAGGTGCAATTTCTTTTCTCAAGTTTTAGTCATTTTCCCTGCCAATGCTGAATTTTGTATGAAGAAAATCCCCAAAACTCACTTGGAGTTTTTGGAACAGAACAAAGTCCAGGGTTCACACCGTTAAAGAAAATGTTCAGACCGTGGGTTTTACCTGAATGACTTCAAAGGGGCTTCATTTTAAAACCTAAGAGAAGAGAAATATTTCCGGGTTCAAGAATAAATGTTTAGGGAAAGCATTGCTGGGGAATCTATCTTGGTTCAAAGGAGAGCTTGGGGTGTGGGATCTACCTTGGTATTGTATCAAAACTAAAGCTTAATGGGTTGTGACCATTTCAAAATTTAATTTAATTTAAGTTAGAATGGCACATTTGAAAAGAAAAGTGGAGGAGAAAAAAGCTGGACAGTCTAGGAACCATGGTCTGTAAGACGGCCCCCGAGTCAAAGTCTGAGAAATTATCATCGTATTTGTGCTCAGATATTCATGTAACAGAAAACCAGAAAAATAAAGACTAAAAGAGAGAGTGTGGATACATGTTGATAAGCTTAAATATGTTATGGGAATGCTTCCTGTGGGCTGCGGGCTCTCACGGGCGCTTAAATAATGTAGGCACCGAAGGATTACAGTAGAGCAGTGGGCTCGTGCTGATGTGTTATCACAGGGAAAAGAAGACAGTAAAGACAATATGCAAATCTACGTGGCACTGCAACCCTGCTCGATCTCACTCACTATTGGGTGATGTGTGTCCCTCTCTGGAGGAAAAAAATAATAATAACAAAATTAATTCCCCAAGCTCCAGGAAGGCTGAGAATCTGGAAAGACGAAAGCACATCTGCATAAAAACTTGAAGATTGATACCAAAAGTCTTAGAAACATGAAAAGCAACAGCAATAATCCAAAGTACTTTCAGCTGGTTTTGCCTGCGGCCCGCACTGCCTTTTCCAGAGTTCTCCAGGACCAGAGGGGAGGCTGATAGTACCCATTTCCAGGTGTTTTTCGCACATATATACCAAAGGAGGCACCGCAAGGTCTGCTTTGGATTAAAGTTATGGACACCAGATTTCAAAACCAAGAACAAAATGTTTCAGGAGTTCATTTCAGTTTTGTCTCACCAAAACCAGAGAATTTGGGGAAAGGAGAATGCTATAGTTCTGAATTCCCTTAATGATTTAAGGAAGTGGAGAGCCAAAGGCATTTTCATATATTAGTCCCCCCCACCCACCAAAAAAAGACTGTGACTACATCCTGACATTAAAAAATATTTTTGACAGTGTTCCCTAATTACCAACAGTGATGGCTGTGGCTAGCAGGACGTAATTAATGAGCGGCATTGCTCTTATTATGCTTAAGATCATCTGCAATATTGCCAACAGACTTGACTTAAGGTCTGAGAAAAGAGCACCATGAAATGGCTTTGATCTCATAGAATTAAAGGTAGGCTTTAAGAATATTCCCAAGTGGGGCGCCTGTGTGGCTGAGTGGGTTAGGCTTCTGACTTCGGCTCAGGTCATGGTCTCACGGTTTGTGAGTTCAAGCCCCACGCCCGGCTCTGTACTGACAGCTCCAAGCCTGGAGCCTGCTTCGGAATTGGTGTCTCCGTCTCTCTCTGTGCCCCCCACCCCCCACCTTTCATGCTCGGTCTGTCTCTCTCTCTCTCAAAAATAAATAAACATGTTAAAAAATTTATTTTAATAGTCACAAGTGATCAGGGAGTCCTAAAGAAAAAATAATAGATTTATTATCTTAATTTGTAGCATAATGCATCACCAAGGAATAAATGAAACTGGCAAAATATTTTTAGATGCATGTAATGCCTGTACATTGAATGGCAAGTTACTGTGGAGACTTTAGTTATGGTATCTGATCATCAAAACAATGTCATCTTATTCTAATTAATATAATATACTATTACACAAAAACTAGATATCCATGAGCAATGTCAGGTAAAAACTAGGATAAATAGAGAGAGCCAAAGCATAAGAGACTCTTAAAAACAGAACAAACTGAGGGTTGATGGGGGGTGGGAGGGAGGGGAGGGTGGGTGATGGGTATTGAGGAGGGCACCTTTTGGGATGAGCACTGGGTGTTGTATGGAAACCAATTTGACAATAAATTTCATATATTGAAAAAAACAACAACAACAACAACAACAAAAAAAACAACAAAAAAACAAACTAGGATAAATAATTCTGTAATGTCCAGATAATTGAAGAACTGAATTTATGTGGTAGAATCAGGTGATGACCTACCTAAGGAACTGAGGTAAACTGATGAGCATTAAGTCACAATATATATATATATATGTCTTTACAGACACAATGTACTTGCCTTGTATAAAATGTGGATAAAAAAATGTGTACTGATAAACATTTCCATTTCTCTAGCTAAAATGTAAACAGTGACATAAGAAATAAAACTATGTGTGTGTGCTTCTTACATCTTCTGTGTAGTTGATAAATTTTATTTTACTGGACAGCAAACTAGAGAGATCATGTCCCATATAACGAAGGCCTTCCTCTCCTCTTACTCTCTACCCAACAAAAGCACATCTCTTTTATGAGGCCCTTCTGGGCAAAATTCATTTTGTTTTTCATTTTTTGTATCTCTTTAGATGCCCAGTACCAAGCACATAGTAGATAAACCCTCAAAACATTTTCTATCTTGATTCAACATTCGAAGAAATCAGAAAAGCTGTCTTATTCTGTTCCCAACTATGATATGCACTACATTCAAAATATTATATCCAAAGATTAAGGAACAACCACTGAACACAGATATGAAGACAGAAATACATATAGAGAGATTATAGCTAAAATTCTGATGGTAATTGCTTACCTTAAATCTTGGGAACTGACTGCCTTGTATTTTAGCTTGCTTTTCAGGCACTTTTCATGGTAGCTACAGAGGGCAAGTGGCTGATAAAACATTCTTAAAAAGTTACTTTATTCAAAAGCCCATAAACTTGTAACCCTGGAAAGATTCTGAAATGCATGAATTAGGTGAATAGGTAACTCAGCTCTATATGGGATATTGGTTCCTGAACTTTTTTGTTTTTTATTTTTTGTGGAGGAAGGGAGGGAGGGAGGTTGGGCAGCGGGGGGGGGGGGGGGGGTGGGGGGGGGGGAGGGAGGATCTTAAGCGGGCTCCACACACAGCATGGAGCCTGACACAGGGCTGGATCCCATGACCCTGGGATCATGACCTGAGCGGAAATCAAGAGTCGGACGCTCAACTGACTAAGCCACCCAGGCGTCCCTCCTGAACTCTTTATCAATGCTACATACAAAAGAAATGCTATAAAGGACTGCATACTTATTTTGATACAGATATTAATGCTTCTAGAAAAATAAAATATTTAAAAGGACCAGAAGCCAACATTCTTCTTTACCAAAAAATGTATAGTATGGAAAGTGTATTTTAATATGTCAGATTGTGTTTTAATCAGCTAGTGGAGATATCTCACTTCCTTCTCTTTGTTTTTTATCCTATCAGAAGGATATTTAATATTTACTGTTGGCAGGTCTGCAATGTCTGCCTCTAACAGGATGTCAGGAATCTTTCCCATTCCCCCAACACACACGCACTGAACTCCCGCTCGAAGTGAGTTTTCTATGCCCCTGCATTATTCTCCATAGTCAATTCTGACTCATCAAGACTTTATCATCCTCAAAATCCGTATTTATACCTGTTAGGATTTCATGTAATGGGGAGAAGAGTATAAATACTGAATCAGTTCTCCACACAAGCATATCAAGGGTATTTTTCCAATCATTCACTGCTTAGCAGAGATAGAATCATGCCACAGTCTATAGAATTCTGTAAGAGCCGAAGGGCCACGTCACCGAGACACTTCTTGGCTCCACAATGAACTGATTCAGAACCCAGCTGCAAAGTCACTCACATGTGCCAAGAGAGGTTTTGAGTACTCTTTGGGACCCACCCAACACCCAAACAATGATTTAAACAAAACGAAAACAAAACAAAACAGGCTGACTGGCTCCAACACTCCCAGCTCCATCCTGTAGGAAGAGTAGGAAAAGGGCTAGAAAAAGATGTGAGGGGTAGCCTAGGGATTTCCATGTTATTTTCATTTTCTGAGTGTTAAAAGTATAAAATAGGGTCAAATTAAACCTGAACACACGGGCCTGCTCACACATCTGACAAAAGAGTTTACCGTTCTCATTACACCATGTGCTACCACAGGGTTATTTTTATTATTTAAAAAATCCCCAACCCAGTAGTCAAAATGCAGTGAAATAAGTTTACCCCATGCTCCACACCCTGCATCCTCTTATTTGTATCAGATATTAAAATGATAATCCATTGCCTGTCCAAAGAGCACTCACCTCATTGTCCGACTCCACGAGAACTTGATCATATTCACTAAGCGCTACTAGAAACATGATAGAGGTGACATTTTCAAAGCAGTGTATCCATTTTCTTCTCTCTGACCTCTGGCCCCCTACATCGACCATTCTGTAAGGTTAACAATATTTATATTAATAGCATGTAAAGAAAAAAATTCAACATAAATATAGCTTTACTTATACTCTTAGGAAAAAAACACTCTCTAAAAAGAATGGTCACCCAAGTCAATTCAAGGACTTATTAAACATCTACTAATTTTCTGTTACCTAACAGTCAAAGTCAAGACATTCCGGGTAATAAGCCGCTGTGGCTACAAGAAAGTTATCTGATGTGTGTGAAAATGATAACTTTGCAAAAAATCCGGGACTGAAGTCAAGCCAAATGGTGTTTTACCTAATCGTGCACAGAAGAGTCAGGAACAAAATATGCTTTGTGGTAAGCTATAAGGGCAAGTACTGACTTCAGTTTCTTTTTCTGTGAAGCGAGAATGAAGATCCTGTGTATTTCTCAAGGACACTAGAAAGGACTGTAAATACATTTAAAAGATACAAGATGCTATGTATTTCAATATGGGTGTGTGTGATGCTTCAACTAAGTGCAAACAGGACTCCACTGATACTTTATCCAAAGGGTATCGTGACTTGCTTTCTCCTTCCAACATTGGCAATAATTTGGGACAAGTCCAGTCATGTTGCGTAACCTGACTCAACTGGCCTTATGCACAAACCAACTTGTTAACCTGCTATAAGTCAGGTGTATAAAATGTCAAGACGCTGTAAGAAGCATCATTCGAGCTCTTTCAAGGATGTGTTTTTAACACAACTGTGTGCTAGTTACTAGTTAGGAACCACCAACGGCATCAATTAATTTGAGTTTTAGTGTTTGTATGAAAATATCAAGCAATACTTGGTACTGAGTCCAAGTTGCTTCAAACTGTTCAATCCGTATCTCAACTAACACGTGCACCACATTTGTGGGATAAAATGCTATCAGAGAATGAAAGCTGTAGGTACACAAGTTTGAGAGTAGGGCTCTTGGAGCATTTCTTAAAAACTGCAGTTATTCCTGGTGTCTCTCTGCCTCCAAGCATTAAACATAAACTAAGAAATCGAGGATCGTCTAGGGACTGCTTCTCAAAGTTCTCTAAGGCAAAGAAGAGATATTTAAGGGGCAAAGCAATGGATTCAGGGAGACCTATAAACTATGGACATCAAAACTAAAATTCTTAAGTTTTTAGAAATATTAAATTCTAGCTCTTTCCCCATGCCAAACTAACAATTCGCTACTCATTCACATGAAATCCTCATTCTATAAAACCCTGTCACTCTGAGCCCTGTAAGATGCTTCTGATGGTGGCAGGGAATTACTCTTCTTGGCCATTACTTTTACTGCGGTGGCAAAAACGTCCTCTACAGCTAGTGTACGTGGTGTAATAAAAACGAGATGCTTCAGAATTCATTAATAATTATAAAACAATGAGGAGATGAAAATCTCTACGAAATGCCCTACATTTTCTGAAAGTATTCTGTCGTAGAGTTATAAGAGGAAAGAAATTTGGGTGTTCCCAATGAAAGATCTTTAAATGGCAGGAACTCAAAGCTTAAGTGATCCAGAATGCTGGAACTATAAGGAACGCTGGCGATCATCTAATGCAACCATTTTAGAGATGAAAAAAAGGAGGTTCAGAAATATTTCCCAAACATCACCCCCTTTACGGATATGTCTATGAGTGTGGCATTTGGCGGTCAGGCATAACTGTAGGGCAGAGACTGATTCGACTAAAGTCCAGAGTACTTTGTCAGGGAATGACAGACAGCCTGCTCATCTGAACCACTGTGGAGTCACTCAGGTCACATTAACTCCTATTTCACACCCCTGTAGCGTATGTAGTTGTCTTCAATGGCATAGGCTTCCCCAAAGAACTCAACTCTCTGTGCTCAAAGACATATTCACACGGTTTCATTTCTCAAAGCACAATGTGGCTTGTATTCTAACTAAAAGTACAACTGAGTGATTAAATGAAAGCATATTATTTTTCTCTTCTTAAAAAAAAAAAATTAGAACACTACTGAAGTATTACCCACACAGAACAGTAACAGAATTTTTCATTCTTTTTTCCTACATACATTTAGACTGGGCTAACCAATCCATTTTCAAAATGACATATTCTGAAATTTTTCAAGCAAGTTATTTTAGGAATATGAAACACCCCGTATTGTTATTGCAACCGAAGAATTTTGCATTGGTACCAGCACGCTTGGGAAACAACACGAAAGCTTGTGACAGCATATAGTTTACATTATTAGTAGGGTCATAAGATCATTCATGTATTATACAAATCTAAAAATCTATCCTCACAGTTAAAATGATTCTCAAAGAGTAATAGGATCAATGTTTAAGTGACTGATTTTGTTCAACCCCCAGCAAACTAAGATTTCATTGATTTCTTTGTGATCGAATTTGAAATGAGACACCTGCCCACACACCTTTCCTCTACTTCCTCTTTCTGGAACACGTTATTTTATTTGTGTGTCTAATGATAATAATTGGTATAAAGGTGATATTGTTTCAAAGTCTACAACGGATTTCAGTATTTGTAGAGTTCACCAAATGTACTCAAGGCATAGGAGCTGGAAGGTGGGTTTTAAGGACTCATTTACTACCTGAAAATGACACTTTGTAAGTCAAAGGGGTATTCGATGATCCCTGTGGTGGGGACTCGAACTCTAAGCACATCTTGTTGCGTAGGCAGGTAGGCGGGGTCGGCAACACGGTCCAAGTCATTAAGATAGCTGGAGGAGGGAAGACACAATGAGAAGGTTAGGACACCATCAGGCCAAATCTGCCTATGGAAATGGAAGGGCAAAAATAAATCCTAACAGGTAGAGAAGAGAAAGAAAAATTTCATCAAGTGACAGAGAAATCTGGAAAGTTGAAAGGTAAAGTCAACCTTCCATTAGTCACAGCAAGGTTACCCATCTATGGATTACTTGCTTCACAGGCTTTCTGATGCCTTCTCTTACTATCAGAACCCATACAAAAAGTAGAGGGGAAAAAGAAAAGAAATTCAATGAGCCTTCTACCTTCTACTTGTTTAGCAGGTCTGATGGGTAAAGCAGGAGGTTAAAGCAAATAGTTTTTGAATTACTTACATAAATTTTATTTGTCTATTTGTATAAATAAACAGATAACAGTTACATATGAGGTCAGGATATATTCATATATAAGACTTGCTTGGCCCTGGAGAGGATGGGCACAGATATGGTTTCAAGCATATATATTTATATTTATATTTTTCATATATATATATATATATATATATATATATATATATATTTTTTTTTTTTTTTTTTGGTCTTTTTGCAGAACATCAGTCTTTTCCTGGAATGTATTTCCTCATTCCCCTAAGAGAGGACAGCAGCATACCATGTCTTAAATTCTGTCCAAAGTTGAAGTCATATGTAATTAATGTGAAGCCACAAGATTTGAGATTTCTGGTTACTGAGGTAACAATGTCTAAGGTCAGATATTTCCAGTGTTCAGAGTCATCACACCTAAGCTTTAAATTTATCTGCTTATATGATACTTCTCCATTCCTTTAAAAAAAAAAAAAAAGCTTTTCATTTTGAAATAATTTTAGACTTACAAGAAGTCACAAAATTATCACAGAAAATTCCCCCTGTACCCTTCACCCAGCTTTCCCCAATCATAACAACTTACATAATGACAACATACTATCAAAACCAGAAAATTGATATCCATCCAATACTATTAACTTAACTACAGACCTTATTTAGATTTCACCAATTCTTTCTTTTTTTCTTTCTTTTAAGTAGGCTCCACACCCAGGGTAGAGCCCAACGCGGGGTTTGAACTCATGACACTGTGATCAAGACATGAGCTGAGATCAAGAGTCAGACGCTTAACTGAATGAGCCACCCAGGCAACCCCTAGATTTCACCAGTTCTTAAACACACACATTTGTGGGGGGAAGTGCATAGTTCTATGACATTTTATCACATGTAGAGATTCGTACAATCCCCAACACAATCAGGATACAGAATTGTTCTGCCAACCGCAAAGAAAGTGTCCTGTGTGCTACCTCTCCTAAGTCTGGCAACCACACATATGTTCTCCATCAGAGTAATTTTGTCACTTGAAAAATTTTATGTTCCATTTACTTTTCGTTCTCTCAAGTTGCAAAAAAAAATATTTTGCAACTCTGAGAATGACATGATTTGATATAACTAACAGCCAACTGGTGAAAAGGACTGGTCTGCATGGCACCCTAATGATTTCAAAGACTTGCTACTCTCCTTGGCCCTGGAAAGGATGGGTGGGCACAGATACGGTTTCAAGCATGTAACTACACAAGTGTAGATGCACAGTAACTCACAAGTAAACAAGATTTAAAGAACAGATGGCCCCATTCACTGAATGAGAAGGGATTACAATCATAACACCTTTACGCCCACAAACAAGACAGTAAGTTTTGATATACACAACATGAGATGTCTGGTGCAGAGTGTGTTATAAATCACCAAGTGCACACTCAGTTGACATGTCCTAGGTAGGGGAAGGATTCTGTCTCACACATCGCTATACCTGCCTTAGTACCTAAAAGAGTGCCTGGCAGATAGTCTTATATGAATATTTTTGGGATGGATAGATGGTTTTCCTCTGCTGGTATTTAGTTTTACCATTATTTAAATACTACTGTTACCAGTGGTGTTTCCATATAAATTATATTATTGAATTTGAAACGGCTTGTTGACAAGAAATATTCCATTAATTCTCCAAGATCGATGCATCATTAAAAATAGTAGAGCTAAGAGACTTCAACAAGGAAATAAAATAACTGCTTTTTTGGAGGCATATCAATGGTTTGAGACAAAAAAGGATCATCTTGGAAATTCCTAATGCAAAGCAACTAAGTAATTAGTATTCTAGTGGCCTTACCCAAAACACATCAACGATTCTCTAGCTGGCAATTAGCTCTCTACTGACTGATAGAAACCAGCCTCATATCTTCAATTATTATAAAAATGGCCGGAGGATGAAGACAGGAATGCTGAGACAATACTGGTGTGGGGGACAGGAAGAAAAATGGACAGGATCCAGAATTCTAGTCAGTATCTTGGCATGGCCTTAGAGGTATCTGATGGGGTTAACAAGCCATGTTTTGGAAGCTGGTTTATATCTCATTCTACAGATAAACCGGCTCATCACACTATAAATGCAAGATCAGTTGGCTAGTCAGTAGAGATGGAGTTTTCAACCACATGACTTGAAAAACTTGAATGTACATTCTGAAACCCACAAGACCATCATTTATTTAACTACCGTCTATAAAAATCAATTCAGAGAAATCAGAGAACTTCTAATTTACATTGGCAAGCTGGCTCAGAAATATGCTACCCAATAAACTATTTCTACTCACTTAACACAATTCACAGAGGTCAAATGGAGGGTGGCTAATTCTTGTACATAAGGTACTGTCATGTCCCCGCAGTAAAGAGAAATCATGGCTTTCTGATTCTCAAAGTACTAAACAGGCTACTCGTTGCCACTCCACTTTTAAACACAAATGTGTATTTGCACAGGAGAATTTAAAGTATCATCACATGAAGTGGGAAATTATCTATCACACTGCACATGATGGGGCAAAGACAGAATCAGGGTACTGATTCCGCAACCAAAAAAGGCACGTAAAAGGACTTACTGACTGCCCTAAAAATATTGCCCATGGGGTGTCTCTGTGAACCAAGGGCACTACTAAAACACTAGCTGAGTATCTAAAGCATTCATACTTGCAAGAGTACTTTTCCTTCTTTATCTTTCTTTTGCTCCTTTTCTCTTTTTTTATAAAGGTTTATTTATTTTTGAGGACCCGCGAGCTGGGGAGAGGCATGGGGGGGGGGGGTGGGGACAGAGGATCCGAGGCAGGTTCTGTGCTGACGGCAGCGAGAGCCCAATGCGGGGGCCTGAACGCATGAACCCGAGATCATGACCTGAGCCGAAGTCGGATGCTCAACCGACTGAGCCACCCAGGCGCCCCTCTTTTGCTCCTTTTCACTGTCAGTATAGTTCACAGAAAGTAACAACCACCTCATAACAAACTTAGACTGAGCACTTACTTGCTGCTTGCCACACTGGGTTCCGTCTGTTCACTGCCCAGGTGGCAAGAGCAAGGAAATAACTACTGAAGATGCTCCCTACATTTCTGACTAAATGAACTGCACTTCTCGCTTGACATTCTTTTGGCTTTGCCTCCGTTGGGTGGTGGAAAAGGATTGAAGATGCGTTGTGGACAGTGAAACAGGCAAAATATGTATGCAACCAAGACCCGCAGTTTCCAGGGCGCCTGGATGGCTCAGTCGGTTAAATGCCTGACTATTTTTTTTATTAAAAAAAATTTTTTTTAATGTTTATTTATTTCTGAGACAGAGAGAGACAGAGCATGAACAGGGGAGGGGCAGAGAGAGAGGGAGACACAGAATCCGAAACAGGCTCCAGGCTCTGAGCTGTCAGCACAGAGCAGGGCTCGAACTCACAGACTGTGAGATCGTGACCTGAGCCGAAGCTGGACACTTAACCGACTGAGCCACCCAGGCGCCCCCAAATGTCCGACTCTTGATTTCAGCTCAGGTCATGATCTCTCTTGGGATTCTCTGTCTCCCTCTCTCTGTGTGCTTCCCCTGCTCTCTCTCTCAAAATAAATAAACATAAAAAAAAAAAAAAAAGACCTGCAGTTTTCACTGCCAGGAGTGGGCCAATGAGGAGAGCTTGCTCCTGTGTAAGCCCTACCCATGTGCCCCCTTGGCTCTAGGCTCACAGCACTTTCTGCATTTCACAGCTGCTTAGGGGAAAAAGCCACTCTGTTCCTTTAGAAATGGGGTTAAAGAGCAGAAGGGACCAGCACATCCTCATGTGTTGATTCCTGACACATTGTGAGGGAAGGTAATAGAAGAGTCTCTGAACTGAACTGTGCTTTACATCGAAGCATCTCATATTCTGAAGAAACACTTGGTTGGAATATGCCGGTTGGGCAGGGGGAGGGGGGTGCGGGGGAAGAGGTTCATGGTGGATTATTCCATTCATTTAACCTTTTACAAAGAAACACTGAGGTCTGAACAAATTTATATTGCAGAGTAAATTCAGAAAGTTAATTATAGCTATAATTTGTTTTGTAGGAATGATTCTGAGCGGCTGCTGAGGTCATTCTCAGGGTGTTGCTATGGTAACAGGCACAAGGTACATTTCCAAGGCAATGTATGTGTAACAAGCGGCTGGCAGGAGCTCTCTCCTGATGTCAGGGAGACAGATCTCCCATGGTATACATGGGACTTCTTTAACTGTCTAGGAGACAAGACATATGCAAGAGTGCTAGAAAATGGGAGGTTTAGTTGGTAAAACTCACCTCACTCCCATCCATCCATCCAATAACTTGTCATCGCTTTGAGATATTTCTAATTGATAACTTGGTAAGTGATTAAAAAAAAAAAAAAAAGTCCTCACTATTTTTCCACGTGTGTTTGTCCCGTCAGGGTTCTCACACTCAGTGCGATCAGGGACCGTGACTACCTTTGTTCGTGTCTGGTCACCAACACTTAGTCGAAGGACTAGACACAGCGGCAGGTGCTGAACAGGTGACAAACTGAAACAATTTGGTGGAAAATGCTGTAGTGGTTAGAACAGCAAGTTACACCTTTTAGGAGAAAACACAGGAGTAAGGGGGTTGTTAGCTACCTATGTAATTACCTGGCTGGGATATTACTCGCCTGCATCATGTAAGAACTAAATTTTGAATTTAAATGCCTCTGACGAATGTAGAGACAAGACGGAAAGGAAAGGCATCATCTATTTAATTTCATTTAGCAGCTGTACTTCCTGCTCCTCTCTAGGTCCTGGCCAGAGAATGATATAATTTGTATATCTGCTTTATGCTTGTCAATATCAAGCTTTCAGGCCTTGGAATTCCCTCTAACCCTGGGCAAATGGAGAGAGTGGTACTTTACAGACAGAAAATTCTCACACACTCTCCTTAATGGAAGAAACGGGTTTCTGATGGTTTTCAGTGAAAAACAAGGCAATAAGAAAACTCATGTAGTAAAATTTCAATAGTTTCTTTCCTACCATGAGAAAAATGCAGGGTCATCTAGAAATCACTGATACATTTTGACCATGACATTCTCATAGGTGCTAAGGCCAGGAGATTCCCAGGACATAATCCCTGCCTTCAAGAAGTTTACCGACTTGTGTCAAGAAAAGGGTTATACGAAGAGGCAAAATGGTGAAGTTTATTAGGGATAGAATGAACATTCACATATTTTGGACAGAGTCATTTTCTGGGAACTTGTTTGAACTGTCTCTAATCCTTGGTGATTATCCACAAAGCACCCTTCTGTAGTATGAGTGATTTTATTAAGGAAATCATGCCCATTAGTTTATCATCACACCTTGTAGCTGCTAAATTCTTTATATATTTAACTTCAGGGTCACCTCTGGCTACAAAAAAAATACGAAATTCAGAAATAGGATATAATTACTTTAAATGATTAAAAATATAGGAGAAAAGCTTAACTGTCCCTAAAATAAAAGCTCCAATCAAAATAATTATGGCATTTTCTCTCTTGAATGTTTTTAAAAAAAAAATTCCAATTATTCCTCTTTTTTGACAATAGGTTGTCAATGACAGTTTTGAGTTCACCTTCCCATTTAATTTATGCTCCAATCTGACATGTAATGAGAGCCTGTTTTTGACAGAAACATCTTTTTAAAATCGAAGAGAAAAAAACCCACCACCTATGACTGGAAGGGTAATTGAAAAGAAATTAGAAATTAAGTGGCTTTTTTTAAAGGCAAGAAACATGAATAAAATTCAGAGATGACTCAGCAGGTAAACTATATCACATTACAGCTGTGGTTAAAAAAAAAAAAATGTAGTAAGTTACAGGCATACAACCCTCAGCAATTACACCAAAAGGGGGAATACCTGTGGGTGGTAAGTGAAAAAAGAAATCTCTGACATTTGGTATAAATCCAACCAAACATAGTAAGATAGATGAATAGCTCCTCGGAGTAGTTAACCTGCTATGGGCTGGTGCTGCGCATATGTGCCCGCATCCTTCAATTCCCGTGGAAGGGCCTGCTCTCAACAGGCTGCATTTATGACAGATTTGCAGCTCAAGTCAGACATTAAAAGGAAGTTCTGGCACAGAAAATGGCTCCGGGTAGAATTTCACATTTTTAATTATTGAAAAGAAGGTTAGAAAAACTAGGTCGGCTTCATCAAAAAACCTAAGAAGGCCTCATTGTAAGAGGAACAGTCTGAGGGGAGTTCAAAGCTGGATCACGCCAGATCTTCTTTGACACTGTCCAAAGCAGCTGAAGCTAAGGAGACAACCAGGAACACGTGATCCCCGTACAGGTACCATGTGACCACAGGGGCTCGAAGGCAAAAAATAAAAAAGACAGAGCGAACGTTCAAAGAACAACATGGAGGGAAGTAACAGTTCTGCGAAACTGCCAGTCGCCGGGGGCAGTCAAGTACAGGGTCTGGTGCCCAACCTCCTGCATCTGGCAGGTCTTGTTGCAGAAAGGAACCTGCCTGGTCATCTGGTTAGGCTGGTTAGCTGCACAGGATTACTCATTACACAAACGCTCCCATCCCGTGAAGAGCTCATTTTGTTGGGGGGCAAACCAACTTTCCTCCTTCATTTTTAACACCTGGCACACCATGATCAGCGTTCAAGGAAGGGCAGCATGTATCACGGGGACTTGGGTCCTAAGGAGTTATTTGTTTTCAGTACAAAATTACAGATTTAAAACAAAGATCACCCAGTGGTAGCAAGTAGGTGATATCCTTATGGTTTATGAAAACAACTCAAGGGAGAATATTCTGGGGGATAAAAGAGAAGTCTAAGAAATCATGCATTTCAATTATCCTTGGCCAAAGAACTAAACCGACTCAGGAAAGCAGATTTGTAAAAGTAAATTAAGTGTCTCATAAAAAGATCCTATCGCTGCATCTGTTAAATAGTTTCAGGTTCTTAGGAATCTTATATATGGTTAATTGATACGAATGCTTCAAATAAAGAGCCCATCGATGTCAAATGGAAAATGGGCCAGGCAACTTGTGCGTCTGCTTGGGTCATGGAGATAGATTTTTCAGTCTGTTGCTCAAACAAATAAATCGATCTTATAATTAAAAGCAAAAGCAAGGGGCGCCTGGGTGGCTCAGTCGGTTAAGCGGCCGACTTCGGCTCAGGTCATGATCTCGCGGTCCGTGAGTTCGAGCCCCGCGTCGGGCTCTGTGCTGACAGCTCAGAGCCTGGAGCCTGTTTCAGATTCTGTATCTCCCTCTCTCTGACCCTCCCCCGTTCATGCTTTGTCTCTCTCTGTCTCAAAAATAAATAAACGTTAAAAAAAATTTTTTTTTTTTAAAAAAAAGCAAAATGAGAAAAGAGAGAAGAGAAAGAGAAAAGGGAAGGAAGAGGCCTTTTCCAATTTGCTGGTCTGGCTTTCTGCTTTATTTGCCTTTTATGTGGTAACTTTCAAAGCTGCTGACTAATTCTGACAAAATTTTTACACTTCTAAAACATATCAAGAGGGGCGCCTGAGAGGCTCAGTTAAGCATCAGATTCCTGCTTTTGGCTCAGGTCATGATCTCACCATTCGTGGGATCAAGCCCCCCATCAGGCTCTGTGCTGACAGCACAGAGCCTGCTTGGGATTCTCTCCTTCTCCCCGTCTCTCTCAAGATAAATAAATAAATATGAAAAAAAGTAAAACAAAGCAACTCAAGAAACATCAGAAAACTGCTTTTTATCCTTGCCTGCTTGTCCTGAAATGTAACGATAGTGCTTAATTCAGTTAATCTACACAAACTTACTGAAAATCTGTTATATGTTAAAGCTAATGCACTCTGTGTGTGTCAGAGGGAGGGGGGCTGGCACAGGGAGCTGGTACAAAATACTTAAGATATATATATCCTTTGCCTTGAGGGACAGGAGGCTACCTGGGAAGCTAAGATAGCACAGATGAATCAATTAAGAAATAATTAAGTGCCAAATTGTGAGCTGCTAACTATGAAGGCCATAAGGAAGGAGAGATGATTATGAACTGTAGTCACGAGAGAATAGTGTGGAGAAGTGGGGGATGAGTTACACTGAGCAGACAAAATGAGATTTGGGTAGGCAGAAACGAAGAGAAAAGAAAGATGGGAAGAAATTAGGAAAACCCAGAAGTTACTCACTTTCTTGCTATTCAGTCATTCATCCAATTACTTTCTCCGAAAGTCTACACTGAAAGCTAGGTACTGTGCAAACATGGAGTGCCAACCATAAAATTAAAAAAAAAAAAAAAAAAAAAAAAAAAAAAAAAAAAAAAAAAAAAAAAGATGCGAGTCCTGTCCTCAAGGAGCTTGTAGTCTGGGAATGGAGATGAATGTGCTTTAAATAACTACACTACAAGGCAGGGGCGCCTGGGTGGCTCAGTCGGTTGGGCGTCCGACTTCAGCTCAGGTCATGACCTCACAGTCCGTGAGTTCGAGCCCCGCGTCGGGCTCTGTGCTGACAGCTCAAAACCTGGAGCCTGCTTCGGATTCTGTGTCTCCCTCTCTCTCTGCTCCTCCCCTGCTCATGCTCTGTCTCTCTCTGTCTCAAAAATAAATAAATAAACATTAAAAAAATTTTAAATAACTAGAGGCTCCAGTGGTTGTAGGCAAGCGTCAGCCATGAGAAAAAAACACGACTGATTAAAGTAGGTATCTCAGTGTCATGTCCCCTTAACTTGGTTGGATGTTGGTTCCGTAAGATCAGAACTTTCATTCTGATAAGGATGATCAGGTCTGAGCAGCTGGTCATAGTAAACTAATTGTACTAATTACAGATCAAAATTCAACTCATCACTTTAAATCAAGATGCCATAGTGATAATGAAGCATCAGGGTCATCCAGTCAGAGTTAAAAGACTGCTTGGCAGGCAGGAGTCAAAATAAAGGGACCCAAATGACCTAAAGGGTTACATGGAGAGAGCAAGGTTCCAGAGCTCACTTGTGACTGAAGCTAGAGTTGTCTTCTGCTCAGGTACCTGTTCTATTACAAAAGGCTGTCAATTCTACCCTTGGATCCACTGATGGTTAAACCTATCACACTCTCCTTAACCCGCTGTTCCAGGTACGACAATGAGCAAAAGGCAAGATGTGTAAGACACAATCCTGGCTCTCAGAGTCAAATCAACTCAATGAACATTTCTGGTCATTCATGCTACCTTTGGTACTAGACAGGGAATATGACAGAGCGTTCTCCGATGCCCACTTCCTATCAAGTTTTGTTGTGCAAAGCAGCACTTACTGAGTACTGCGGAAGGAATACAAGCCATCCATTCTCTCAGTATTCTGAAAACTAGCTTTGGGTTAATTCAGAGGGCAGGGGCCCTAAGGTAAGTTCTATCTAAACGCAAGTGGACGCAGAATACCAGTTGCCTGTAAACATTCAGTCTTCTCTAAGAGATACCTGCCATTTGAGTTGTGGGGGGGAGGGGGGCAGGCGGGGAGGTAAAAATCAGACAGTGAATATTCTAGGCTTTGTGGGCCATACGGTCTCTGTTGCAACTATTTAACTCTGCCAACGGGCGCAAAACCAGCTATAGGTAATACATAAGCAAATGAGCGTGGTTGTGTTCCGATAAAACTTTATTTATAAAAAAAAAACAAAAACAGGCAGCAGGGCTGAATTTGGCCTGTGGGTTTGCCAATCCCTGTTCGGGAGTAACAACATTCCTGGTTTCAACTGGGGACAGTGCCGTCCTGGGGAGACTGTGGAGAAGAGGCCGAACTACAGAAGCTGAAGATGCCGGGCCAAAGCGTGAGCGGGCAGCAAGCTGACAATATGAAGCATGTCACTCGCACCCGCTATGCCCTTCAGGCAGGGTGAATGAATGGCAGACAGGTGCCCTTTCCCTATTACATCGCAGTAATGAAGCTTAGAGTGCAAAGCATACCCAAGTCTTATCTTAGCATCTCTGAAGTGCCAAGGGTTCTAAAAAAGGAATAATAAAGACCCGCATCTTAGAATCATCAGTTCACTGTGGAAGACAAAAATTTTGTTTGTTTTGTTTGTTTCATTCTTGCAAAAGGTTATTAGGAGATACGGCTCATTAGATGACAAAACAGAACAAAAATAGAAGTAAATATGTCACTCAAGTGAAAAAAAAATGACATACTATTGTTGGTCTTTTCAAAAAGAGCAAACATACTCAATATCCATGCCCTCTTCTGGGCTCAAGATGGCATTTTCAGTAAT
This sequence comes from Panthera uncia, assembly GCF_023721935.1. Taxonomy (NCBI): domain Eukaryota; kingdom Metazoa; phylum Chordata; class Mammalia; order Carnivora; family Felidae; genus Panthera; species Panthera uncia. The sequence continues at coordinate 18,773,883 of NC_064807.1, forward strand.
TTAACCATGTAGAGAATAATCTTTGTTCATTCCATTCTCAGGGAAATTTGGGGGTGCCAGGTTTTCAGTTGACTGCATAGGATAATGGTTTCTCAGATAAAGGCAGTCTACTGTAATAGATCACAGGATTTCAGAATTTAGAAGGCAATTTAGAGATTATAGATCACACACCAGAGTCTGGAGCAAATGGGGTTTACTTCGTCACAACCCCAGAGGTGATGAGTGGCAGAGGGAACTCCATCAAAGAGTAGACCTTGACCCACTGTTCTCTTGACAAGACGATAATCTTGTCTGTCTCCAAAAGCCTGCAGTAGGGTTACACTTTTTACCAGCAGATGAAGAGTAAAGTCAGGATGGCTCCAAGTGTCAAAGGAAACGCACCCTAGAGTTAACTATTTTGCTCATCAGTCAGGAACTTTTTAGTAAGGTATCTCTTCAAAAGAATTCAGCCCTAAATCAGGTGGATATACTGAGTCTACCTCTGAAATTCCTATTGCATTTTGAGCTCAACATTCAAATTCCTTGCACATTTAAAAAAAAAATTTTTTTTATTTTAACGTTTATTTATTTTTGAAACAGAGAGAGACAGAGCATGAACAGGGGAGGGGCAGAGAGAGAGGGAGACACAGAATCTGAAACAGGCTCCAGTCTCTGAGCTGTCAGCACAGAGCCCCACACGGGGCTCGAACTCACAGACCTCGAGATCATGACCTGAGCCGGAGTCGGACGCTTAACAGACTGAGCCGCCCAGGCGCCCCTCCTTACACATTTTTAAATTAAGTTAAAAATTTAGGCATGAGGTTAAAAGTAAGCTCCAACAGTGACTTACGCCCAAAAGCCAATTTACATATGTGTTTTGGATTTACAGAAAATTTCAAGAAGGTGTCTGATCTGCTGAGCTCCTTGGAGGGAACTTCAGGAAAGGCGAGATTAGGGATTATTTGGTCTCTTGAGGTGAACACAGAGCAGTCTTTGCCAAAAGCCTGCAGTGTGAGGACTTCTCTCACTACGTGCCAATGTGATGGAGATTTAGTACTGTAGGCAGTGAACTCATTTGACCTGATGCCTCAGTATATTAAAAAAAGATGGTTAACCCCAGGAAAAAAAAAAAAAAGAGTAAACCTACAGCCATCTGTTTATTTGTGCTCTTTATCTAAAGATATTCAAAGCCCTCAGGCTTTTTTTTTTTAATCAATAACAAAAAATAAGAAAATTCACAAAACTCTCCAGCATCTTAGAGTGCTATTTATTCTTTTGATCAATAAAATTAGAAGGATATACCAAATGAAAGTCAATTGCAAACTTATCCAAAACTGCTTATCCATCTCCTAGACTTTCCCATTTCCTCGCTCCTGGGCTGCCTGCCCACTGTTTATTATGATCAGTAAGTTGGCTAACCAAAGCAGAAAGAGGGAAGCTCAAATGACTTTGTTGTAGCTTTCTTACTGGCTCTAGTTTAACTCCAATAAAAAGTTAATGGATAGAGTATGGGGGGAAAGGGTTAAGACGTGAGGCTATAATACGAGGTGCCTGGGTGGCTCAGTCGGTTAAGTGTCTGACTTTGGCTCAGGTCATGATCTCACAGTTTGTGGGTTTGAGCCCCGCACTGGGCTTTCTGCTATCAGAGGGCCTGCTTCAGATCCTCGGTCTCCTTCTCTCTCTTCCCCTCTCTCACCTCCCCCCAACCCCCGTCTCTCAAAAATAAATAAACACACAAAAAAAATATTTTAAAAAAAGACTAGAGGCTAAAATAAAGAAATAATAATTCTGAATTATCCGTGACTTAGAACATCTTCCACGGTGTATGAATAATTGACATGTTGTTAAACTGGGTAGATTTTCTGGATGATAATCAAAACCCTGCTGGGTTTATTTTCCAGTAAACTCTACATAATTTTCCTTCTTGACCTCATATGTACAGAACTACCTATAGGCAACATTTATAAAGATTAATGAACAATTCGCATCTTCTATGGTGAGTGATTTATCTCATCATAGACATTTATCTATTAATCTATCATCTATTCATCTAACTAGAGTCAGTTTTCTATCTCTCTCTCAACCATCCATCCTCTGTAAAGCTGTATTTCACAGTGATTAAGATCTGGGGCTTTAGAAGAAGAAAAGTGATTTTGACTCCTACTCCTACTCTTACTAACTGTATGACTTTAACCAAGCTACTCAACCTCTCTGACAACCGGTTTCCTCTACTGTTTGATGGGGATGATAGGAAATATCTACCACTTTAGGCGGCTTTGAGGATTAAATGAAATAATGCATGTGGAATCTGACATATAGTAAGAATCTAACTACATACAGTACAGAAGGACACAATCTAACATAGAATAAGTGTTCAGCAAACAGCAGTTACGATGATAACAGAACTTTCCAGAACTCAGACCTTCAAAAATAGCAGAAGAGAAAGAAACAACAACTTTGAATGCTTTCACGGCTCTGACTTCACAGTTCATCTACAATGGCACCTACATCATGACCGCACCTACATCATGGTCAATGAAATAGTGGAAAATTACCCATCTATTATTTCATGGGACGATCATCTGTGAAGGTCAAACATGAGCAGTCACCGTCAGGCTCTGAGGAGAGAGACACTTTAGTAAACACGGTAACAGGTACGAAAGAGATGTGCAAAGTACTAACCCACAGGACACAGTGACTCACTATCTTTGGTGTTGGGCAATACTTTCAGAGAACAGACCACTGACCAGGGTCTGGAAGGATGAAAAGGAGCTCACCGCGTAGGAAAGAATAAGGACATGCTTGGCCTCTGCTCTCAGTACTCCTGGCATGTGGCCGGCAAGACTCTCGCCATCAGCAGGGTTCTGGAGACAACAGCTGTCGTGCTGCCGACTCTGAGCAGATGTGCATGGCCCTGATTCTCACACTGCTAGAGATGACATCTGTACGTGTCACCTGAATCTAAACTGAAGAACCACAAGTGGAGACACTGCTCGAGAGAGGTGGTCCTGAGCTCTGGAAGAGTTCTGGAAGGTGATGATATTGTTTAAGAAATCACGTCCAGAACACCAGCGAGGTGTTGCTTAATTGTAAAGATAGAACAATGCAGAAAAATCTTTAAGAAGTATAGGAGGGAGATACAAATACTAAAAATACACCAGTCGGGGGCACACAAAAAATGTCAGAAAAGAGGTAACAGCTATCTGGAATACAGAGTCAAGGATTATTTTGAATTATTTCTATTTCATAGTTATTCTGTGAAAATGAAGTCAGTACTGGGAATCAACGGTGCTCAAGATATGGGGCCCCCATCGTTTTGAGTGTTCTTCCTGCGGTTCCCAGAGCATCCACTCGGGCTATACACACGTGAAATGAAGCAGCAGGTGGGTGAATCCCGAAAGCCACAGGTCCTATCTTCGTGGTGGGAGGGCTTTCCCAGCTGAGGGAAAGGAAAAGTGCCCGAGCCTAACTGGGGAAGAAAAAGGGGTCTCCAATACTCAGGGCTCCTGACACAGTGGAATTGAAGGCCGGCCGGCCAGCCAAGCTGTTGGCCACCGCTCTATAAAGAGGACTAACTCGTCTTGGGAAGAGACCAGAAACACGGGGCCAGCTAACTCAGGTTTCCACATACAACTCCTTACATAACTGGTAGGAATACCCTGGTTCTACTTCCCTTGAAGTAAACAGTCTTCTAGCGAAAATAAAGAGGGGAGGGGAAACCCCAAACAAAATACAAAACGCCTCCCTAGGTTTCATGTAGCTAAACTGACCAAATGTTCCTGCTTAACCAGGATTCCCAGGTTATGCCTTTTATTTCAGCCTATTAATAGCAACCCCTTCCTTCTCAAAATGTCCTCACTGGAATGGTAAGTTGTACGGTCACCATCTATTTAGTCTATAGAACAAGTTACTGTAACAAAAAGATGGAAACATACACTTTTTAGTAGAAAATTTGTTAAAAGATAATCAAATAGCCCCAGCCAAGGAAACAGCCCTGTATTTCACAGAAGAATACCAATGTGGACCAAATGATAAAAGTAGAAAATGTACTCTTTTACAAATCCTAAGGGAAGCATTAAATCACATAAGACTTATCAAATGGAATGGAAGCCATTAAGTGAAGAGTTGATGGGGAACCAGAGATCACCCAGTGACAAAATAACGCCACACAGATTGCTTTTGGTGGCGAAAGGAAAAATAGAACTTTATAAGGGAGGGCGTCAGCACCCTAATACCGTGGGGAGCCTTAGCTGCGCCCATGATGGGCAAACGACATCTCTTAAAATGCAATTTACTCACAATTAGCTTGAATCGAATCAAGTCTTTAAATGTAATTTCCAGCTTACAGTAAATTCAAGAGACAACGGAGTAAGTTAATTCATACTACATAAGGCAATCAGGCTAATCTCTTCAACATGCCAGTGAAATGCGTACAGGCCTCTACTAGATCACGAGAGCCTAAGGGACATATAAACCAACGCAACGTGTACTCCTAAAACCGACCTACTCTATAGGACATCTTGGAAGAATTTGGGAAGTGGGACTGTGAACTGGGTATAATGACAAAAAGGACTGACGATTAATTTTAGGTGTAATACGGTATTATTTACTATGTGGGGAACCGTCCTATTTTTTTTTTTTAAAGAGATAGATCCTGAAATGTTGGTATGTAAGGATCTGTGATAATTTACTTTCTTACTTCTGCACACAAATATGGTTAAAAAAGAATTAGGTGTATGTGCATACACATAAACCAACATCTATCTATCTATCTATCTATGTGTATAGTTCAGAAAATCAGCTTCTCCACATCGCCATTAGGGGAAAATAGAACTGTTTAAAGAATAATCATTTGAAGGAATTTAGATCAGCCTGCCCCAGCTGCCCCCACATGTCTGTCTGACTCCAGCATAAGGGATGTGTCCAAAGGCATGTTTCTATGGTTCACGCAGCCTATACGACAGGATTCTCAGACAGCGGCTTTCCCAAAATCACAGTGTTAACAGGAGGTTCAAGAAATGGTCTTAAATAGCTCTTTCCTTAAAATAGCAGATGTTGCCATGTCCTCTTATTGTACTAACTAACGGGCACCTGTCTAGAAATCCACAAATCTAAGCTAAGGAATGTCACCAGACACGTGTAGAGCCTTGTCTCAAGAATATATGCGCAGCAGCTGATACAGGTGTCCTCGGTGCACACAGGAATCACTCACAGGGTCTATTCCCAGAGCAGAGGCAAAATCATTTCCTAAGGGGGAACCCTGACCTTGGTAAGCACATAATCATTCGACACTGCTTCTCTGATGCCCTAATGGCAAGACCTCTCTGTAGGGAGAAAAGTTACACATGGGTAAAGACTAGAACAGGTGAGAAGGGGGAGAGACGGGATTTATGATAAAAGTTAAGAGATCGGGGTTAGATGCGATGAGAGACTGGAGGATTTATTAGTAAAAAGAACTTGGTAACGGGGGATTCATTCCTTACTAAGGGTCAGGAGAGGCATCACGGCAGCACAGTGAGAAGTGGAGAGGAGTGACGGGAGAACTCGAGAATGGCAGATGAGGCTGGAGGGGAAGCAAGCAGATAGGAGGAGACATACTGAGCAGGAACAGGGAACAAGGGATAAAACACAACAGCACCATGGGGAGATAGATGAAATCTGAAATGGCAAAGCAAACATAAGGACAGAGGGGGCAGGAAGTAAGAGAAAGACAGCTGGTCAAAGGTTGAGGGGGCAGAATTTGGAAGAGACAAGAGCTGACTGCATCTCTCATCTCTGCACTCACAGAAACTTACACAGTAAAGGTTCCGGAGGGAGGGCGGGAGGGAGGGACGAGGGGCGAAGGCAGGCAGGCAGGCAGGCAGCGTGTGGAGGAGAAGTGACGGGAGGGCAGTGAGATGAAGGTGTGGAAGAAGGAAAGAGAAAATAAGGAACGAGGAAAGCACAAATTCCACAGGCACACCAGGGGATTAACACTAGTTAAAACACGACAGACATGGGGATCATGAGCCTTCTATGCCACGTTCTAGAATTACGTAATGCAAATTTACCATAGGAATACAAGCACTGCTGTGACCAGGCCACATTTCTGTGGCTGACCTGAATCGTAACTGATCTTACGCAAATGCCTAGAATAAAAGTCGAAACATGATCTACTATATTGAGAAAACAGAACTGATCAGCTCTTGGATCTTCCAGGCACCATATGTGATGCCAACCAGCCTCTGGGGCTCCTCATTTTCCCCAGGGTCCTGCTCTCATCCAGTGGGTCACTTCATATGAACTGGCCTGAGGCTGTGGACTTTTTTCCATCCATTCTTCTGTCCGCCCAGAACCAACACCAAGAAGCGAAGCCTGGGTTAACATAATTAATGTAGACAGAAATCTGGCTAAATACTACAAAAAGTCCATTTTTCAGGCGCCTGATTATCTAGATTGCTGACTACATTGATTACATTAATCCAACAATTGCCAGATCTTCACTTTCTTTCTGTTGGGCGAGATTTAATCTAGAGAACTAACAAATCTCTCTAGGATGCAAATCTCTCCCAGGACACGTGATTTTGATTGACAGCTCACCAAACAATTTTGGAATGCATGCAAAAGTAGACTCACACGCAATTTTCATGCAAAGGCAAACCTGTCCATCAACATAACAGTGGTTCCCCGAGAGCAGTCAAGGTTCTGTGTCTGGAAACTAGAAACTAGGAAGTGTGATGTGTGAGAAGGCATAATCGAGAGTATTTGTTTGGGGTTTTTAATGTGTGTACGTGTTTTCTGGCACATGACAAAAGGATCAGAAATTTGTATGAAAAGTTATCATTACAGGATTTCAAATCACAATGGAGTATGTGTTTGAGTACTGCTGGTCTGCAATTTGGTGGAAGCAATGGGTGGGTAAATTCAGATTCCTTGAGTTTTCAGTTTGGTTTTCAAATGGAAAACAGTACAAGAAATCCTCTCTCTGACTCACGATGCCAGTCTGTCCCTTAGAAGAGTCTACATGTATGAGGTTGGCACAGGTTTAACATCTGTTAATACAAGTGCAAGAATACAGAAGTTATCACTGCAGAGCACACGAAACTGAAGAGAAAGATCCAAGGGGCCTCCTTGATGAATACTCACTATTTGGTAGAGTCAGACAACTGATATTCTCGTCGTCTATCATAGCATTCCTGGATTCCAGGATCATTCCATAAACTCTTTATTGCATCTACGTATGGATTCTCAAAAGCAGACACCTTCTCCACATCGACTTCTCGAACTAATTGTGCATGAGCCTGTGGAAAACAAACAAATACAGCGGTTTTAATCTCTCTGTCACTGAAAACTGCCTTTGGTTTGCACGTCACACTGCGCACAACTGAGGTTTTCCTTCATGTGCTCATTTTCAACCTGGTTTATCAAAAAGCAATGCTTCATTTCTTTTTTCCTTACAGAGAATCCAGTCCCAAATCTTTCCCTCTACAGTAAACCTGGAGGCTGCATAATGTTGATTAGAAGAAAACAGTGTTCAGCTTCCCATCAGAACAATGAGGATGTCATGCTACACATATGATCATTTCTGGTGATTATCATAATCCTAAAGCAAAGAACAGGAATAATTATGTCCTCTGTATTTATAGTTCATTATAATCAAACACATAATACACTCAGCCCTTGAGTTTACGTCTTAGCATAAACTTAATCAGACTCTTCAGCTAGTCAGGTTTAATTTCTATCATTCCCTTTCAAGATAGGATATAAAACCCCAGAAGAACAATTCTTATCAATGATTTAATGTGAAACACAGTAACCATTCCCCCTCCATTCCAACACATCTTGACTTCCAGAATCTTTATTTCATACATGCCTTATCAACATTATCAGATTGAGAATTCTATTCAACTTTTTAACAAGGAAAAAGGACTTTATTTTCATTACAACATTTAGTAGGAAAAAGGTAAGGAGATTTTAAAAAGGTTTTTGAGGGGCGCCTGGGTGGCTCAGTCGGTTAGGCATCCTGACTTCAGCTCAGGTCTTGATCTTGCTATTCATAAGCTCCAGCTGTCAGCCTAGAGCCCGGCTCGGATCCTCTGTCCCCCGCCCCCCACCCCTGCTGCCAGACCCTCCTCCATTCTCTCTCTCTCTCTCTTCCAAAAATAAATAAAAGCATTTAAATTTTAAGAAAATGTTTTCAGTCAAAAATGACTAATGGCTTAGTCAATTGGGCTTCCAACTTCGGCTCAGGTCATGATCTCATGGTCCGTGAGTTCAAGCCCCGCATCAGCCTCTGTGCAGACAGCCCAGAGCCTGGAGCCTGCTTTGGATTCTGCGTCTCCCTCTCTCTGTCCCTCCCTGCTCACGCTCTCTCTCTTCTCTCTCTCAAAAATAAATAATAAAATCTTAACAAAAATAAAACAAAAAATGTTTTCAATAAGAGTGAAATCAAAATGTGGTACAGTCAACCGAGAATATACCACTGCCTAAAATCCCTGTCAAAATAAAAACCCTGCTCACATCCATCCATATATATATATATATATATATATATACATACATGTATACATATATATATACACCTATATATGTATATATATGTATATATGTATATATATATATATATAGTATATTCATTTAATTACATTATATCAATATATGTATGCAAATTATACATACATATAAATATAACTGCCTTAGAGACTGGAGGTAGGTAGCTGATAATACATTTACACTCTTACTTGCAGAAATACAAACTTCCAAACTAGGTTAGTGGATGGCTTATCATGATCACACGGTGACCTAATTATTCATTTCAAAGGGTTTTAAGCAGATGGAGCTTTAATACATTTTTTTAAAAAATCAGTTTAATCCATGTGAGACCCTGTCTGGTTCCCCAACTTTACCTACCTTCCCTTGCAAGTGGGAAGGGCCCCATATCATTAGATTAATCTGGACTTAAGTAAGGTTTTAAGAAGCCTAAAATGACGAGACTGAAGAAATCACCTTTCTTGTTAGTTCTGTTCTGACTTTGACAGATCTAGTAACCGAGAAGTTCTAGCTCTGCTCTGGACCCCAGTCTTGGAAAAGAGATCCCTGTAGTTGCTTTTGTACCTAGTCCCTGTCCAGGCGATCTGTTCTGTTATCCCAGCAGCGAGCGATCTTGCCAGCCTGGAGTCCTGTTCCTCAGTTCTACTCCCGGCGAGCCTTCCTTAGTCACAGGTCCTGCCCAGCAAGTATGTCTCATACCTCTGCAGGGAGATCTACAGTCAGGTTTCAACCCTTGCCTCTGCCTGTGCTCACTGCAAGTTCAAACTCAGTGTCCGGAGATAGGACAATGATCACATCCTTGGCATAATCTTAAATTAGAACCCCTACAGCTACATCTGCATTACAGGGTTCCCTAGAGGATTCTGGGGATCTTGTGGGGCAGCTGGGTGCAGAAGCAGGGATCTACAACATGGTTTCCTGCTGGATATACTCTAAAGACAGGGTTTTCAATCTGACTCTACTTCTTCTTATGACCCTGGGTAAGTTACTTAACCTTTCCACATTTTATTTCTGGTGGGGAACATACACTGTCCCACCAGCCTCATGTTGTTTTGTGTTGTGTTCTAGTACTATAGCTCAGTGATTCTCAGAAGCTGGTCCGCACACCATCAGCGTTCCGTGGGAATTTGACAGAAATCCAAACCCTCTGATCCTCAAACCTTGTGAATCTGAAACTCTGGAAATGAGGCTCAACAATCTGCCTTACGATTCTGATGCATGCAAAAGTTTGAGAGCCACTGCAGACTACAAAGCTCACAGATGCTAGTTGTTCTGATCATAATTAATTGCCTTGCTGGCCAGGAATTGTTACGGGAAGCTAAAGAGAAGAGGCTCACAGAGGCAACAATCATTCCAAAGCAGATGTCACTGACAGATGTTCTTAAGGGCCAGAAAGCCAGGGAAATGACTCAATGGGCCGGATACAGGCAATAGGGAGTAATGGGAACTGCGGCACAAATATATTCCCTAATTAAAGAAGGCAGCTGCTCCTTAACTCCAACGAATTGTTGCCATTGGCAAGGTTGGTCCATTGTTGCCTGATCTTTCAATTTTTCAAGGAAGCCAAAAAAAAAAAAAAAAAAAATCTAGGTTTTTCTGTGAAATAGCCCTAATTTTAGGTCTTGGCAACACTATACAAGATAAATAAAACATATCTGTGACTGAGCTACATCAGGGGCCATTCAACTGCAACATATGTTCCAAGAGATGCTCTTCTGGGTGGCTCAGTTGGTTAAGCATTCCGCCTTGAGCTCAGGTCATGATCTCACGGTTCACCAGTTCGAGCCCCACATTGGGCTCTGTGCTGACAGCTCAGAGCCTGGAGCGTGCTTCGGATTCTGTGCCTCCCTCTCTCTATGCCCCTCCCCCACTTGCACGCTCTCTGGCTCGCTCTCCCCCCATCTCTTTCTCTCTCTCTCTCTCTCTCTCAAAAATAAATAAGATTAAAAAAAAAGATGCTTTTTCATTGGCTTCCCTGATAAGCTTGTTAACACTGTCCTGCACAGAATCTAAAACACAGTAGCTGGTTACTGGTTAACACATGCTAATGAGTAGTGAATTTTCAGTATTTTTCTACAATAATATTTAGACAAACATTTATATATCCATAGGGAGAAATGGTTGGGACCAAACTCTGAATGGGGTAAAAGCTACATGGTAACGCAAGTTAGCATACGTACTATTTCTTCAATGCCCTTGATACTCACTATACTGGGCCAGTCTTGTCATTTGGAGGGAAGTTCTGTTTCCGCATCTAGAGAAGTTAGCTTCTGGCAGAGAAAAGACCTTCAACACACCAGCCACTTTTCACTCTTATGATTAAATGTTTACTGGACCCCAATGGAAAGCTAGGTAATAGAGCAATTTGAGAACCAGATGTAGTTCTTTCAGGGGGTGGGGGGAAATGGTTCATACAGATGGCAGCCCAACAAAGCACAGGGTTATGTGCTCCAGGAGTAGGAATGAGAGGGAATATTTGCATGTCCATCCTTAAGTTCAGCTGACTGCCAGGGCATTAAAAAAAAAAGACAACATTCTCAACAGTGTATAGTTGTGACTTTCCACAAGAGCCTGCTGCTGTAAAATGACACCGTTTTCTATTGCCAGACCTGTCATTTCTTATCTCAGGCTACCTCTGCTTGCTTTCACTCACCATTGGAATGCCTTCCGTCTTCCTCTCTTTAGCTCTTGTTCCAGGGCTGTATCCTATGCTGCCTCTCCCCCCGGAAGTTATTTCCATTTGCTTCGCCTCCAAAAAAGTTATCTTTGCATCCTTTGCACCACAGAACTTCTATGCTTTGCTTTATGTCAATAGTTACGTCTTGACTTATCCCCCTTCTAGACTATACAATGAGGGAACGGGCTGTAGCTTATTGGTTCTAATTTCTTTGGGGGCCCATACAACAAATATGTGTCCAATTTAAGTGCGCTTAAAAAATACACAGAAACACAATGCCAGGCCCTACAGGTCGAAGTCAGTTTCTCAAGGAAATCTATTACCCGTTACTACTCTCATACAAGGGCACAATCCTCAGCGACGCTTATCAGGGTGGCTGGTGCACATCTATTTGTGTGATATTGGTTAGTATCTTCCTCTCCGTTCACAGAAGAAGTTGCAAGACACGCGCAACACTGCTCAGGTCCTAGCAGACTGCCTGTCACGTGGGAGATGCTCAATACAAATTTACTGAATGAAGGATACAAGGAAGGAAGAGTAAAAACTGCACCATCTTGCAACCAGGACATCTACCTTCCAGTCCTGGCTTTACCCATAACGCTAACCGGCCATGACCCTTAGGAGAAAGGCCAGTTCTTTCTTTTAGAACTTCATTTTCCTTGTCTGTAACAGGATGCCATTAGACCGAATCGAGGACTCATCCGGCCACAAGTAATATGATTACAAACACAGAGGACATGCATCTAGGATGCATACAGCACCCAGGAGCATGTCATACCATGTACTGAAACAGCATTTCACTATTTCCAACCAGCGCCTCAGGAACAGAACACAGTAAGTCTGTACACGAGTAATGCTGCACAAGGACTGAGCAAATAGAACTCACCACCGACAGAGGAGATCAAACGCGATGTCGGAGAGAAGACAGGATTTAGCTGTCAGGTGGAGATAAAGACACACGATGCTTCCAGGGAGGAGGAAGAAATGAACAAAGGCGCAGAGGACAAAATCAACATGGCCCTCTCTCTTAACTGTGAAAACACCAGTCTAGTGAGGAAGTTTCATGCTGACTCTTAATTCAAACTAACCTCCCCCTCCGAGAAAGTTCCAATGCTAGTCTCAACTATGAACCCTAACTCAGAAGTCAACGTCTACCACCTATGAAAGAATATCACTCTCAAAAAACACAGGTCACCACTTGGCTTTGACCCATATCAGAATCTCGAAGTCACCTTTACTGTCTCTTAGACTTCATTGTTTAATTCCACTCTTGCTGTTTGGGAAAATGACATCCAAATATAAGCAACCGTAATTTGCATTTATGTAAGAACGTTCTCTGAAGTTCCGTAAGTTATTTAAAAGTATGACAGCATTTTACAAAATACACATAGAATCTTAAAACTGCTTCTATAAATGTCCCCAATGAAAGTAAATCCTCTCAATTTCCTTTGTAAAAAATATTCTGGATGCGTTAATAATATTCTTTTGCTATGTGAGAATAGGAACTCTATTTGTTTTCTTCTATTTGTCCAAATGTCCAATGTGAATAATAGTGAAAATCACAAGCAATCACGCAAAATTAAATAATTATAAATGAAAAAACCTAACTATGATGAAAAGGAAAGAATTCATTTCTAATAATATAAATAACAATTACAGAGGACTACTGCGCTCATTTGGAACTCTGTGCACAGTAAACAGGTATGAGTTCATCGAATAGAATGTAAAATACAATTCTATTTCATTTCAAGTTACAGTGGAACACACTGGAAATATTTAATGATGAATGCTCGCTTTCAGTGTTCTTAGCAAGCTGGTGGCCAGCCTTAGCGGAACTCTGTGAAGACGAAGTAGCTCCTCTTAGGAACTCTGGCAGAATTCTAGGGAAAGACCACATGGAAACCACAAGATGGGCCAATGTGGTAATGTCTTGTTTTCACGACTCGGTGGTCATAAAATTCAGGTAAATCTTGGACGTGTTGGTATTTCCACGGTGGCTTCGGCAAAGGGAAGGACGAACTGAGTCCCCACCAACGTGGGTCTTGCCCTGCCCACAAAAGGCCAAGCCTTTGGATGACATAAAAAGGACCTTATAATCACTTTGGAGGGATTTTCAAAAACCCATTAACGGCTCGGGGGTGGCTTTAGGCTAGAATGTCCCACTTATTCCGGTTCCTACAACCCAGAAGTAGAAAACCAAATGGTAACTTCCACATTTGTGGAAGCTCTCAGACACAACATTCAGCAGCTCATTAGGGCTGCTCTGTTTGAAAGGGCGCCCAACACAAGCAAAAGACCTCTGAATTAGAGTCTGAAACACTGTCAGAGTCTGTTTTAACTCTAAACCAAGGCTCAAATCATCTCATTTTTGTTTTTCCTTGGTGCGTATTTCCATTTTCACATTTGACTCTAAGAAACAAAACAAAACAAAACAAAACAAAACAAAACAAAACCAAACCCTGCAGACTCCTAAATAAAGTGTGGGGGGAAAACATCCCATGCTTTGTGTTTTATTTTCTTTTGTTCTAAGGAAGCACAGAGTAAAATAAGGGACCCTGGGATGAGATTGCTGTGTTGTGAGCCCACCTTCACCCCGCGTGAACAGAGGGGACCCTGGGCACGCTATTTAACACTTTTAAACCTCTGGTTCCCAATCTGTCAAATGAGGGTAGAAATAGAACTTACCTCAGAAGGCTTAAGAGGCAGAATGCACCTAAAATGCGTAAAGGCAGAGCCTAACACCTAAAGCTACCAGTTACGGAAAAAGCAAAAGAAAAGGAAAAATAGCACAGAACACATAAACCACGCTGCACGCACCTACTAGCTTCTGTGACATTGGGCAAGTCACCCAAGCCTTACTTTGCTCATAATAATATTGAGGTCATAATAGTATTCTGGAGGTCATAGTGAATCCTGGATCTCTGAGTCCTCAAATTGGTAAACACCTCTCAGCATAACATTTCCTACAGAAAACTTGGATGACAGCTATCATTTCTTAGACCACTTCACCTTTTCTGACTTCAGCACAACTTAAAGAGCTGACCTTCATTAAGGCGCATTGCACACAGGCCACAGTTGTGGTGGATGAATCTTTTTATGACCATTACCGCATAAATGACAAAGGACAGCAAAGTCACACCGAGCTCCTGCCGGCTGGGTTCACGTGGCAAATGACTCACTCCCACAGAAGAGCCTCTCCACACTTAGGATTCAACTCGTTGCTCAACAAAATTACAAATTACTACATGATGCAAACTTGTTTTTTTTGTGTGTTTTTTTTTTTGTTTGTTTTTTTTTTTTTGAGAGAAAGAGCAAGCTTCAGTGGGGGAGAGGCAGAGAGAGCAAGAGAGAGAATCTCACGCAGGCCCTGAGCTATCAGCATGGAGCCCAACGTGGGGTTTGATCCCATAAACCATGAGATCGTGACCTGAGCCGAAATCAAGAGTCGGACGCTCAACCGACTGGGCCACCCAGGTGCCCCTGTGACACAGCCTTTTGAGGTCCCTGACGAAGATTATACATCCTGTGTGCGGAATCCTTCAGAGCTAGGAATCTACTGATTTTCCTTTGCTAAGCACCCACGTTCCTCTTTGCACCAGTCTCATATGGAGACTACTGAATTTTTCACTGAGTAATCCAGAGAACCAGAGTGGAAGGAGGAAGAATTTTAATTTTGAGACCAAACCAGACTTCAGTCTTAATTCTCACACACCAGCCCTGTGTCTTTAGGCCAGTCACTCACGCTTCCTGAATCTCAGTATTCCCATCTAGAAGATGGGAAAATAACTCATTGTAGGACTGTTAGGAAATGTAAAATGCCTAAAAAAAAAAAAAAAAATTATAATTACTGTGAAATATTGTGGTATCTCAAAATTACCATAAATAAATAATTGCCATCCGTAATTATTTCAACAAACATTTACCTAACATGTGTCAGGCAATGCACTGGACACTGACAAAGCAGAGAATCTGTGTGAAATAAAATGTCCCAAATAATAAAATACTCGACAAGAAAGTTTATTAGACTGTCACATATTATTCTTTCATTAGGACTTTACAAATTGATTCTCCCATTATTATTATTATTTAATGTTTATTTATTTTTGAGAAAGGGAGAGGGGCAGAGAGACAGAGTGAGAGAGCGAGAGAGAATCTGAAGCAGGCTCTGTGCTGCCAGCAAAGAGCAGGATGTGGGGCTGGAACTCACAAACCGTGAGATCACGACCTGAGCCGAAGTCCGATGCTTAGCCGACTGGGCCCCCCTGGCCCCCCTATTATCCCATTATTGAACTTGTTCTTCTATCACAGATTTTTATTTTTAGTCTCTATTACCGTGTTCACCAAGGCAATCAATGACTATAAGGCATGCTGCCTTTCCTAAAACACATTCGCTGGAAATGTATTTCTCCCTTTGAGTTTGCTTCACTAATGGCTGTATCTGCCTATTCTAAAATACAATGAATTCCTTCTTGGTGGAGGAAATACTTCTTGCTTAAAATATTCTTTTTTCTTTTAAAGGGCTCAATCTCTTTCTTGGCTCTACCACCATAAATTCGGTATAAATATTCTTCTGTTGAGTTCTCTGCTTATCATCTTCCTTTTTCATGTCTGTCTGCCATGTCCTAATTACCATTATCAATGACACTGTAGGTCAGATCCTTGATGCAGCATGACATAATATATATGAATCAGTCCAAAGAGAGTGTTGACTGATTAATTACATGGTTCCATTACAAAGAATTTTGCTCTCAGGTCTGTAAAATCTTAGGATGCGATATTAAAACTGTGCACAGCTGAAATGTCACTTCATGATTATGATGGTAATGGCACAGTATGAATGTGACACACCTACACGTCACGAATACTGTGAAAGCCGGCTTATTTTCCAAGAGTTTGCATAAAGTAATAGTGATAAAGAAGAAATTAGAAAGGGAGATTCTTAAGATGTGCATATTTATAAAAAAAAATAATGAGGTAAACTTTTCAGGCTGCTTTCAAAGAATATTCAAGGAGCATTAGGTACTTTGGGTTTTAATGGCTATTTGAAAAAAATGGGTTCTAAGATCAAAGGCAGATAACCGAGGAGAATGAGGGCTACAAAAAGTTAAACGGATGTCTGTACTGCAGAACTCAGAACTGTTAATAAGGTCATGGTGCCAGAAACCCACGAGCACAGGCCAGGGTTGGAGACACTACCGCACCTCCCAGACCTGCCTGGCCACGGTGGCTTCTCCCTTCTCAGGTCAGTTGATAGGACGGTGTTCTCAGGGATCACATTCTGAGGAACTGCGTAGAGACTGCGACTTCCAACAGACAGGGGTTGATTTTATACAAGCGAAACAACCAACAGATGGATTCTCCCCTATTCTGGCATAATAGGTAAATGCTTGCTTTAGGGATTCATAGCATCTTCATTTTTGAGATCACATTATGTCTGTGGCTCATTTCCTCATATAATGTCTCAGAAGAAACCTAATCATTTTAGCTCTTTGCAATGTCTGTGCTCCTACAATCTTATTAGCCAGAGGACTAAGCTGCTGCTGGCTTGGGATTTTATTTTGTTTCACAACAGGAGGAACAGATAAAGAAGCTTCCCCTGCTTGGCTTGGTAGAATTTCGAACAAAGCTGCAAAAATTAAAAGAACAAGCTCCTTAATGAAGCATTCCCAGATGTTCCCGACGATGCCAGAGTCCATCCCAGCGGGTGTAATCTTTCTGGGACATTCCCTGTGAAACCTGCCCTTTACGGCTTCAGAAAGTGTGCTCAGAACCGAAAGCGAAAGGCTCCCAGTCCCAGGATCTTGGGCAAAGGAGGGAGTCTTTTAGAACACTTGTTTCAATGCCTCTTCAACTCAGCAGGAAAGTGTGCCAACACTAGGAATGGAAAAATGAACGGACAGCAGCACTGCCTCCAATGAAAGACAGTAATGACACATTATAACCTGAGTAGGAAGAAATAAGAGAAGCCACATCTCATTAGGTATTTGTGTGTGTGTGGGGGGGGGGGTGACGGGGGCAGGTGTTAAATATTAAGTTCTATAATTTGTCACTTTGATTAAGAACCCAAATTTCAGGGGCGCCAGGGTGGCTCAGTCGGTTGAGCATCCGACTCTTGATTTTGGCTCAGTTCATGATCTCGCGGTTGTAGGGTCAAGCTGCACACTAAGCGCAGAGCCTGTTTGGGATTCTCCCTCTCTCTCTCTCTCTCTGCCCTTCCCCCACTCATGGTCTCTCTGTCTCTCTCAAAAAGAAATAAATAAACTAAAAAAACCCACAAATTTCAGGAAGATTACGGATAAGAATTGTAAAAAGGTACTCGGACAAGTAGTGAGAAACTGGTCATTTTCCAATGGGAAATAATGCTAGAGTTCACAGTCTACGCACTGACATTTTCAACTATGAAAAGGGCTACTGAAAATAATGCTATAAGCTTTCAAATATTTTTTTATTGACCAACAAATCAGTTTGACTAACATTAGTATTATCAAAATGTTTTCAAATATAAAATTCTTTCTCAAAAATAAAACTTTCAAGTTTCCATGTAGATTAAAGTAAAAAAAAAAAGTGAGAAGGAATTTTCTTGGTACATTCGTGTATTTCAGTCATGTTCTTAGCCACATTTGTTCTGACATCATGTCCCTGACATTTTTTCAGAAGATTATATTTTTTCAATATGGATATATTGTATAATAAGCTATTTCATATCGTTACCCACAATATTTTCCAAAATCGCACCAGCTGTTTCAGGTTAATAAATTTGAAATTGTTAACATTTTCAACGGGTCCTTCTCTATAGACCTTAATATTTTTATTTTGGAAATATTCTCTTTTTGCGGGGCTGAAATATCTGGTAAGCCCGGGACAAATTCTGCTACACGGAAGGTCCTGTTAACTCTTTTATTTTTCAACTCGAAATACATAAGTATTTCAGTTCCAATATATCCATAGAGCTATCTTTTTGTATTAGTGTAGAATATTATCCTATCACAAATACTTTGGGAGACAAAAGTCATTCTTAATAGATTATCACAACTTGTTTGGACATAATTGACTTATTGGTGAGTCATAACTAATTCCAAACACATTCTGCTCCGTAGGCTTCTTAATTTAATAAATGTTTTACCATGATACTGTGCTCCATCAAGAACTATATTCATCTCCTTATCACTAAATACTTTTACTTTCAACAATTTTTAAAGAGGCAAAAGCATTTACGATATTATCCCAAATAATGCCAAGATATTTCACTTTATCAGAATGAACGTTCAAAAACTTCACGTTGACTCCCTGAATTAAAGGGAGAAAAAAAAATCAAACCATTCATTATTTGCAAAGATTTTCTTCTGCTGAGTTTCACAGAATAGTTCCTTTTTTCAATTTTTTTGTACATGCATAAGAAAACTTGGAATAAAAAAATGAGCTAAATGAACATGGATCACTTGATCTAAGTGAAAAGTCATGTTTTCCAGAGTAACATAAAAATGCATTTTCTGCAGCTGCCCATGCTAAAATGTCATTTTGGGTACAATACTTTGAAAATAACAGCTGATTTTAGAAGTAGAGGTTGATACTTTTTCAGCAGAAACGTGTGTTTTGAATTTTGTGTGGTTGATGACATCATGATGGCCACCATGGTAGATGCTAAATACTGATAAACAATTTTGTACAAGTTACAAATTATTGTTAACCCTCTTGAGAAACAAAAACTCAGTATTTAATTTTGTGTTAAACATACACTTTCGGGTTTTTTTTTTAAGATTACGGCCAAAAAGATTTATTCTAAAAATAAAAGGATTATCCAACAATAAAACTAAGAGTAACAGATTTACACCAAACTATAAATGAGAAAGAAAAAAACAAACAAACATTGAAGCAAAAGCTTTCAGACCACCATGGCAAGAATGCTTGGCCTTAACTTTCCACATAGTTCAATTATATGGAATATAATTTCCCAATGACCCTGCTCACTGGAGGTCTGGTGTCCTTATAGTAGATAGACCAGCACACGGCATGATTAGCTAATAACAACCAACAGATGGTAAAGGCAACAGCACCCTCCAGACTGGAAGGAGTTGGCTGTCCCCACTCATTCTTGTCCAAGCTTACTCCATATTAGCGCCGAGTGCCCACAGGCTGTCTTTGAAAAGGAGATGCAGTTACATTGCATCTGGAAGGATTTGGAACAAAGTTGGAACATCTTTCGGATTTAACCAAGTGTTAAAGTGAGAAATCTGTTCAACTGCATGAACAGCATCTGGAAATACAAAATGAAAATCTATCAAATCCATCCTGGTTTATTTTAATAATAAGAATGCTTACTTAAAAATCCTAAACTGCAGGGATGCTGGGCCAACAGGTGTAACCTCCAAGTATCTCAAGCAAACCAGGACTCTGGATCAGGCTATGCATGGAGAAGACTGAGGCCAGGGGAGTCAAGAAGATGAGAGGTAAGCTGATGGACTGCAGACGTACTTATCTAGCACAAGTTTTGTGCTACTACTCACTACTGCCAACGATAATAGGAGAGTGCATAATTCTTCAGAAGAGTGAAGAATAGTTTATGTCCGATAATGCCGAAGTTAATTATGTTGTGACAAAGAACAGACCTGGCTGTCTTCACATTACCTGTGTGACCCTGAAGTCATCTGACTTCGGTCCCATCCCCTTACCCCCTGCAGAGACTGTGTGATGCTCCTTCTGATATGATCAGGAGGCTTGTGCACTCTGCCTAAGAGGAAACAAGAATTACACTGAATCCAACTCCCACCAGTGGGCATTTACTCAGATTCCTCATCAGGATCCATTAAAAACGTTGTGCACCTGGGCTCTTTCAGTGTTTTCCCCTTACCCGCCCCTTAATTTATTTCCTAGAGCTGAACTTTGAATGCTCTTGTTCTGAGTTCCAATCCACCCAGGTCTAACGGAGGGGACCAGGGCATGTGTTAGGAAAGGAATGGTAGTACAAGGTTTGGGTTGTTAGGGCAGTCCTGACCATCTCAAGGTATAATGTGCAGTGGCCAAGAGCCTGTGGCTTCGGGGGCAAACACTGAGCTTCTCCCCTGTTCCCAGTGACTTGCCTTCGGGCCTGTCCAAGGCTCAATTTCCTTAGCCCTAAAGTGAGGATGTCATAACGTCATCACGATACTGGCATAAGCTTAAGCGTAATACTCTTCATAAAACAGCAAAGTAACATGCACACACTAATGGTTCAGGAAATAGAAGCAACCTTTATAGTTTGTACTCCAGTACAATCCAAGGGGAATGATGGCAACATATCCTCAGTCCTTTTTTTTGCACTCAGTGAAGTCTTTAGGAGGTTTCAAAATTTAGGAATCTGTTCCAAAAATTCAAAATAGCTTCTATGGTTCCTACCAACATGCCATATAGCACTGTCAGCTTTAAATCTTAAGGACGTGCTGTTTTGTACTCTCACTTAAATAATGGATTATATACAATAACTATAGTGACCACTGGTGATTATTATACAGTTACAATTTTTTTCCAACTAAAGCATGTTGCCTTTAGTTAACATAAACAATTTGTTTTTCTCCACAGGTAAGCCTAAAACTCATACTGCATTCACCTCAGTGTGAGTTTTCAAAACAAGCAAAGACCACAACCTGACAAAAAGCCTTTTCGAAGACAGACACCCAAACAGACGTGCATGAAGACTTTACCAAATAAGATATATCCAGATGCACTCTTCCCATTGAATTCTCGTAAGCTTCCATGAAAAGCTAAAGTGGTCCATGATGTAGCACGGGTCATTAAATAGAACCAATCAAACCCATCTTAATGTAACTCAAAAGGTCTCTATGATTTGCATTGCTTTTTCAGGAAGATAAAAATGCATATTGCTTCTCTTATGTGTTCTTAGCTATATGTCTATTTTTGAAAAGCTCTCATGTAATTTCTAAGTTTAGGACCTACTTCCTCTCTTACTGTGCCGTCTGAGCTAGCGTCCGTCTCTGGTAACGTTTGGATCCTCACTCCAAAGAACCTATTTAGACGGACTCTCACAAGGAAGATAAACTTCCCCGAACCTCTTCTGTCCTTGTGGAGGGTAGAAGATGACCACCCTCCTCCAGTCTACAGCTTCTGGGGCACCACCCACGTAGATTTTAAGTATTTTAAAATCCCCTTTACTTGGTGGTAGGAACAAGCAACCTTTCCAGAGTTTCAACATCTTTGGTTAAAAAAGTCTCTTGCTAGGAAAAGGAGTTAAAGGAAGAGGTTCATTTCTTTTAGCCTAAGGCAGAAGACTGCTGGGAGAGAAAACAAAAAGGAGGAGCAGTAAAAGGGGTTGCATTGGTGAAAGAAGTTTAGACAGTGGTGCACAGACAGAATCATTTATCAATCAATCAAAATCATTTATCTGGGTTAATGATCAGGTAATTGATCTTTTTGTTTTCCACTCATTACTATCAGATTTAAGAAGGACAGATGAGATTATACAGAGATAAAAAAAAAATTGGGTGTGAAGGGGAAACTTCAAGCAATATATTCAACATTTCAAAGAGAAACATCCTGAAGTGTGCAGCCAGTGAACGTAGTGCTGGAGTCTTGATGTTTAGGAAGGAAATCATTAGTCACCCATAGCAGCAGCCCTTAAGTAAAAAGCTAACGTACAGATCTGGTGAAGGAAGGATATGTTGTGGGGTCTCAGTCTTCCACGAGCCCTATTCATCTTCTCATTTAAGCCTTTCCTAGCGATTATCTTCTCGGGGCATTTACAGACTTCATAAAACATTCATGGGACACCAAGCTCTCTACCTGCCTGGCACTTCTTTTGAACTGTTCCACGTTTGTGCACATAGAATTTCCAGAAATGCTGCAAAGGACTTTAGGACAGGAACTGTCTACTATTTTTCACATTCTAGCATGATCCTAGGGCCAGTCATACTATTTCTCACATTCTAGCATGATCCTAGGGCCAATCAGTATGTATTCCGCCAGTGGAACGGAACTGTCTTCATTCTGATATATCTGTCCAGAAATACAATCTGATAAGACTGAGGATAAGAAGAAATAATGACCAGTACTGGACAGAGAAAGCAGTCCTGCCCAGGACATTGGGAGGTCTGGCTGGGCCTCTGGTATGATCTTGGACTAGACTCTTAGCCTGTACAGAAGTGTTGACTTCTGTAACTAAGCTCTTGGATTCTAAAATGGTAGAGATGCCTTGCTCTTATGATTACACATTCAGACCTAAGCTGGGTGAAATTAAAATATTTACCCAGTGGTATGGCCTGGGTCACTGGTCAAACAGAAAAGAGCTGGACTCTGAACTTCCCTTGGCATGTCTCATAACACCCTTTTGGCTGATGGATCACAAAGGGGCCAAAAGTGTCCCAGAGTAGGACCAGGGCTGCTGGGGTCACTCAGAGAACTTAGGGCAGCAGCTATAACATAATTTAAAAGATTTTAACACTGGTACAGTGTTATCAATGGGTAAGGGCTGAATACCAGCTCAGCCTATAAGTAAGAGCTTTGACTCATAAATATATTAATTTTACTCCAAAAGTTATTCTTATCTGACAGTGCAGGATGGCTTACAGAACTGACAAAAAAGACACAAACACAGAAATTACCACCAATTCTATCAATAACGTGTTCTTTTTATTCCACTCCCGCCCATACTTCCAACTCAACCTTTTTTGAAGTAACTATTCTATGTAACTCCTGGCTTCTCCACAATAACATTAGTTCATTTTGCAATGAAGAGTCTAAACCATATTATGTTCCTTGCTTTGTTCAACAAATAAAGCATAAAGGCCAAGAACAGACCTGACTACGGCCTTGGTTTTATGGGATTAGGAAAGTGCTATTTTTTGTTCACAGTAAAATTCCCTGTGACATGCGACAGCAATGACACTCCCATTGAGAAGCTTGCGGCCCCTCTGGACTCAGATGCAGCTTGTGGCATGCCAGCAGCCTTAAGAGCCCAGGAGGATGAAAAAGAGACCAGTGGGGAGGGCTGACATAATCCTTCCACTTAGCACTTGGCTGAACATTAGAATCACCTGTGGAGCTTAAAAAACCTCTCAAGTCTAGGTCCCACCCTTGGAGATTCTGATTTAATTGGCCTGGGATGTGGCCAAGGTTTTTAAATTCTCCGTACATTGTTGAATGCATAGCCAGAGTTGAGAACGGTGGAAATGATGCTCTCCAAGGTAGGGGCACATAACCATCCATGGAGGGGGGCAGAAAGAAACTTTCAAAGCTCATGTGTTACATCTTAAAAAAAAGAGAGAGAGACTTTTACTGTATTTAATGTATGGAATAACAATGGCACCTGCACCTATCAGATAGATAGCCACATGTGGTGACCAGGAGTCCTGAGGGGCCCCCACTCTGCTAGGTGTTGCAAAATATCTCCATTAATGTGTCTCCAGATAGGTAACTTACAGATTCTATTACCTTAAAGATTAGAATCCTGACAACACTTTATAATGAGACGGGGGATAATCAGAAACATTTTGAGCCATGAGAGGTTTCCTAATTATGTGATGGCAAACTACTTAGAAAATTGTCAAACTTAAAGATGAGCTGCACATTTTTCTTTTACAGAATGACAAGCGTTCCAAATACGCTGACCTTTCTTTTGTCAGGACCAGGGGCTGAAGCGGCAGCCTATTTGGCTGACACTTTTATAAAAATAAATGTATTTAATCTCTCTCTTCAAGGCCAAAGAGCATTTTAACAACGAATGAGAGAGAAATTGCCAGGAAATGTGTGCTGTGGAAAGTGCATTTTGAAAATGGGTATTTGGAAATGTTTTCATCGTGATGGGATTGTGCTGTCAGCACCAATGTAAGATGTGACACTAGAAAAAGACCGTTATGTATAAGCTTGAAAAGTTGGGAAAAAATATATCAGAGATAAGAGTTTAGGTGAGGTTTTAAACTCATTTGTTAAAAATGAATCATGTAAACTTAACACCTTTGGATTAGTTTGAAAGAACAGCTGACTGATGCCAGCAAAGATGCAAATTTACTAGCAAAGTTTCAATAAGAAACTTCTGTATAGGTGGTCCGTGGGATCGAAATGAGCATGATGATTTAGCAGATACAACCAATGACACAGTTCCATTTACAGCCACATAGCTCGTGTGAGATATTAAAATTAAGTAATGAATGAAACTGTATTTAGAATCAGACTACCCAATCACTGTCACACAGAACCAATCAAATTTTAAAAAATCATTAAATGTTTTTTATCACAGAGGATTCAACAATTTTATCAAGTATAATGTCATGCAAAGTAAAATAATTTTTATCGATGGGGCGCATGAACAAGAAAGTCTGGACCATACTCTTGTCTGACAGACTACCCTGTGCATTCAGTTGGCCACTCCAAAATCAGAGATGTGTAGTGAGGGGAGAAGAAGCTTGCCCTGCACACCGTGGTTATCATGGGTTGGTCATGTGCAAGACAAAGGTGAGGGAAAAGATGAGGAATTCTGTCCCTCAAGAGTGAGCTGTGAAGAAACTTCTGGAACTCTGCTAAAGATTGGTTTGGAGATCAAGTAGGCAAGTGCGTATTTCACCAGTTCAGGGAACCTGGGGAGCTTCATATTTTTATTGTCCCAATGTCTCAAATGATAATTTTATATGGGGATGCTTAAGAGATGCTGTGAACAAAAGCCAATTATTTTTTGGTTAAAAAACTGTAACTGGTCTGCAGTTTATCAGTAAGATCTGCTTCCACTAAGGCAACATAAAATCATTATCATTGATAATGTGTTCTGATATCTACAATGGTCAGCCAGTGGGAAGTGGAAAAATTATTAATTAGGATCAGTGAATTATAAAAAGCCTCTGCTAAATATAGTGCAGTGGAAAACTACGAGACAGTGTTCTAAGCCCAGAAGACACCCACTTTCAATGTGTTAGAATCCTCTGTTTGACACTCCATGTATTAATATTTGGTTTAGTTGGTAGAATCACTAAATATCCTGATCTTAATATTATGGTGACAGTAAAAATGCTCAGGTGATGTAAGGGAAACTGGTCTATAGAAATCATATCATATATGATCCTAGAAACATTGTCTATGCTTTTGTGAAATCTTACTCTTAAAAGCTAACCTTTAAAGAATGGATTAGCTATTGGCGACCCTTCTTCATAAACATTTTGATGTATTCATGTACCTCCCGTTTGGTTTCCTCACAGCCTCAAGGTCTCATGTGACCTAAACGACTTGTATGCAACCGCTCTCACTCACTCGCCTCTCAGAATGCATTAACTCGCAGAAGAATCTTCCCCTGGCTCAGGATCACGTGCTTCTCTCACCTGAGGTGCCCCTGCCCTGGCTAACTGAGGATATAGCACATGTAGGTCAAAGACATCCTTTGCAGAGATTTAAACCCATCCCACCCCCCACCCCCAGGCAGCATTTAGAGCACTTCCCCCCACCCCTTCCACTGATTATTTTTCAATATGGGATACAAAAACTTGAATTGCAGTAAGACAAAATCCCCTGCTTCTTAATGTTCTCCACACAGTGCCCGTCACATACAACCGTCCTACTCGTTTTACTGAAGTGTCTTTTGTGCCCTGCTTGTTAGTTCGTAACGGAGAGGACTATAAAAGGAATGAAGTAAATCCAGGCTAGGCTTCACCGACCAAAACGTCTCTCCTTAAACTCAGGTGTCCAAGGCTCACTTGTTCCCAAGTTATTTGTTTTGAACGTTATGATAGAGACTAGCTATCCAGCTCTGCAGAGTGATCCATGCCTCCCTTGGGTGCTGCACAAGGGGTGGAAAGAAACGCATATGGCTCACCTAGAAGAGGATTCAGCAGGTGGCACCTGGAATCCGAGGCTAAGGTAACAAAATATGCTCTCTGGGTAGGTGAGAAACCACAATATCCATAAAGTTAATACTGAAATACATATTTAGAAAAGCACCAAGGAAATCCCTGGAAACATAATCCTGGGAGTACTCCAGTCTGTGATAAAGGGTATCACGTTTCCCCCTCCTTATTCAGGTTAACAGAAATCCTATTTCCCCGTCTTTCTCTACTATTTTTCCCCCCATTTAATTCCTCCCACCATTCCTATGGTATGATGTATGAATTACTCTATTTAAAATCTAATTACCTACTCTGTGCACAGCACTGTGACAGGCGCTTTAGGAGACACATAGAGGCTAATGGTTACAGAGATCATTATGAAGACAAGTAAGAAAAGGTAAGAACCTGGGGGCCGAGAAGGGGGACCAAGAAGGGTTCAGCGAAAGGCAACTCCCAAATGAACATGCCGGGAATACATGCAGATCCTCTGGAGCTGTTCAGCATGTCCATCCCCACACTGAAGTCTGTGACGCACCAGGAAAGGAAGCTGAGTGAGCACGGTCACCTTGGACAGTTGGTCAGGTTATTCACTGCACAAGACCCTAAGCCGAGGGAGCAGTGGGAACCAAAAGCCCGCCCACATGCTACTGGCCAGGCACAGTGTCCCCTCATAGGAAGGCTTCCTGCTCAGATAGCACACGCCTGCAGGAAAGGCACTAACTGTACCAGCCCACAGATATTTCTCTTTGCTTCTGAGTAGCATTTACAGCACAATTTAGCTACATGATTTAACAGCTAATTATATACGGTCTTGTGCCATTCTTGCTTTATTTTATATTTTAAATATCGTCTCCCTAGCTAGACTTTCCCTGAGTAGCAGTATGTCTCTCCCTTGGGTGGTTCAATTCCCTAACGGGCCTCCTTAGTTGGATGGAAATGTCTGTGTTTCACATACCCAACTGGATCAGAAGTACAAAGTAAACAGCTAGTGGAGTGGTACCCAGCCACTTCAGGTTGACAACTCCCCAGGCCCTGTGGTTAAAAACTGCTTATGGCTTTCTAGGGTTTTCTGGTTCGTACCTCTGGGCTTGGCCATGAATAGACATGAAACCATTCCTGAAAAGATAAATGTATATCCTGGGCTTCAAGATTAGTGTCCACTTCCTCAGATGCTCCTGAAGAAAAACTGGAAATTGAAAAGTGTTTGTGAGAATGTCTTTCATGGGACATTAGCAATGGTTCTGGACAGCAGGAATCCCAAGGAAGCTCCCCTTCCTCTTTAGGCAGCGAGTCTGGTCAGACCTATTTTTAATCCTGCATTTTATTGCTAAGCAGGCAATTTGCTCAATAAGGCAAATCGCAAACTTTTTATGTAAAACCTACAGTTGCCACTCCTTCTTTTATAGAAATAGGCTCTACGCAAGGAGAAGCTGATCCAATAGTTAAAGTATGAAAGACTTGGCTGTTCTAGAAAAAATATTTTCTTCCAACATCTAGGCAAAGACGGTTTCCAAAATTCCTAGAGTCAGAGAAAATTAAAACCACATGGCCAATGGCGTTGAATATTGTGGTGTTTCTTTTCACATAGAGAAAAAGATTTTAAACTATGCAATAATACATTTAGAACTTAGGTACTGGGTATCAGTGAGTATTAACTGTTTTGAAAGGGAGCGTCAGGATTCATCAGTAATAATAATACTCGCACAAGGCTGACTTAGCGTCACCCGGTAACTACAGTTATTGTACTCTTCAGCAGCTGAACTAGCGAGAGCAGTTTGAGATTTTCGTCTTTGTCCTTCGATGCAGAGCAGAGCTCGGTTACAGTATTTCCCACTTTTTCATCTTTGCGCCCCTGTAGTTTACAACCATTTCGGGACACCCTGGCCATTGAGATGTTATGACATACCTTATGAACTGCTAAATAAAAGTGGGATGTTGCTTTTTTATCCATTTGTTTAAGGTTTGTGATTTTTAGCAGAGATGATTTTATACCTTTAGGCCAAATACAGTTAAGATCCCAGAGCTTGGAGGATTTGGGGCAAAGAATTTTCTAAATTAAGAACTGTCCTTTCAAATACACTGTGACTCCACCCCATTTTTTTTTTTTTTTAACAGAACACTGTGGAGATCTACATTGTTAGCCGAATCTAATGCACCACATTCTGCAACTCCGGTTGATTTTATGAAGAATTGCAAGCTTTCCTTTGAGAAGAAAGCCTGGCTCGCATTTGTTTAAAATGTCCTGAAGCAACTGGATTCCTGGCAGCGATGCCGGCAGGACAAGGAAACTTCTGCAGGTCTTGGAAAGGTAGTGACTTCTGAGATTTGGTACTAGGAACAGGGTTGCAACGGCCAAGAATTCATGCCCAACCTCCAATCTGCTTTTTTTTTTTTTTTTAATCAAGTAGGGGGATGGGAATAACGAAGGTCTATTTTCAGGTCCTTGAATTGAGGTGTTTTTTTTTTGTTTGTTTGTTTGTTTTTAACATTTCTTTCTTTTTGTGAGAGACAGCATGAGCAGAGGAGGGGCAGAGAGAGAGGGAGACAGAATCTGAAACAGGCTCCACGCAGTCAGCACAGAGCCCCACATGGGGCTCAAACCCACAAACCGTGAGATCATGACCTGAGCTGACGTTGGATGCTTAACGGACTCAGCCACCCAGGTGCCCCTTGAATGGGTTTTAACAGACCTAGACAGGCAAGTTCTGTCATGGTATTGCTTATTTGAGTACCAAGATAACACATTATTCGGTGATGTAATTCTTTCTCAGTCGTTAAGATTAAACTCCACTAAAAATAAAAACAAACAACACATTTACATACTCCTTACTAACTCTTCAGACTAGAAGCGACGAGTGAGGAAATAAAATGTAATGCTTTAAACTGTAATGATTTACAATACTGGTATAGGACATTCTGAACTAAAGTAGAGAAAAATTTTATGTAGTCTAAAATTACATAAAACCACATAAAGAATGGAAAAATGGCTCTCTCTGAGCACTTATCGTGCTAGGGAGGTACAGTTCTCCACGGTTTATACAGAGTATGCATTTAATCTTTACAACCACAGAAGGTAGGTACTATTCTTAGCCACATTTATTGGGAGGTGTTGAGGGGAATGGTCATTAACTTGCCCAAAGTCACTCAAGCTTATAAATGGCAAAGTTAAGATTCCACCCAGTAAGGCTGGCTCCAGAATGGCTGTGTCCTAATGATAGATACACTAATAATGGAAACATGAGTGAAAGTTACTTGTCTATATAATTTAGATAAAGAAGCTGAAGATAGTAATTCTAGGTTACTGGTAGAATGGGAATGTTTCAAAAGTGACTGCAAAATAGGCTTCCTGATAACATGATTTTAAGGTATTAAGAAATAAAAGAGGGGCACCTCGGTGGCTCAGTCACTTGAGTGCCCGACTTTGGTTCAGGTCATGATCTCACGGTTCCTGGGATCCTGGGTTCGAGACCCACATCGGGCTCTCTGCACACACACAGCCTGATTCGGATCCTCTGTCTCTCTGTCTCCCTGTCTCCCCTTCTCTCAAACAATAAATAAACATTAAAAAAATTAAAAAATAATAAAATAAAATAAAGGAAAAAACACGCTGAGATCTGAATGTTCAGTATCGTAAACTCACGGCCCAAATAACCAACCTAAGCAGCTACATTTGAAGAACTGTGATTGAAGATGAGGGACTGGATGGAATCCATCAGGTGGAGTAAGAATTAGGCCTGCAAATCTCCTCCTATATTTTCCCTTTAGTTAGCCTCATTTTATGACCCCCATGACCGATCAGAGGTCCCCTGGAGCTGTCAAAGCTGACTCCAAGAAAATCCAATACCTTTTCAGATGTTCCATGACTAAGCTACTTTGTTAAATTCTTGAAATTAGAGGGGATAAGAAAGTAGCAGGACTCTTTTTTTTTTTTTTTTTTTTTTTTTTTTTTTAACAGTGAGCTTCCATGTCTAAAAACATGGATATGCTCAGATAGGTTCCTTAGAGCAGCCACCACTGTTTAGCCAATGTTGGTCTGTTTGAGATAATCCGTTCTATTTCTTCTTTTAAATTGTACACCAAACCTGTAGACAGGTTTGAACCTCAAAGCAGGTTCAAGGGGATAAGTCTTTTTGTTCTTAGTCTGCTCCATAATAATCAGCAATGCCAGAAGGTACTAGAGTGGTGTCTCTAAAGTAAGGCAAGAACTCAACAAAGCTTCTCAACACACCAGACGGCAGGGAATACTAGGGAATACAGTACTCATCGACCAGTCTTGAAATAACAAAACCAATGAACTCTAAGAGGTTTAAATTCAGTCAACTTGAGGAAAGAACTAGTAGGAAATCCTGTATCTATTAAGCCGACAACTAAAATTGAATTGTGAACTTGATGTTTACAGAACAGAGTCTGAACAGTATTCATCTTGACAATGTAAAAATAATGCTAAACCATCACCTATTGAAAGGCAGGTGAAGGAGAAGTAGCATATAAATGTTTTCTGTAATCCCCATTTTTTGTGAGTTTTTTATTTTATTTTATTTTTTAAATAACCTTTACATCCAATGTGGGGCCTGAATTCATGACTGTGAGGTCGAGAGTCGCATGCCCTACTGAGTCAACTGGGCACCTCATTTTCTAATTTCTAAATCTTTCATGGCAGTGAGTACACAGATGAGGCCTACCTTAAGTGTCTGGTTCTTAAAACTCGAATGCTTTCAAAATTATGTTTCCTATGATCTTCTACTTTTAGTTGTAGGAGGAACTATCAGCAACTAATTTCCTGGGGCTTGGGGCACCTGGGTGGCTCAATCAGTTAAGCGTCCGACTCTTGATTTCAGCTCAGGTCATGATCTCATAGTCGTGAGATGGAGCCCCAGGTCAGGCTCTGTGCTGATAGCGTGGAGCCTGCTTGGGATGCTCTCTCTCCTTCTCTGCCCCTCACCTGCTCTTGTTTTCGTTCTCTCCCAAAATAAATAAACATTTTAAAAAAATAATTAATTTCCTTAGTGAAGAAATAGGAACTGAAATTCAGTTACTTCTTTTCAGTGTCTTAAAGTCTCTCTACTAGTTCTTAGTTCAAGTAAAATTAAGTTAAATTATCATATATATATATATATATATATATATATATATATATAATATTTGTATATAAGAACATAGTAAGTTCATCAGTGTTTCTCCATATCCACTGGGAATGGTGTTTACCAGATGCTGACAACACCTGTTTCTCAGGGGTGGGATCCTGAGGGACTTTTTGAAGTTGTTTCTTCATAACAACTGACTTGAAAAGCAGTGTATCACTTTTTCAAAAAACAAATAATATTGTCATTATAAAAGAAGAAGCATCAAAATGATTTCAAATCCACTAATTGGCATGAAACAATGCTAAAAATATATACTGGCATCAAAAGGAAGACTGGAAAACAGTAAAATGTCATTTTTATTTTTTTTAAATCTTTATACATAAAATAAATCTCCAGAAGAAATACAACATATTAGAGGATGATTATACCCAGTGTAATCCTGAGTTTAATTTTTAAATTGATGTTTAGCAGTATTTTCTGATTTGTCTTCAAAGAACAGCTTTGCTTATGTGTATTTAATATAAATAAATGTACACATTCAAAATAAAACCCTGACAATTTTTACTGGGGCACAGCTGAGATTTTTAATGGAAATGCTGAAGAGAAGATTTCTGGACAACATTTGTGACGCTAATGAGAAAAAAAAAAAAAAAACCTATTGTGAATGAAAGCTTTCCTTTCTGAGAGCTCTTTTTAAGAGATGTAGGCTGAACTTCCACGGCCCCTTCTTTACAACCGTCTTTGGGGTTCATACTGGCTGGGTTGGAAACTACCCTTTTCCTTCCCTTGTTGCTCTAAAACTTCCACTTGTGGTTCTCAGGCTCTTTCTACACCCTCCCTCCCCAGGCCTCCTGATGGACAGCACTCTGTTATTAACAGGTAAATAATCAAAGTTCTTTCTGAACCCTGGGTGAACCCAATCTAGAAGTCTGGCCTGATTGATCAAGACCATAAGACCTCAAGAGCCTCAATTTTTACAGTAAAATGAGAAGGTCATTCAAACATTGATTTACTTCAGGCAATCCCCTTTTGGGATTAAAATAATTAAAGACGGATTAATAGGGGGCAAAGGGGTGGCTCAGTCGGTTAAGCGTCTGAGTCTTGATCTCAGCTTGATTTGTACTCACAGTTGTGAGTTCGAGCCCCACATTGGGCTCCACACTGGGCATGAAGCCTACTTAAAAAAAAATAAAGCAAGAAAGAAGGATTAATAGGATAATTTCTGAATGGACTGAAATCTGCCCTTTGTAAATCATCACGCCTCAACTTTAACCATAAGGACTAGGAGTTACAAGGTATCCAGAGTCCTGAGGGAGCATACTGAAGAAAGAATGAAGAATCTGACAGTTGTAAATTATAGCCTTCACATGAGGCAGGCCAAACTCTTGGTTAGGACTTCTCACTGGATTTTGTTTGAAATACAGGTTTCCCGAAAAAGGTCATGTCACACTTTCCAGCACGTGCTGCCATGTAGTTGTGGAAATCATCCTGGGACCACCGGGGGGACCGGGGGCCTTCCGCGCTGAAATATCATCTGAGCCCCAACCTCGACGAAGCTCCCTGGACTGAAGAGAACGAGGAGGGTGGGGAGGTACCATTTTGGTGGCAAGAGTTGCCTCTACTCCATCGGGAAGAAACATCTGATTAAGATTTAGGTGTGGTATGGTTCTCTTATTTAAAACAATGACCTCCCTCCATGCCACGCAGTGGGTTAAAAACCTGAACCGTATCCTCCCCTTTGTGATAAGGTACGAGCGCTAACAAATACACGAGAACTATGGATTTAATTAGAACACGAACCAAAAGATGCCTTCTCTGATACATTAGCATCCCTGCGCTCAGCCCATGATGACAGAGAACTTTGTTTTTTAGCACCGCTGGGATCTCTGCGAGGGCCAAATTCAACTTTTGACTGTCTGTTTTATTTTCTTCACCAGCGACTGGAGAGTATAACCTTTCCAAAGGACTCGGTGATTCATCTTCAATTCATTTTTCCTGTCTGGGAACCTGGAAGTTTTTCTCGGCAGATGCTCAAGAAGCACATGTTTCATTTTTTAAAGAAAATGTTACGGTTCTTCCTCTGCCGTTTTGGGTCCATGGTACACTCAGTAAACAGTTGACTGAATAATGATTTGGAAAAAAACCTCGCCTGCTGAATATGAGAGAACCCATGTACTTCTAAATAGAGCATTTCCTTCCTCCTTTAACAAAGTGAATGGACTGGCATGTACCTAAGTGCAAGTTACCATCTCTGCTCTCCTTCTTGGACTGGCTGCTCGGTGCACAGGTGCGTGTTCAATCACATTTTATAACATACACGTTATGTAGGTAGAGTCTTATGTCTGCACTGAATATTATATTTATCTTTTAAAGTTTATTTAAACTTCTAAAGTTTATTTATTCTGAGAGAGACAGAGACAGCATGAGTTGGGGAGAGGCAGAGCAAGGGGAGAGAGAGGCAGAATCCCAAGCAGACTCTGGACCACCGGAGCAGAGCCCGACGCGGGGTTTGAACCCACGAAGCCTTGAGATCGTGACCTGAGCCGACACCAAGACTTGGGGGGGGGGGGGCTCAAACAACTGAGCCACCCAGGTGCCCCTGAATCAAATTATTTCAAAACAAACAAAAAACGAAGGGGTGGGTGATCAGCCTTCCACTGTTAACGTCAGAGTCCAGGTCATGTCAATGTGCCAGTGTTGGGGGTGGTGAGAGGGAGATGTTTTGCTCTGGAACCTTCACTTGGCACTGGCAGTTTCTGTACCTCTGACCCTGAGGTCACAATTCTGAGTCTTCCTTTCCCTTCAGGGATCGCACTGGAGAGAGAGAAGGGAACGAGGCAGCAGGCAGGCAAAGCAGGGCAGGTGTGGCTACTTCTCAGCCCTATAGAAGGAGAATCTGCAGCACTCTGGTGATAGGACACGGATGGAAAGAGTGTCATTCCGTCTGCAGTGGCCGCTGAGCTCCATCCTGTTACGCCTGCACTCCCAGACATTATATTATGCCTCATGCATTCACGTTTTTTAAAAACTCAGCCTTGGGGCGCCTGGGTGGCTCGGTCGGTTAAGCGTCTGACTCTTCATTCTGGTTCCGGTCGTGACCTCAGTTTGTGAGTTCAAGCCACCGCGCCGGGCTCTGTGCTGACAACACGGAGGCTGCTT
The DNA here is from genome assembly GCF_023721935.1 of Panthera uncia. NCBI lineage: Eukaryota > Metazoa > Chordata > Mammalia > Carnivora > Felidae > Panthera > Panthera uncia. The sequence continues at coordinate 18,808,106 of NC_064807.1, forward strand.
GGGATTCTGTCTCCCACTCTCTCTGCCCCTCCACCACATGCGTGCTGTCTCTCTCAAAAATAAATAAGCATTAAAAAAATAAATGAATATTAAAAACTCAGCCTTGCCAAAATGGATTGGAGCACAGAAATACACAGACACACACACACACACACACACACACACACACACACACACACTTCAATATTTTCTGCCCCCGCTATGGGAGTTTATGCTGACCCACAGAAGACAAAAGTCCTTGTGCACATAACACATATATTAGAGAACCTTTCTTAACTGCTTTGTGAGGGAATGGCATTAAAAAGAGTCGTTGGAAGCATTTAAATAAAAAATTATGCAGCATCTCACACTGGAGTCAAATTTTGCATTGACATTTCCTACGAGGGTAAACGGGAGGAAAAAAGCCCAAAGCTTTCAGCATATATTTAAAACAGCATGGCCACAGAGAAATGATTGGCAATGGAACAATCATCGTTCTGCAATTTTCACATAATAAATTGGGCAAAATCACTGCAATTTGGTATAAATGTTCCTTGCAGGTAGATTTCTTAGGCAGACATTACATTTTATTTTAATGTTCTTTTTCCCTCCTTGCCTCTGACTTAGTTGCATTCTAGAATTTTTATTTAAAAGGAATTTATGATAATCATTATTTGTTATTTGTTTTAGATTTGTCAGGGGTTGCACCCAGCTATTAATAATTAAACAATACGTAAAATAAGTGAAACAAACCACATATGAATGATGCCAGCTTTTTAAAAGGCACAGTTTGGCATTGGTAGAAGTCCTCTGACACATGACCTTCATTGCATGAATGAGTGATGAGGCACCACCCTTAACAACCACATTTTACTTTTAAAAAACAAGAAGAAGCTGAGTCAAGGAATTCTCTACTGTCTTATGGTTGGTTAGTGCCCACTATTGCCCAAAACCATGGCTTGAGTTATGTTATTCAGGAAGCTCTGTGAGATCTATGCAAAATCCTTAAAAATGAGGATAGCCTTTTTACCTATCAGCAGGTGTACAGCTTAGAAATCATTTAATCACTATTTGACCCGGGAGTTTCATTTTCAGTCAGTCAAATCCCCTTACGGGGACTTCTATGCCACAAAAAATGGTATTAAGTTGAATTCCTTGACTATCGTCCCCCCACAGACAGATGTCCCAGCAATTCAACAAGCAGCTTTAAAACCTCTGCGCCCCGTCCTGGCTTCCCGCAGCTCAAACCTCGACTATACTTAGGGAGGCTGGTAGTATGTTCTGCTGACCTTGAACTAGGACGGGAGCTACAAACCAGACTCTTGTGCTCTCCATGTGGCAAGGAAAGCTGGACTGAAACCACCAAATGACTTCCTTCTTTACGGCCTGATCAATCCTGACAGTACAGTATGAGCACAATGGCACAGACCCAACAAACAACATTCCTCAGCCAAGCAAATGAATCCGCTTTTCATCAAAACCAGTTTAGACATGCTATTGGGTGGAATGTAGGAAGAAGCTCGATGAATATTTGGGGATGGAAAACAACCTTGTTCTGAGAAAAGAGATTTTTCTTCATTGCGACTCCTCTTTGCCATGTCCTGGAGCTGTTTTGTTGAACACTGCCTATAGGGACAGGGAAGTTGAAAGGTGTATGTCATCATGCTTAGGGTGGGCTTTCTCAAGCTGGGGATGCCGAGGCACGGAGATATTTGCCTGGTTCTCCACATGCTGCTGACTCTTAAGGCTTGGGATTCTCTCAGTCTTGGCAGGACAGTCCCTGTGCTGCCTCGGGGACCTGTAGGTGTATGGCCCAACCAAGGGGAGCTGGCTTTTGTGCTCCTGGGATACTCAGATGAGCACACGCACCTTTTGCAAGACTCCTATGGGCATGTGCACATTCTGCGAGGCTCCTAAAATTCTACATGTAATCTCAATGCTAAGAGAGCCACAGTTAGAGGCACCACACTGGCCCACGACTCCTATCGTGGCAATGCCGAAAGGACACCAATCTCAGATTCTCAGGACACCTTGTTCTCCAGTGGGTAATGGTGTACACACGGCCCCCTTAAACCTTTACCTGGCAGAAAACAATGAAAAGTACCAAGGGCTTCGCCTCTAACATAATGATTTCATTCCTGGGCAAGAGGATAAGACCAAGGCAAACTGGCAGAGGTAACGAAGGGGCTCCTCATTTTCTTCCTCAACCACCTCATCCACCCTTCTCCCATGAAAATAAAATCTCGGCCCCTCCCCCCCAAAATCCATTCAACTGACTGAATGGATGTTTACATTATTCCTTATATTATTTTCCCAGGGACTTATGTGTTGAAGCCAGAAACACGTTAGGAATCATATACACCAGCAGAATGAATTCTAATTGGAAGATTTCAGGTCTCAGCTGCTAAAGTGTAGGATGAATCCCTAATATTCTGAAAATCACAAATTGTAGGAAGAAATTAAAAATGGAAGATGAGGGGCGCCTGGGTGGCTCAGTCGGTTGAGCGTCCGACTTCAGCTCAGGTCATGATCTCGCGGTCCGTGAGTTCGAGCCCCGCGTCGAGAGCCCTGCGTCGGGCTCTGTGCTCACAGCTCAGAGCCTGGAGCCTGCTTCAGATTCTGTGTCCCCCTCTCTCTCTGCCCTTCCCCCACTCATGCTCTGTCTCTGTCTCTGAAATAAATAAACATTAAAAAAAAAAACAAAAAACGGAAGATGAGAGTTTGAATTTCACTATACTACTTGGTCTCTGTGTCTCTTTGGGCAAGCCATGTAACACCTGTGAATCTGCGAATATTTAATATACAAAATAAAATTGGAAATGTTTTTAAAACTCTTACCTACCTCATCATGAAACTATGGGGATTAAGTGAGACAACTATATATGGAAGAGTTTCTAAACTGTAAAGTGTTACTCTAACTTGCAATTACCTTCTAGCATTTCAGGACTGATGCTTGGGGACCATAACTCAAAACCCTAAAGATTTTTAACTAATCTATTTTTGCATTAGTTCTTGGTTCTGCTTCTTGTCAGAAAATCCAAAATGGCATTGCATTTCACTCTTCCCTTGTTAACATCTACCTCTTCCTGTAAGAAGCCAGTGGTGAGTGTCAGAAGCAACCGTAAAATCTAAGTTGAAGTGGGCCTTCCTTTTTTTTTTTTAATTTGAGAGACAGACAGACAGACTGCGAACGGGAGAGAGGGGCAGAGAGAGAGAGAGAATCTTAAGCAGACTCCACGCATAGAGCCCAATGCGGGGCTCCATCCCACGACCCTGGGATCATGACCTGAGCCAAAAATCAAGAGTTGGGCTGACTGAGCCACCCAGGCACCCCAGAGCCTTCCTTTTATAAACAAAATACTCTGCTGGTGAGCTTTGTCGGTGTATTATTTCATTATAAACTTGAGAGGGAATCATGGCAATTCCTTATAATCCACGTGGCATCAGGAAGAGACGGTAAGTACACAGAACACATTAGAAAACCTACTGAGTTCCTTTGGGGACAGGATTGCAAAAAGCAGTTTCGTCGGAGCAGGGCTCCTATGTGTCCTCACATGAACCCCCCCCAAAGTTACTAAAGGAAAACGATTCCAAGATCACCACATAATTAGGGCTTATGTCAGTCCTTCCCTCCATTTCTTTATAATCATAAAGATCATCTCCTCATCCAGAAACACTGAAAGAAGCAACTAAGCTTACCACACATAAGTCAGAAGCCATCTGTAGTAGGCCCAACAGTGAAAGACGTGAGAAGTCACCCTACTTGAAGACGTAGTATCTTATGAGGTTCTAGCACAGGGAGATCTGTGAGCAGAAGGGTCTAGGCTACCGTAGACAAGAACTTCCTAAAAGAATGTCACCCGCCGTCCACTAGAGAATGAGCTGCTGGTCTGCAGTGTGAGCCACATTACAGCAGATCAGAGAAGCATGGCTACGTTAAACTATGGACGGGCAGAGGCGGGAAAGGAGGCCCATGCTCCAGCAGAATGCTGTGTCGAGAGATGTTACCTTTTAGGAAGTGAGGCACACATCACATGGGCTCAGAGACCAGGAGTTCTTCGGGGAAGCACAGGTCACAAGTGTGCTATGTGTCTACACTCCGTTGATTTGCATGTTATTACTAAAAACATAATGGCGTACTCCCCGATATTAAAAATTGGCAAATTTCGGGGGGCTCTGACGGGCACAGTCGGTTAAGTGTCCGACTCTTGGTTTCGGTTCAGTTCATGATCTCATGGTTTGTGGGTTCGAGCCCCGTGCTGGGCTCTGTGCTGACAGCTCAGAGCCTGGAGCCTGCCTGGGATTCTCTCTCACCTTCTCTCTCTGCCCCTCCCCAATGTGCACTCTGTCTCTATCAGAATAAATAAACTTTTAAAAACATGGGAAATTTCACATAAAAATCCTAATCACTACCTTGACTTGAGAAATCAGGGCCTGCGATCCCGCAAAGTAAGAGTTGCCTCAAGCTGAGGTACTTCCAATGGACGTGGCTGTGTGCTCGCCAACCTGCTGCCATACTGTCACCCCCTACCCGGCCTCCGCCAGTACTCCATTCACTTAATTCACCTGCAGACGTGCAGGGATTCGAGTTGTTTTCACCCAGCTGGAATAACAAGGTGGTTGAGAGAGGCAGACCATGACAGACAGAGAGAAAACGGTTGGGAGTGGGGTCCTTGTAGGGGTGCAATGGCTCCAAAGGGCAACCCTGGGTGGACCAAGAAGACCTCTTCCAAAGTATGAGGCAGTCAGAGACCTCGCTTGAAGGGCAAGGTAACATATCTAAGGAGCAGAGAGATGGCTGGATATTTATCATCTTACGTTCTCCTTTATATGAGGAGAAATGTGGCAGAGTAGAGCACGTGTCCCTTTTAACCTAAATACGGGGAATAAGGCTCTCTCCTTGGTTAATTCTCCCGTGGACAATGGGATCCTTAGAGCCTAATATAAATAACATTTTTATAATGCTCTAGAGTTATTAGCAAATCCATTTTACATACATTTTCTTTCATATATTCCTCAACCACAATTTTGTGAACTACGCTGGGCAAAGGGCACGAATGCATACTCCAGATGAGGAAACCAAGGCTCAGGAACTTGGCCGGGATGGGATTCGGACACGACTTCTGTTACTACAACCCACGGGCTCACCACTCCTTGGCAATGGCCCGCCCTATATCGCAGGGAACACCGGGCTACTTCAAGCTGCCTGGGACTGCGGTGGCTCAGACGCCACCAAGGCTGGGCTAGGGTGTAGGAGGCTTTTCCCTTACTCGGATCATCTTTCCCCTGAATGAATCCATCCCCTAAAACTCAGACAGCCAGGAGTTAGCTCAGCCTGCAAGGCAGTGGTCAGTCATGTCTAGAAACATCCCTTATTTGTTCATGAAAGTCCTGCAAATATTTTGGCAAATAAATTCAGAAAGCCGGAAACGCTAATTATTAGGCAGAGACAAACCCACAGTAATAACATCAACAACAAAGTGCCTTTTCAGCGCAGCTATTCAATACGCCTTCCTGTTGCCCGTGCCACGAAAAACACGCCGGGAATGGCCTGGAGGAGATGAAAGAGGAAATGACTCCTTTAAAGACCACGTCCTGTGGGCAGACTGCAGCCCTACCGTTTGCTATAGCAGATATCAGAAAGGAAGGGCGGGCAGCAGAATTTTCAGGGAGGAGGAAAAAAAAATGCTTTTCAAAAACGGAGTTCCTTAAGAAGGTTGTTAGGGTAGGGCACTTAGCAACTCTGTAATGGATGAACTTTCTAGTTTCCAGGTTGGGAATGTAGTGAGTGGGAGACAAAGAGTTTGCTCCACTGGTTGCCAACGACTTGTGAACAACTAGCCCTTCGTCAAGTCAGAGCCCCGTCGAGGTCCTTCTTGGTCGTGCATCTGATGCCCTGTGCAAAGGTGCACCCAGCAGGGTCCACCCGGGGCCGGCAAGCCAGTCGGCACTCTGCTCACCAAGCTCTGCACCTTATTCAGTGAGGAGGAAGCACCTTTTTGCAACTGGATGCCCGTTTTCAGTTGCACGGAGCTACTCCGGGTGCTAGCGGCTGCCCTGTGCCGAGACAAAGGTTTGCCCCGTTCACCTTTGCCCTTCAGACCCACGCCTTTTTACACATCAGGCAACGTAGTTATGTTGGATGTCCTGGATTTGAGTACCTGCTGGGTAGAGCCTTACACAAGCTTCTAAGTGATTTGTTGCTTTACTTTCTCCAGTGGGGACAATGAGAACAGCCGTGCCTGCCCCTGTCTCCTTATCGCTGCTATGAAGCCCCAGCCAGAATCTCATCATGTTTCTTTCTTCAACGTGTCCAAGAACGTCTTCCCCAGAGCGACCCTTCTGTCAACGTCACAGTCTTCCTCTTCTTTTAGGTTCAAGGTAAAGGAAGGCGTGAAGAATCCAAGTTCAATGATGTGCTAAGTGACGAAGGACCACGGGTCCACTTTAATGGGACGGCTTCCATTTCCCAGGCAGATCACACGCTTTCGTGCGCCTCGGTTCCAACCGCCCTCACGCACCTTCTGGTCACTTCCCCAGTGTCTTGCGGTGCGCCTCCCTTCCGTTAAGCAGCTCCATTGCTGGCTTCTCTGAGGCAGCGAATCAAACCCCACATTGGCTCACTTCCCCCGCCAGACTGCTGGGGTACGGATTCCCGGCCAAGAGCAGAAGAGCTGGCGGCCCGATACCTCTTCCAGCGTCGGCTTGGCCAGGGTGACGCCGGAACAATTGGTCCTGTTGCCTCCTGAGATGACAATTAATTAGCGCAGTGGGAACAAGGGGTGGCCTATCCAGGGAGCTGAGCCTTTGCCCTTCAGAGCAGAGCCAGCGTCTGCATCATACGTTCCACTGGGGATGGCTCTCACCACCCCTCACCCCCTGAAGACTGTTAAGCAGGGACCCAGGGATGGACGGCGTTGCAAGGACGTCTTTGGTGGGGAGAAAAAGGAAAAGGAAAGAATACTGGTAACATTAAACATCCAACTCAGAACCGGAGATAAATATCCAGCAGGGAAACGCAATGATGTGTTAGAGGACACACCATTCTAGACAAAATAAAGGCAAAAAGGACAAGTGTTCCATTGAGAAGTGCCTCAGAGTGTGGCATGAAGAAGAATGTGTGGTGACAAGGAATCCAGCCCCATTGAGGAAAATCTGAGCTTAGTGACAACATCCTCAGCAGGCTTTATTAGGCACTGGTCCCAAGCGCATTGCTCAACATGCTGTGAGAACGCATGAGTCACAGGATAGCACCCCTCTGACTCGAGCTGACAGCAAAGGACATCATTTATTTAGCTGTAGGAGAGGATCACGGATGACTCTCAAGGGCTTCCCAGAAAGGAGCCTAAGATCTCATTGCAGGGATGGGTGAATTAAAACAGGACTCCCCAAACAAGCATCCTAAAACTAGTTGTAAAGAATTATTTAGAAATAATGCATAATCATTTACAGAAGATGTAAATGTACGCCTCTAAGTGTTCCACGGTTCCTAAGCTATGGGTGAAGCCTTGACCCTGTGGTGAGGTTTCTGTCGGTGGCCACGTAGTCTAAAACAAACCCTGGTTTAACTTCGACCCCATGGATTCCCTACCTGCCAGTTCTTCCAGTTCCCTTTCCCAGCCAGACTGAACTACAATAGTCATCCATGCTGGCTTCTCCGCCTATTCCCCTGGCCTCTGAGTTCTCAGCCTGTTAGGATTTACCTGCTACCTCCACTGCTCCAATGAAAGTGTGCTGGTCAAGATATCAAATCCAATGGGCCTTTTTCAGTATGTGCTCATACTTAACCACTCTGTCCAAAATCGCGCTCTTCTCTGATTTTCTGATACTACTCTCTCCTTTTTTATAATAGCAGTAGTGCCCAACCTTGCCACTAAGCTGCTCACCTGAGTCCCGGGTCAGTACTTCCAAATATGTCTGCTGGACACTTCACCTGATGTCTACAGGCATGTTCTATCCCCAAATGTTCCAGAGAACACCTCATCTGCTTCCCCAAACTCCCAAAGCCGGTCTTCCTCCTGTTTCTCTGTCAGTTAATGGCACTCCATTTACCAAGTCACCTAAGCCAGAAACTGGACAACCTCGGCTCCTCCCTGCCTCCTGAATCCCCCACATCTAATCAGTGTTATTAGTATTATTCAGCCTACTCTTACCCATCTCTCAAAGTGTCTCTCTCCCCTCCAATCTCCACTTTCACTGCCTTGGGTCTGGGCCTCATTCTCTCCTACCTGGACCACAGCAAGAGCTTTTAAATCCATCTTCCTGTATTCGGGAAAGCTCTCTTTTGAATCTGTTCCCTACACTGCTATCAGATGATCCCTCGTGAACACGAATCCAGTCACATTACTCACCTGCTTAAAATTCCCCAGTGGCTCCCCACGTTCTACAGGACAAAGCATTTGCAAAGTGAATCCCGTAAAACTTCCTGGTCTCCTCACCTCCCATTCTATACCTTTAATCTTGGCCGAGGGGGTCTCCTTTCAGCTCCCCAAGCCTAGACAGCCTAATATTGCCGTGCCTTTTCCCCACTCCCCACCTCTCTCTCCTTTTCCCTCTCTCCTCCTCTGGGTTCTCCTTGCCTTGCATGCCATGGATCCATTCTTAAAAGCTGTGACTTGTCCTTCGAGATATAACTTAAACGCCTCCTTTGCTCTGAGGCCTCTCCTGACGCTCTCCGTGGCCACTTTCAGGCAGTCAGTCTTGTCTCTTTCCCCTCTGACCAAATGTGCGTCTCCATCCCCGTCTGTCACACACAGCGTCTAAGTGTATCCTGGCAACAGAGACCACCACCTTTCCTTTTTCTCCTCCTCCAAAGCTCCCAGCCAAAGGGCTCAGCGCCTTATAAACGATCAATGAATGCTTACTGGAAAACAACAGAAGAAGTCACTCTTTCCTAGACCTTGACAGGAAATCCTTTCATTCCACGCAAACTTCGCTTGGGAAACACACACATATGTATTTATTTCACCCAACAAGGGCATTTCTAAGGTGGGGAACGAGGAGCACAGTTGTACAGCTTGCCTAAAATCTAAGAGGCAAAGATTCAGAGGTTCGGGTTTTTAGGTAATAGACTTGTTTTTCCCTCAGTTAATTAACAAAAAGTCTCTATAATGAAACGTCCCTCAAAACAGGATGCATATGGTATAGGTCACGTTTCCTCCTCCCACTCCGTAATTTTAAATGCTCAATGATAAGTCGTCTGATTGTATCATTACTTGGGTATGGTCGGTCTTTTTGTACGCAGAGCCAACATCTGTGATTCCCTAAGAAAGTGTACTGGACTTAGGTCGTTCTTACCCTTACAGAGGTCATTAAAAGGGACCCAAATTCAGAGGGACAGGTAGAGAACATCAAGCCAGTCTTAACATTACTGCTCTAATTATTCTGCTTTTGTTTCATTCTCCGAAGTTTATTATGTACCTCTTGCCCTAATAACCGTGTTCCTGTGTGGTCCCCTCCTGTCAGTCTCCAACTTGATAACCCCCACCCTCTGCAGTCCTGTCCCACCCAGGAGGTTAGTACAAATGCTGGTAGACACATACAGTGGGAAGCTTGCTCTGCCCACTTTAATTGTGCCCCTCCTTCTGCCTGCTACACTTACTCTCCACTCCATGACTTTTCAGCTCCATGCAACGTCTACCCCTGTAAACTAAACCGACATCTCCCCCTCAATGTATTGTTGCGGAGGAACGTTATTTTTTTTGGCTTAGGAGCCTTTCTCTTCCAGCTCTGGGTGCAAATCAGCAAAGATTCCTGTTCTTATCAACCGAGTGCTTAAGTAAACAGAGTAGGTGCCAGAGTCAATAGGATATGGAAAATGAAATTTTGCTGAAGATTATTTGCAATGGGGCTCTACTGCTGACAGAGAATCAGGAATTCACACTGCGAAAGGGGCAGGGGCCAGAACTTCACAAGGGGGGGCAGGGCTGGTTTGCCGGCTCCAAGGTGGTCAGGTAAGGTCTGCGTTCTTGGTTAACGGGGCTGCCTCCTCCGCTCAAGGGAAGAATGCCCCGGTCTGGATGCACCGAGAAGAAAACGTTCCACTCAGTCCCGCCCGGGTTTCCAGGGATTCCCAGCGTCCACTGCGCCACCGCCCCGCTTCGCCCACATTTGCAGGGATTCCCAGCGTCCACTGGGTCACCGCACCGCTTTGCCCACTTTAGGCAGTGCCTCCCTTGCCCGGGCTCAGCTCTGGCACAAGTGCTTTGGCAGAGCGGGAAGGAGAGGGGACGAAGTGAAATGTGCCAGGGCTAGAAGAACCCTGGCAAGTGCGATTTGCCACCCCACGCTGCCCGGGGAGGCCTGGGAACCCCGTGCTCACGGAACAGGGCGCGCTACCCCCAGCCCTCACACCCAACGCCAGTAGCAGGAGTCAAACAGCTGCCTCTTCCAGCCCTTCCCTGCGATGGGAATTTGCACCTTCCCTCCCGTGCGCACGTGTCATCTCCAGGGGGTTGTGACGCGGCTCCCTGCCCGGGGTTCTTTCACTCTGTCCCTCCAAACACAGCATTGCTGCTCAGGTAGCTCAGTATCTGATGAGGAAAACTTACGTTTGCAATCACACCCCTGGCCTTGTATTTACAAATTATTCTTTCTCTAAGGAGCGGAAAGAGCTCGCCTCAATCACTTGTCAGTGCTTTGATGGCAAGGCAGAGTGGGGAAAGTGACACGAAAGGTTGAAGAATTTATATGGTGGCAGTCAGCAGTCATGCTCTCAAAACCGTGGCTCCTGCCGCCCCCACCTTTCAGCATGCACAGATGTAAAGACGACTTGCCGGCAGGCCGTGTATTTTCCCTTTTCTCTTTCTATAAGCACTAATGATGTTTTAGAGAAGGAAAAGAGAGAGATGAACGTGTGTAAGAATTGTTAACAACCGAACTCTGCCAACAGGAAGAAAGTCTTTAGAAGGCTATGCTGCATATCACTTCTCTGCTTCAGTGGAGAAAACACAGAACATTCGTGGTAGCAGTCAGAAGTCAGATGTGAGCTGGAGTTACCCTACAGTGTGACTCTGAGCGTATTTTAAACTTCTTCGTTCCTTATGTGAAAATGAGGCCGGGGGTGGTTATCTCAAAGGGACGCTATGAGAATTGTGTGTGGAAAATGGGCATAAATGGTAATAACAGAGCACAAGGCACATGGTTAGCAAGGTTAGCCGTTGTTGTTGCTGTTGTTGTTGCTGTTGTTTACGGCACTGGACGAATAGCAGATCCTGTCTTCAGCGACTGTGGGCATGACATTTTATTTACAAAACCATTTACCATGAGAGCTACCCAGGACACCATTCTCTTGACCAAGACCTTGACGGTCGTTCTGGCAGTACAGATGGACCCAAAGAGACACAGTAATCCTAGATTTTGCATCAAGCCCTAAGAAGTCTTAATCAACTGGCAGTTTGAAAAACAAACCTATCATACACACAACCATGAGTCACAGACAGAGACATGCTGGGTATAATACGGAACGGCACACAGAGGCTACTCCTGAGTGTCCTATTATTCCATTAAATTTCAATTTAAGATCTTCATGAAATTACGACCAAAAAACCAAAGGCTCTCTTTCATTAGAAAAAAGCAATTACCTTATATCCACCCTGTCCCATTTCTAAGACTCTTTCCACTATTACGTAAACCACCTTAATGAATTTCAGAATGCCTTCAGGCAAAAGGACAGAGCTTGATAAAATCTGTTGATATGATAATGACAGGTCATTGCTATAGGAAAAAAATGAGGTAGGGGGTTCAAACTATTTTTGGACCTAAATTAGAAAAATCTCTTTCTGACTTTTATCCTGCAACCCAAATATAGAGCAACTATTTCATATGGGTCACATGTTTCCCTTGCATCCTGTATATTTTTATAACTCTAAAATGTGGACCCATAAGCACACAGTATAGGGGACTGTTGAGTTAGCATTTGCAAAAGTATTCAGTTTGTTTTTTTAGCCCACAGATTAATGAACTTAAAAGACTACAAAGAGGCAATGGCCAAAGAACACGGTCTCAGGTGAAGTAAGAACTGATTAAGTTCAAGGTTAGATATAATACAACTGACCACCCTCACTTACCTCTTAAGAAAGGTAAGTCACATCAGCTTTGATGTGTGCTATGGAAACTGTCAGGAAATGTTCAAAAGAAATGAAATCAGGGAGGATCCATCATGTGGCCAGACTAAGTGGCCAGTGACACAGGTTAAGTGTCAGTGATGTGCATGCTCGAGGAGTTATCTGTTCATTCGATGCTTCAGGTTTGCTTTGCTCATGCTTACTCTTTCTTTTTAAATGGCCCCTGAAGCCAGAAACAAATCAGCAAGACAGGAAAATGTCCTGTTTTTCTCTGCCCTGGACTGTCCTATTCATTCATGAACAAATATCTGAATGCCTTTTAAGGAGACAAGACCAAGGCAAGAATTCATGCAATCATATGATCAGAGTTCTTTTGGAGCAGTGCACGTAACACAATCTGTTGGGGCTAATTTATAGGTTGGCACAGTATGCAGGTAATGTTATTGATCCTGCTTTTCTGTTAGGAGACTATTAATTATAATGGGTAAGAGTTGCTCACTTAGAAGTTCAGTATTCTGTGTGGAACAGATAAGTTTAGTTTATTTAAAAAAAAAAACAACTTATATTTTCAAAGAGCAAATAACCAGTCTTTCTGGGAAATAGATGCTTGAAAAAAACAGGAAAAGAGAGTGTTTGATAAAGCTCTGCAAACAAGTTTACTGGTTACTGTCTCTGTCCCAGAAATTGCTTCAGTGATATGAAAGGACCATTGTGTCCCTATCCCAGCCCAAAAGAAATTACACAGACTTGTATCCTAAGAATGGTCAGATGGCATCTTAGTGATTTACCTGAAATTTATCTGAAAACATAAATGGAAATGTAGAAGGAAAACAAGAAGAGATATGAAAATGGGTACAATGGGAGGGGCAGGAAAAATTAGGCTCAAGATAGCAAAAGTAATTAGAGGATTAAAGCATAGGGAACCTTGTTAAAGTTTAATGAATAGGTGCTTTTTTTTTTGTAAAAACTTCCCTTTCATGAGAAATAAAAATCAATAAAAGTGAACTAAAGCACCTGTATCTTCTTGGCTGAGATGTAATAAGCTATGTTTTATTTTTTTTTTAATGTTTTATTTATTTTTGAGACAGAGAGAGACAGAGCATGAACAGGGGAGGGTTAGAGAGAGAGGGAGACACAGAATCCAAAACAGGCTCCAGGCTCCGAGCTGTCAGCATAGAGCCTGACGCGGGGCTCGAACTCACAAACCGCGAGATCATGACCTGAGCTGAAGTCAGTCGCTCAACCAACTGAGCCACCCAGGCACCCCAATGAGCTATGTTTTAAATCAAAGTCCCCAAAGGGGCACCTGAGTGGCTCAGTCGGTTAAGCATCTGACTCTTGGTTTCGGCTCAGGTCATGATCTCATGGTTCCTGAGTTCAGGCCCAACATCAGGCTCCGCGCTGACAGCATGGAGCCTGCCTGGGATACTCTCTCTCCCTCTCTCTCTCTCTGCTCCTCCTCAGCTCTCTGTGTCTCTCAAAATAAATAAACTTACAAAAATTTAAATCAAAGTCCCCAAAGAATGATTTTCTAGGTTTATATTTTGAGGATACTGGTGTACCTACAAAACTAGCTCATTATCTTACCTTTGTTTCCTCTTTGTTGGCTGAAATGAAGCTTATTTTGTAGCAAACATAGAATATATCCATCATTAGAATAAAAAGCCCACAGTTAAATATGCAGAAAAAAATAAGATTACCCACAGCAGGCAAACAAATGTCATCACTGATAATGTTAATCTATTAAAATGCTTTAAGGGCAAAGATACTGAGATATAATTTCCTAATCAAAGTCAGTTCCACTACCTATCAATAAAAACGCAATAAAATTAACTCTAACGAGAAGTCTTGTGTCACTTGCTGTAAATGTCATGACTGGCTATGATACAAGAACAAAAAGAAAGAAAGAAAGAAAGAAAGAAAGAAAGAAAGAAAGAAAGAAAGAAAGGAAGAAAAGAAAAAAAAACGTGAACCAATCAGATGCCTCTACTGACATTTGATGAATGCATTAAACACAGGAAAACATTTACTTCAATTCTTATATTTAACACCTGCTTTGGTCCAAATACACATAGGTAAACCTTCTAGTCAAAGGAATAAGAACATAACACAAGCTGTCACTAAATTCTGGCATAGGTCCTGGCTCATGGGCTTTGCTCACCGAATAGCTGTTGAATGAATAAACAATCTAAATGTGATTTGAATTCGCTTTGTATTTTGGCATGTGTGTAATGTCAGCTTCTCAGCAAAAGGCATTTCTGGGCCCACTCAGGTATTTTCATTTTCTGTCTTGTGTGGGCCAAAGCTAGGATTTACAAATAGGGTTTACCCTAGAGTGAAACCTCCACCTCTGGAGAAATCGAAGGGGTGTCTAGAGTCTTAGCTTTGGGACTTCAGACTCAGCCTCTCCCTATGAAAGCCAACCAAGTGCCACACCCAGAGGAGGAGAGATGAACCTTTCATATACAAATGATCGGTGTTGCACACAGAAAGAATTGGGGAACTTGGAGAAGGGCTCCTGGGTGGCTCGGTGGTTATGCGTCTGACTCTTGATTTTGGCTCAGGTCATGATCTCGAGGTCTTGAGATCAAGTGCTGCATTAGGCTCCATGCTCAGTGAGGAACCTGCTTAAGATTTTCTCCCTTTCCCTCTCCCTCTGCCCCTCTGCCTTGCTCATGCACTCTCTCTCAAAAAACAAAACGAAACGAAACCAAAAAAACTGGGCAATTTAGAAATACATATATTTCTGTAAGAAGAAGTGTGTGTGTGTGTGTGTGTGTGTGTGTGTGTGTGTGTGTGTGAACTACTACTAACAAGTAATTAACTGGATTAGCACAATCTTTTAACAAACTGGAAACTAGGATATTCTCTGGAGTGAGTGAATACTGTCAGTAGTCCATACACAAATAATTTACAGTTGGCAACACATCACATCTAAGTGATTATTTTCTGATGGAGAACACCTTAAGGAAGCTGGACTTTACCCTGGACCTCCACTGAGATGATAGGTGAAGATCGGAAACACGAATTAAACTTTCAATATGATTATGGCAAGGATGGAAAGGGCAAAGAAAGATTGTCAAAATTAAGAGGACTTCTTTATATAACCACTTTAAAATTATTTTTATGATATATACTCAGTACTTTCAATTAGCAGCAGGCAATTAAAAATTATTCCTGGAATAGTCAGGCTGTGTCACGTTTAAGCCTTTGTTACTTTTTCATGCTTTTACCTTCAAAACCAATAACATGAAATAAACAAGGGATTGAAACAAGGCCTCTTAGCCAGCAGTTCTTGTACATATTTGTTCATGTTGAGAGGGGACTTTGTGAAGAGGGTGGAAATAATCTTGCAATCAAGAGGTGATAGTACCATCTCGGTGGTCCACCCCTCTTCCAAATTCCCTATGGTTCTAAGCTTTCTCCTCCAGCATCATGGAAAACCAGAGCCCGTCTTCCTGGTAATGTGATCACCTCCACTTCTAAAACCACAGAAAAGCCGAGGACTTAAGCAGGGCAGCTAAGCAAGGCAGTAAAGTGAAATTCAGACCCTTCCAGGTTCAAGGGGGGGTGGAAAACCCAAACACGGAATTGGCTGGGTTCTCTTCATCACTGTTGGCACTTTCTTTACCAAACATGGAAGTCTGTGTTGTGAAATTCAATCCCTTCCCACAGGCATCTAGAACTTGACCTACATCTTGTAGCTTTGGGAGATTAGTGGGGTACAGGTCCCCGAAATACCATTTTTAACCATATCACACTCCTTATCCAGATCTTTGTTTAACCTGCAGGGATCCAGATCCTGTGTAGCACACACTATATTCCAATCCAAGGACTGGAAGGGAGGGAGGGAGGGAGGAAGGGAGGTGGCGGGAGGGACCTACCTAAATTCCTGTCCCGAAAGCTAATGTCTGGTAATAACACAAGGAAAGAACTTTATACTTTTTTTTTAAGGCCATATTATTTTCTGATGTTTCACTTCATGAAAAAAAAAAAGCAATTTATAGGTAAAGCATGTTGAGAAGGCAATAAAGGGTTTTTTCTTTTTTCCAATTTTGAATTTAGGTTACATGTTTCACATAGTATTAGACTTCTTTTGATTTCCTTACAAACTCCCCCAAAGCTTTTTTAAACAGAGCTGTCAGCTCTGTTTGTTCCAGTGTCTGATTTACAAAGAGACATGGATGAGAACAAGCACCACGTCTGAAAAGCTGCTGCAGCATTTCCATTGCAATCCTGCTTTTGAACCCATGAGTAGGAACCTGCCCTTCCTGTTTTCCAGAGTTTCTCTCTCCTTCCCCCCCCCCCCAATCCTGGCGAGTGGCACATGGGGTCAACTGAGATTTGGGGGGAGGGATGGTTTTCAGCTCTGGTTCAATCATGGAACTTAGGCCCCAGGCCCAAGAGTCACGTGGACTCTGTGTTGCATTCTCCAGCACTGGGATTCTCATTCCAGAGACACATAACCTGGGCCGTGCGACTTGGGAGGCCTTTTCCACACCGTAACACAGCCTGCCCCACTTGAGGACCACGGCTCAAGTCCACAGGAATGAAGAAAAAAAAGCAGCTAGGCTGTTGGGCTATTCCAAATCAGTCCCCCTTGGCCACGTGGATGGACTGCCTCTGCCTTCTTTTCACCACTAAACCAAAGGTAGGTGTCCTCACTTCTCACCGTTCCCTAATCCCCCTCTCTCAATCTTCTCCTCTCAGTGGGCAGCCGCCATGGCTATTTGAGAGACCTCCAAGGCCTACTTGTGGGCCTTATCTCTGTTCATCCTCCTGTCTAGTCTCTGACACCGTTAGTCACCTCTTCCTTCTCAAAACTGCTGGCTGGTTCTCTGCCACACCGTCTACCCATACCTCCTTGACCACACCCTCTCCTTTGGCTGAGCCCTGTGGACAATAATTCCCCCAGAACTCTATGCCTAGCCCACTATTCTTCTCTTCACCCTTCACCATCGCGACCACGGGAGCTGTGGCTATCACGTGCATGTAGGTAAGGCAGGCATCTCACTTCTCCAGCCCACGCCCTCTGCAAAGCTCCTGAGCCTACCCTATAATGACCCACAGAGCATTTTTACTCCTCCAACCCGGTAAGGGCTGTGAGGACCTCAAGTCAATGAACTGGCCTCCTGACTTTCCTGTTTCTGTGACTTCCATTCTACTTTGGGCATCACCATTCCAGCTATAAATCTCAGCTTCTTGGACTGCTCTTGCTCCTTTGCCCTGAATGCCAACCACAGTAGCAGAGTTCTGCCCGTTTCTTCCAAAAGTCTCCCTGTGTGGACATCCGTAGTTTCATGGCACCTGTGTAAGTGTCCATCCCTGCTAAAATACCAGCTCTCAGAAGACGTCTTCTCCAGTCCTCTTTGAACACAAGGCCTCTCTTCTTGCCATTAGTATTCTGTAACACAACTGTGACATTTGACATATTCCTTGTGAACAACAACAAAATGAAATTCAGAAACTAAGAGCTAAAGAAGGTAAAAACTTATAGCATATGCAGGAGAATTATCCTAATCATTCCCTTCGCTTTGCTTTCCCTATAGAAGAAGGTGGATGTGAATTAATAATAAATTTAATAATTTCATTAAATCAATCCACACTTCAATCCATTTATCTGTTTGGCTACATTGTGTTTAATAAAAAAAAAAAATCGAGCTCACTAAGTCATTAGTATGCAACTTGAAAACATGATTTCAAAAATCACCTCCATTTGAGTGATTTGAAATCTTTGTCTTAAGCAATAGTTGCCCTTCAACTTAAAGATATCAACTCAAGGGGCACCTGGGTGGCTCAGTTGGTTAAGGATCCGACTTGGGTTCAGGTCATGATCTCGCAGATCATGGGTTCAAGCCCTGTGTCGGGCTCTGTGCTGACAGCTTGGAGCCAGGAGCCTGCTTCAGATTCGGTGTCTCCCTCTCTGCCCTGCTCGCACACTGTCTGTCTGTCTCTCTCTCTCTCTCTCTCTCTCTCTCAAATATAAGTAAACATTTAAAAAATTAAAATAAAAAAGGTATCAACTTGAAACCTCAGCAGCTGTAAGTTCTAGAGTTATAATAACATTTGAAGGTCAAGAAGATTAGCTCCATTCAGGATGGTCATGTGTTTGTAGATTTGGGCACTTTTTCAATGGGAGGCAAGATTTTTAAGAGTTATTTGAAGGGACCATCAGGCAGGCAGTGGCCATACAGAATGCAATGAAGTATGAGACCTTCTGTGTAGGATGAAGAGTCACCACATGAACCTACCTTGCAGCTATTCTGGGTCTTTAAAGAGTGAGGCTCTCATGGGGCCTCGACAAACCACTTGTGAGCTAGCAAAATTATAACTTTCTTAAAAATTTTGTTTTAATGCTTGTTTGTTTTTGAGAGAGAGGGAGAGACAGAGCATGAACAGGGGAGGAGCAGAGAGATAGGGAGACAGAATCAGAAGCAGGCCCCAGGCTCCGAGCTGTCAGCATAGAGCCCGACGTGGAGCTCCAACTCACAAGCCGCGAGATCATGACCTGAGCTGAAGCCGGACGCTTAACCAACTGAACCACCCAGGCACCCCAAAATTATAACTTTCTATGCTGCATGTATTGAGGTAGGTAGTGGTAAAAAACCAAAACAAAACAAAACAAATCTGCTTGAGCAAAGAAAAAAAAAATCCCTACCAAAATCAAAGCTATACTTTATCCTCTATATTAGGAGGGCTGCAAGAGGAATGATTCAGTTAAGTGTGGTCGCATGCAAGAAATTTCAAAGGAGGCTGACTTGCTGTTGTTCCACAGTTATAAAGGAGCCGTAACATATTCCTAGACAGTGATTTCATATCTAGGTGGCCTGGGAGCGGAATCGGCATTCGTCAGCAGCACAGCCCGTGGCCCGCAGGCACCTGCCAGCCGGCTGTGGGAGGGTTAGCCCGGCCTCACAGCTGGTTTGGGAGCGAAGGGAACTTTGCTGGTTATCTGGTCTCTAAGGACTCCCTCAATCCTCGTGTTCAGATAGCCCACCTCTCTGACTGGTTTCCCGGCAGGCAGTGGGCGAGGGAGGTGGCTCATAGGTGTTTCACTAATAGGCCAACGACCTGGAAAAGCAGGTGTTACTCTCCCCAATCTACAGACAAGGAAACAAAGTCTGGGAGAAGGTGAGCAATGCGCCCAAGACCAGGGAATAAAGACTGCCTTGTCATGGCCAGGGTTCTCAATGGAGAGACAATGCGACGGCTCCCCCAGGAGGTACTCTGGCTGCTCCAATGATTGTGGGTGCTACTGTAATCGAGTGGGGGGGAGGGAGGGGGGACCAGAACTGTTTAATGTTCTGTAACACACTGGACAGTCCTCACCTAAGGAAGCATCGTCCTGGCCCATGTGCAAGAGTGCCCCACCAAGAATGCTGCACCATGACGCCACTGGACTTTGAAGACAGAAACCGCCTCGAGACGGTTTCTCAGCCATGAGTGTCAGCCTGAGGCCAAAACTTCCAGGAACACTGGTGTCTAAGTGAACGTCCATGAGCCTTTTCTTAATAAACACCATGTCGCTGACAAAAGATGGACCTATTTAAAGACTTAACTAAATACTTGAGGATAAAAGGGAAATAGAGAGCGGTTGAAACCTGAAACTAAACTGTACAGCTTCTGCAAACCCAGCTTCTCGTCTCCATCACTGTGGCTCAAAAAACCACACCAAGACAATCTTCTGGAAGTCAGGGCCTAGGAAACCTGCAGTTCTTATGTGGGATGGCTTCGGCGTGCCCCTTTTGGCCCCCTCTCGTCCCTTCTCCCCTGCTCCCCGTACACATCACACCACGTCAACAGCGTCCCTGTGCCCTCTGGCTTTCAGCAGGTTCAGTCAATGGGGGACCCTGGCAGGAGACTTCCATGTGCGGTTACCTCTACCTAGATGTGCTCCAAACTGATGTTCATGGCTCTGCTGAAGGTAACAAATCGCATGATTTACTCTTGTGTACCAGGCAGAAGAATGCCCGCCCCCCACCGACACACAAAGATATCGATGTCCTACTCCCCAGAACCTGTGACTATGTTACCACACAAGGCAAAAGGAAAGTAAGCTTGCAAATGAAATTATTAAGGTTGCTAAGCAGTTGACCTTAAAATACGGAGATTATCCTGGATTATCTGGGTGGGCCTAACGGAATTATAAGTGTCCTTAAAAGTGAAAGAGGGAGAAAGAAGACGTCACAATGATGTCATGTGAGAAGGACCTAACTCATTGCTGCTGGCTCTGGAGGTGGAGGAAGGGGCCACAAGCCAAGGAATGCAGGAGCTTCTGAAGCTGGGAAAGGCGAGAAAAGATTTCCCCTAGAACTGCCAGAAAGGAGAGCAGCCCTGCTGGCACCTTGACTTTGGCCCATAAAACCCATTTCAGACTTCTCACCTCCAGAAGCCTTGTGTTGTTTGAAGCCACTGGTTTAGTGGTGCTTTGTTTTAGCAGCAACTGGAAACTAATGCCCTCCTTTCGGGTTCTGGTAACCATGCATTCTCCGCTCAGGGAGAGATCACTGAATCTCCTGGGTGGTTCCTATCCACACCTTTGTAGACAGCCTTTTCATGAATACACCCAATTCCACCCATTTTGACTGTGCCCTTGTTGGCACCCGGAGGCCTCTATTCCTGCCTTTTCTCCTGCTAAAAGAAAATCAGTCCCTTTTCACTCTTAGCTCCAAATGGAGCCAAATTTATTAAAACCCAGAACTCTTCTCCCTTTTCAGTGATCTATGAATTTATTTCTCTTGGCAAACGGCTCACTTTGCTGTGCTGTAATTCCTCCTCTGCCTAAAGGGTCACTGGGCCAACCAGCAGGTCACAAGTCAGTATCAAGTCGGTCCAAAATGATGACGTCTGGCACACACTTTTTAAAAAATATCATTTCAAGAAACTGCCTATAGTTTAAAATATTACGAGAATCAAAGGGTCCTTCTCCTTTTCTTACCCGTGCATTTTTCTGTGAAGCTACTAAACTTATATATAAGAAAGCTATTTGCTTCATATAATCTGTGGCTCAAACTTCAGGCACTTTCTGACTACATCAGATGTCAGCCTTGGTTAGGAAATTGTTATTTCAGGATAGCCCAATTAGACATTGTAAATACCAAGCAGCTAAGTCCTTGGAGCTCTAGTGTAAAAGGCAGCATTGCCAACCACGTAAAACATGGAAGATGGAGGTTGACAGATGGCTGGGTGGTTAATGGGCAGGCACAAGGGGTATCCTGGGAACAAAGCCCAACCACAAGGTACCCAGAGCTCTAAGCTAAGCTCTGCCAGTCACTGGCTCCGTGTTCTCTTGGCAAATCAGCTTTTTCTCTGGACATCAGCTTTCTCCCATCCATAATAAAACTGGATCACTTTTAATAACACTCCAGCCCTCATGTTCTAGGAGTCTATGAAATACAGGGTTTGAAAATGCTACAAGATGCTATTCCAAAGTTAGGTAAGATGATTGTAACCAACCTTAGCAACGCTCATCCATTAATTCCTTCAGACAACAGTACTGAAGAGAGCTCTGTGTCAGGTACTATTTTAGGTGCCAGGAATAAAAGGACGCATAAGACCTGCCCCTACCCCTGAAGAACTTAATTATTTTGAAGAGCAATATGTATTAAATTATTAAAGTTGCTATATTAGAAGTTTACATGGGGTTTGACGGGGTCACAGATCAGGGCTTTTGATTCTAATATTCCTGGACAGAGAGGCTTGATCAATTCTGCTTTGTTCATAATTATTTGCCAGTGGCCAGCGAAACAAAGTATGGTGGTTAGAAACAAAAATAAAATAAAACCAGATCATCACTGACAAAATGGTTAGCTGTGATATTTTATCGATCTTTACTGGTTGCCATGGCTGAGCAAACTGTCGAATGATCAGTTGTATATACTAACTGTATCCATGAACAAAATAATCCAATCTACAGTACTTCTCTAGAAATTAAAAAAAAAAAAAATTTTACACAGTGGCTTCTTGGTTGTACACAGCAAATGAAGTATAAAAGGAGTATACAAATGAAAAGTGAGTGCTCCAAAATGGAAATTAAGCATCCCTTTTTTGAGTTAGGAATATAAGCTCAGAAATTTGAGAATACAAAATTGGGTGTAGAGTTTGCCTATATTAAAACAAAAACTTTTTAAATAGAGGCATATAAGGTTATCTTTTTTTTTATTAAAAGATGGGCAGTCCAGAATTTATTATTGTCTGAAGTTAATGAATACACAGCCCTCGACGAAATATATTCATGCTTTGCATCTCAAAGGTGCAAATTAAAAGATGTCTCCACACTGGATTTTGAAACAGATAGCTACTGAGCTTGAAAACACCTCCCAGTTGAAAACAAAGCTCCCTTGGGAAGACACAGTCCTCTGACAACCTTTCTTAACCCCTCAGCTGTCTAGACATCAGCCTTTATCCCTGTCCGCAGACCCCATTTCAAGGCCCAGCTCAAAACGGACCTTTTCCGTAAAACCTTGTCTGAGCATCCCAGGTGACTAGGAGTCATACACTCAACAGTGATGGTCTCTGTCACTCAGAGGGGCCTCTCACCAAGCAAGGGCTTTTTCTGGTTGCTGGTTAAACTACACATTTGTATTCCCTCAACTCAACTGAAAATCTCAGAGATGCCAAAACACGAGATTCCAAAATTCCTTGCATCACGAACACCTGTTGTGTTTGTCTAAACTACTTCCAATGTATGTTATTTTGCTCCTTGTAAACCGTTTAAAATCCTCCTTGGGGGTGTGCCTGAGTGGCTCAGTTGGTTGAGCATCTGACTTTTGATTTTGACTCAGGTCACAATCTCATGTTTCCTGGGACTGAGCCCCATGTCAGGCTCTGCACTGACAGCGAGGGGCCTGCTTGGGATTCTCTCTCTCTCCCTCTCTGTCTCTGCCCCTACTCTGCTTGTGCTTGCTCTCTCAAAATAAATAAATAAACATAAAAAAAGAATTAAAATCCTCCTTGGATCAAGGCCAAGTATAAAGAAATAAAGAATCCCTGATAAGGACACAATGTCTTAAGAAAACATTATTAAGTGAATGACTGATTTAAAATGTTGCAATCAGGGGCACCTGGGTGGTTCAGTCAGTTAAGCGTCCAACTCTGGATTTTGGCTCCGGTTATGATCTCATGGTTCGTGAGTTCCAGCCCCGCATCAGGCTCTGCGCTAACAGTGTGGCGCCTGCTTGGGATTCTCTCTCCCTCTCCCCCTCTCACTGCCTCTCCCCGCAACCCCCACTCTCAAAATAAATAAGTGAACTTTAAAAAATATTGCAATCAAATCAACATATGTTGAAATTGTATACTCATCTGAAACAAACCCCAAATTGTGTGAGCAGAGTGAAGTCAAGCAGCAGAAGGGCATCTTTGGGCTTAAACCCATGGTGTGAGTCCATCTCCAGGTGGCCCTCCTGAGGACAGAAGCAGTTTTCCTTTGTGAAAGTGAGGGAAAGTGACAATAACTGGGTATGGAAGCAGCACACGCAAGAACATGCATTGAGGTAACTAATCCTGATTCTAAACTGCAGTCTTTGCTACGAATTACAGTTGCATCCCTGTGAGAACTGGCTCATCCAGTCCATCTTATTCCTAAACATGGTATTATGGAAGATGACTAGACACAGGTCTACAGGAACATGCAGGAGTAAATAAAGCCTTTCAAACATCCCATCGCCATTAAGCCCCTGCAGAAGGATTCAAGTAGGCGATGGGTACATGTCACTATCAAATGGGACCGATAATTTAGTTTTGTGATGCCAATCTAGGTAAAATCTACCAGCCCTCAAACATCTTGATACAGGCAATTTTGCTTGAGGGAGGTCAACTGTCATGGGTTACCATACCCTGACCTCTTCTCTCGTCAGGGATGCAACAAGGAGAATCATTAGCGTATCTTACTATGTACTTCTTTTAATTCTATATCATAGTACATAATATATAAATACACAATATCTATGAATATCACTTAGTAATAAAAACAGCAGCAAATTATATTACTAAACCAATGCAATATCAGGACAGTTCTATGGTTATAGTTTTCAAAATAACTCCAAACTCCATCCAAACCAAATATTTCTGATGTTCATGGGTCACCTATTTTTTTACACCTGCAATAATGCTTTGCAAACAGTCAACCCTCATTGGAATAAACCAAACTTTATGAATTACGAATCTGAGACTACTTAATGATTCGTGGCCCAGTTTGATTAACAGACCTACCTTTAATAAGGAAGCAGTTTATTAAGTTTCTTCTTAAATGATATCTCCCATAATCAGCTTTAAATATACAATTTAACTATGAGAAATATGAACGCTAAATACCAGGAGACAAGCTGTATTTACTGACCTAGTCTATATATTTCATATTATAAACAATATTGTTTCCAACTGTCTCCCCACTGTCCTTGTCAGTATTTATTGACATAAAATTTTATTTTTAAATAAACTAATCATGTAAGTAGTCATTCTATCATCATTCTGGTAGAAAAACAACACAAAGAATTGACATTCAGGAGAGGAAATTCAGTTGTATAATTTGTAGGACAAGCCTGATTTAATGAAGTCAGAATATTATATTTTCTACTCTTCAATGTGAAGCCATTTTCTGTCACAGTGGAAAGAACGAGTTCCAACCGTAAGTGCTTCAGGAAAAAACATCAGAGGAAGAATGATAAAATTAACAGATCATAGTCGCCAGGGTTTATCACAGCATTTCGGGGACATATAAAATATGTGTGAAAGATGACTGGATGTATAGAAGCCTAATTACTTGGGTCAAGAAGCCTAAATAAGTGTAATCAACTTATGAGGAATTTTGCATTACCCCCTCTTGGAATAATTTAGTTACCGAATTGTTAAACAACTGTATCTGTTACATATAAATGTAGAGAATGGGGCAGGAATTAAATCTTGTTAAATACTTGTTAGTTAAATACGGACATCATTACCTTGCTGAAACATTCCTATCTGCTCTCAAATGCTTCTAGGATAAGACCCAAACTTCACCGTACAGCCTATAAAATGCTCCTTAATTTGGCTACTTCCTACCTATATAATTTTATGAACCACTACCCCTCACCAGGGCCGCCATTCACCCTCCTCTGAGGGGTCTTACTGCCCTGCCTGTGCTCACACCTACCCCCTTCCTGGCATGCCCTCCCCATTCCCCACCACTCAAGGGCTGACACAAAGTCCCCCTCTGCCACCAGGGCTGGTAGATTTTACGTAGATTGGCATCACAAAACTAAATTATCGGTCCCAGTTGATAGTGACATGTACCCATCACCTACTTGAATCCTTCTGCAGGGGCTTAATGGCGATGGGATGTTTGAAAGGCTTTATTTACTCCTAATTGATTTTCTAGTTAGATAGAGAGTAAAAAAATGTATAATTTTATTATTTCTATGTATATAAAGATAGATCCTGTTCTAAGTAGGGTCCTGATAGTAGAGACTTTGCCTTTGAGATCTCTGAATCCCCTGCAGTCACAGCTAGGACAGGATAAATAATTGCTTCCATTCATCACTTGGGTCTTTTCAGTAACTTTTGAAGGTAGCATGCTGATATGACAGCTTTTAAGACTAGGGTAAAAAATGATCTTCTGGGTCAAGAAGGCTAATGGAGAGCTTAATCAGCTAATGGAGAATTTCTGCACAGTTTCCTTTGGGGATAGTAAAGGTATGTGATATTGACAAACACATATGTTACATACAGATAGGGTTAGAGGCAGCAGTCTGAAACCTATATTTAGAATATCAGAGAAAATCTGATGCCTGTTTTAATTGCTACCTTTCTACCTACCAAAGGCATAGGCTTTACCCAACCTTAACACCTCAAGCTGTACACTTCAAATGGGCACATTTTTTAAAATATTTTTTAATGTCTATTTTTGAGAGAGAGAGAGAGAGAGAGCAAGCACGCGAGTGCAAGTGGGGGAGGGGCAGAGACGGCAAGAAGGAGACACAGAATCCGAAGCAGGATCTAGGCTCTGAGCTGAAGTTGGCCGCTTAACTGAGCCACCCAGTTGCCCCTCAAATGGGCACATTTTATTAAATATAAATTATAACTCAAAGTCAAGTTTTAACAGAATTTCTTAAAACTTAGTTTTCACTCCCTACAACATATACTACACTATGTTATATATGGTACCTAAAAAAACAAAAAGTAGTCTGACAATTCAGTTTTCTTTTTCCTTGTGATACCCTTCTATTTTCTTAAGATATGCCCTGTAGGTTCTCCAGAAAAGAATTACAACCTTTTACCCAGAACTGGCCTCTTCCTAAACTGCAACCATGACTCACTCCCGGGATTATGCTTAGAGATGAGAGAAGCCAGCCCAGTGACCTGATGTTCAGGTGACATGGGTTAAATGCAGAGATCAGAAAAGTTATTCTCAAAACACCCAGAGTGGCTTAAATTTCTCCTTGCTTCTCTAAAGCATAAATGGGGCTTTTGGGGCTTTCTCTGGTGGTGGAGGGGTATATACGGGGAAGGGGATGTGTTCTGAAATCAGACAAGTCTTCCTATGGTGGGTTATTCTGATCCCTTCTGTTTTCTTCAAAGGCAAGGTAGAGAAATGATGCTTCTTGGTGGCGTCGCCTCTGTGATCCTCACCCTGCATCACTCTCAAGTCCCCAGATGGAGTGATAAAGATGTGTCACTTGTTTAAAGTGTAGTATAAAAATATCGCTCTTTTCTGATCTATAACAGAACTGCAGAGTTTTACTACCTGAGTGGACAAAAGTGAAACCTAGGATTCTTTAACATCAGAAGCCAGAAGCCATAAGAGAACAAGTACTCTGATAGGACAGTATGAGATTTTCTGATGATCTGCACCAACGGTGAATTTCTCCAAGATGTGTGTATGTGTGTGTTTGTGTATGTGCAGGGGGCACATGCAAGGGGCCAGAGAGAAGAACGAAAGTGTGGATAAAATGATGTGTGCTCTACATTATTATCTCATATGTGCTGAATTTTAAGTTTTATTTTATTCCAGGGCTGATAAGGAATGCATTTTAGTAGGTTCCTCTAAAGCAAATAGACATCATGAGCATCCCAAAATTTTCTGAAGGGCAAATTATTACTTATTTATCAAATTCTTATAACTTCCTACTATATTATATATTACTCAGTATTTCTTGAGCATCCACTCAACACTAAGCTAGGCAATCAGAACTACATGAAATATAGTGCAAATGCACCATGTTTGGTTATGAAGTCCGTACTGACGATAAAGATCATGTGATTAAAATTACTTGTGAAAATTCTTAAAGTCACCATCCCGTTACCCTTAAACTACTATGCTCTGAGTTCTCAGAAGCTTTTAAAAGCCGAAACAATAGGGGCGCATGGGTGGCTCAGCCGGATGAGCATCCGACTCTTGATTTTGGCCCAGGTCACAATCCCAGGGCTGTGCGATCGAGCCTCGTGCTGAGCTCTGCACCGAACGTGGAGCCTGCTTAAATTTTTTCTCTCTCTCTCCCTCTCCCCTTCTTGTGCTCTAAAATAAAAAATAGTTTTTTTTTTAAAAAAAGCCAAAACAGTAATTTCTTTTGTTTCTCTTACCACATCAGCTTCTTTTCCTTCCCTAGAGCAATGGAAGGCAAGGTTTAGCTTCAGAGGAGGCACCAGGTGTGAGCTCAATTCCCCACAGGCTAAATGTGCACACGACACAGCTCTGTTGTGTAAGAAACGGCTCATACTACAAACATGTATTTCACATGTGTTACAGATTACAAAGCACATTTTAACACACTTTAGCAAATTAAGTTCTTGACCACAAAGTTGTGTGAAGGGCGTGGAAGAAATTACCCTCCATTTCACCGATGGGGACACCGAAGCCCAGAGAAATGGAGACAAAATCCAAGGTCACACACATCAAGGCTGTCAGCATTTCTGATCCTGGTCCTGTGCTTTCTATAGTATACCAGTCTCTGTATATGTACCACCCAGACACAGAAAAGGGGCTTATGTGTACACAGAAAACAACACAATCCACCCAAAGGTTGCACAACCTGACAGCTCTCTCTCCCGGGGTAAGGACTAATGAGAAAAGAAGAACAGAAAATCCAAGGTGGAATCTGGCAGAAGAAAGATCTGGCTTAGAGGAAAGTAAGAGGATAATTCCAGGTCATGAGAATGTTCCCACAAAGGTACCAGAGGGAAGGAACAGCAAGCAAATTTGCCTCGCTGGAAGCAGGCACGTACTGGAGAGCATAGTAGAATATGGCTTTGTATTCCTCTCTTGGGGTCTAAGCCTGAGGATGTTACAACACTCAAACACCCACAGAGCTGAAGGTAGCTGAAGAAGAGAAACAGAAGTGCAGTAACAGTGGTAAGCAGATACTTGCAGCACAATGCAGTATCTGTGTATTTCACATGCAAGACACAACAGCTGATACCTACTTGTGCTTGGGTACTAAAAGGAAATGAACCTTATTGTATTTATTATCTTTTTTTGAGACTTGACTTTACCTCCAAGGGAAATAAATGCTTATGTATTCTCTAACAGGGCTAATGGCAGAGAGGTCTATTTATTTTATATGTATTTGCAGTGCTCTCATGACTTGAAAATTTCCCCCCAAATGAAAGCATATGCAGGAACCAAATCACTGAGCTGCTCTTCTCTCACTGCACATAATGCATTTAGCAATTTATTGGCCGGTGGTTTTGTGTCGGTGGCATTTCCTGAGACATAACAATAAGGAAGGGGTGAGAAGGGCCAGGAGGACAGAGCCGGGGAAGATGAAATGATGTCTGGAGGAAGACAATGAGAGGCAGTGACAAACACTGTTTCTGAGCTCAGGTGGTAAGGAAGACGCGACGTGTCCCAAAGCAGCTGTGTGCCGAGGTGTTCAACAAATTAAGGACATAAAACATCTACTATGTTTGTGTTCAGATTTCATGACCAGAGGTGGTTCTCACTAATGTATGGACTAAAGCCTTCAATCATTCATTTTCCTGAAGTTCACAGGCAACAGCCAGGCTGCAATAGGTACCTCACACAGTGTACTGGGCTCAGACTTGCCTTGGGTATGTCTATAAAGATTAAACGAGTCTGTCTTCCTGGACCTACTTCCCTTCTCTGGAACGTTCTACTGCTTCTGGCCTGGGCTTGAACTCAGGGCAGTTACCCTGGTTCCAAGGTACTCTATCTTCCATCCCCCCTCCTATCACCAATCCCATCTCAATCTCTTCCAACCTTAACCCACTAGCCCGGGGATGTGCAGATAAAACTAGATACCAGGACCTTCAAAGGAAAGGAAATGGTCATTTTAAGGAGTCGAGATAGTCTCTGGGGCGGGGGGCTTTCGCCACGTGCCCCAAGCCCATGAACTTCGGTAACCACCATTTCTACTTTACATGCAAAGGTGGCTAGACGAAGCAATCCATCTGAAGTTTAAAGTTCAGTGTGATTTATTTGACCCAAGCTTACTGAAAACCAAATTCTCTGCTTAGACTTGAGTAAACAGCAAAGGGGGGAAAAACCAAGAAAGTGTTATCGTTGCTTCTGATAACTAATGCCGGTCATACCGCTCAAATTTGAAAAAGGTCAGCTGGTTACCTGGTATCCTAGACCCACCTCCATTTGTGTTGGAAATTAAATCCTCTGCAAGGTCTCCGGGAACGTCTTCAGTCAAAAGGGCAAGGGGTTATGTTAGCCCACATCTTGCTGTTAGAATAAGTATAAATGCAAATTTAATTTAACTTTCTACCAGGCTCAGAAACAATCAGCTATGCTAACTATCCCCAAAGAAGGCAGGAGCCGACAGCCAGGCAGACAAGCTATTGGGTTGAGAGCCTGAGCATTCGCTGGAGGCCAGTCCATCTACTCATCTACTAATTACTTTATGGATATGCTTCCCGCAAACAGGATCTCCATGGAGCTCTCGGGGATGGGGAAATGCCTTGGAAAATGGCCACTTTCACAGATCAGAGCCAAGTTTAATGCCAATAAAGAGCCTCAGAAGATGAGCTCATAAACCAGTGACCCTTTCCTTGGTAATTAGAAGGAGAATCACAGAAGCCACAATGCTGAAGGCATCACTTTACGCTTCAATCACGCAGACAACGGGAACCTCTCAGGGTGAGTGACAGAACAGGAAGGCCACGCTAGACAGAGCGGAGCTCATGGAAGCCCAAGAATGTAAAATAAGAACCCCACCCCCCATCTACCCACCCACTGTCCACACCATAATCAGACCAACTAGTTTAGCTTGCCATCGCTATTTTTTCATGTGTAGTTTGGGCAGGGGGGTGGGGGTAGGGGAAGGGGGAGGAGGGAGTGGCTGAAAAGAGACAGAAAGAGAAGAGAGAAAGAAACCTACTCGCGAAGAGGTGGCAGGTATGCAGGAGAAACCCAAACGATTTCCCACCATACCCACATACCACCAGGATTATTATTCACTTATTTTTAAGACACCTTGCCCATGAAAATCAAATCCCACAGGCCATATACACCTTTCAATAAACATAAAATAGAACTAGTGATTTTTTTATTTTTATTATTATTTTTTAACGTTGTTTTTCATTTATTTTTGAGACAGGGAGAGACAGAGCATGAACAGGGGAGGGTCAGAGAGAGGGAGACACAGAATCCGAAACAGGCACCAGGCTCCGAGCGGTCAGCACAGAGCCCGACGCGGGGCTCGAACTCACGGACCGGGAGATCGTGACCTGAGCCGAAGTCGGCCGCTCGACCAACTGAGCCACCCAGGCGCCCCTAGTGATTTTTTTCATAGCCCCCGAAACGTAAAGAGGACGGACACGGGACCCCAGAGGGGACCCTGGAGAGCACAGGCACAGCGGTCAGAGTGCCCCCCCTCGCCCCCCGCCCCCAGCAAATGCCAGGACGGATGCAGACAGAGCTGGTGTTCCTAAGGGCAGCCACATGAACCACCCACTGCAGAGGTGGGCTTCTCAGGCAGGCCGGTGGTTAACTTCGAAGCATCAACCTCAGGACTATCCGGGTGACCTTAGGTGAGTTACTTCATCGCTATGTTCCCGAGGGGCCACAAACCTCTCTTTCACAGTGGTTGTAGTGAGCAAATAAAATACTAGAGCACTTAGTTCTTCGGCTCAATAAAAGGTACCTACTGGAGTTGTTGCTGCTGTTGTTTTAACTCTGAAATGAGGATAAGCAAACACAGCTCCTAGTAAGGATTGCCTGAAACCCACTGCTCCCAGCTAATGATGTTTTTTAAAAAAAATTTTTAATGTTTATTTTATTTTTGAGAGAGAGACAGAGGTGTGAGTATGGGAGGGGCAGAGAGAGACAGAGACAGACAGAAAGACAGACAGAGACAGACATAGAATCAAAAGCAGGCTCCAGGCTCTGGGCTGTCAGCACAGAGCCTGAAGAGAAGCTCAAACCCACGAACCGAGAGATCATGACCTGAGCCGAAGTTGGATGCTTAACGGTCTGAGCCACCCAGGTGCCCCTTCAGCTAATGATTATTAAGGGATTTGCTTACTAGGTGCCAGGCATTATTCTAGGCACTGAGCGTTAATTCCCACCTGATCCGCATCTCTTTTGAGTCTTCCAATAACTCTGTAAGGGAAGTATTATTAGAATCCCTATTTTACAGAAGGAAGTGGGACTTGCCCTAGGTCATTCAGTAATAAATCAGCGTGCTAGCTTCCACTCTAACCTCCGTGAAAGCACTAAAAACTGGAAGACACTGCAACAGCAATACCCTCAGCTTGACTTTCACGACCTCTTAACCACAAAAGAGAACCTTAAAAGGCCAAGTAGAGTTACTGAGGAAAAATCAATCACAGTAGATTTTTATGTCTATTGCATGATTAAATGAAGTGTAATAAATCCTTTGAGCAAAATGCGTTTTCGAGATACTAGCCAAGAAACTCACACTTGGGAAGTACTTGCAACTAACCATTTTCAATAGTGACGCTCCCAAGAATGATGAGAAAGTCGTATAAATGGACAGGTAGATGCAATGACCCCGTAACATTTTTCTAACACTGCTTCTAATTTTGGTCTTGCAGGCCAGCTCTCTCCAAAGAATATTATGTGGTAGCCATTCAAATATTCTGTACTGTCATATAATTGGTTTATATTCCCTATTCCGTTTCATAGAGACCGCCGTTATGAGCATTATTATGGTCACCATTTTTTCATGAAATCTGTTTTAGCATGATGAATACCAAGTATGACAATCTCAGTAACAGAAAAAGCTCCTCCAGTATCCCGTGTGACAATGAGTGTTAGTACAAGCCCATCGGTTCTTTTCAAGGGACACCTGAGATTTGGAGCTGAACTGCTAGCTGACAAATGAATATATGTTCAAGTCTAGATTCTGTACGTTTGTTGGGACCCTGGTATTGTTTTTTCAGTTATGGGACTCCGCCAAGTGGAAAGAATCACAGGTGGATAATACACGTTTGTCCTCCTCAAATGAAGCTTGTGATTTGAGGAGAGGGGTGATACAATTAAAGTAACGTGCTTTAATGAAACATTTTCATCTAAAACTATTAGGATCCCATTTTGTACTTAAAACAATCAAACAGGAGTACACATTTTCCTTGAGACGGGGCGGAAAACGGGCTCACACCACCCTGCAAACAATGCAGCCCCCTCTGGGCTGCGACTTCTTGCTGTCATAACAATTCTTATTTACCGTGCTGTAGTTCCCGGTCTATGACCTCCAATATCGTGCTCTGAGCACTCCCCTCCCTGAAGGTCTGCGGCATTTTCAGTCCATTCTACCGAGGAAAACGGAACTTTCAAACCCTCTGCCACTTACTAGTGCTTCCCCACTTGACCTGTACATCACCCATTTAATGGACGTGTCCTTCTTTGCCACGAGCCTGGGTGCCCCATCAAGACATAAGCAGAGGTCTCATTTTTCCCTCTCACCTCAGTACCTCGCCCATTTTCAGAACATGGTGCTATGATCAATGAGTATTTGTTGAACGAATGACTGCTTTTGTTTGGTCCCTACCTCGTTTGCCAGTTCCCAGGAGTATTACGTGAACCAAGTTCTGACTCTCTGGTGGGAATTACAGGAAGCAGTGGAGGAATTACCATTACTTTTTTTAGAAACCCTTCCAAATATAAAAAAACACAATTCAACTCAAAATGTTTAAATTCGATCTAGGGAAGATGGCAGGGTAATAGCCGAAAGCGGCGGAGAAAGAGAGGCTGGGAAAGCTACAACCTTTTCGCTCAGGACAGGCGAGGTCTGGATGTCACCCTTGTGCCTTATAAGGCTATGTGGCTCGGCCAATGCAATCTTCATGGGCTGGGCTCTTTGTCTCTAGAATGGGGATCAAAGCATCTACTACAGATGATTTGGGGGATTTAAATGTATGGCACACATACCGGGCCATAAAATGCACCGAATATGTTGGCTTCCTTGGCCTTCCTAGGGCCACTTTTCAACTTCTAATTATCTGAGTTAAACAAATCGTGATAAACAAGTTCCCAGGGCAGTTGGGGGGGGGGGGGGGGATGGCGGTGTGGAAGGAGAGGGTATATAAAAACTAAAATCTATTATGGTGCTATTAAGCAAAACATTTGAAAGACGGAAATTATAAAGTTTATAAGAGAATCTGAATAATCTTTTCGAGATGAACAAAGTGATGAGTCTGAAAAGTAATGACAAATGAAGAGCATCTGAAAAATGAGGACAAGATCACAGTTTTAACTGAAATTCTAAAATGCGTACTTTTCCTTTTTTCTGCGGCAAGTTATCCTTACACTGTTCTTACTGGAACAGTAAGAATGTTGGATTGTGCTTACTGGACATATGCCTCTGGGTATTATCTGCTCTGACTGAGTGGAAGGGCAAATTCTAGCACTGACGATTATTTTCTTGACAACCACTCAGTATCTATTTGTGGACAAGGCCTCAAATATTTTTTAAATTATACATAATGCCTTCATTGATTAAAAAAAAAAGTCTTCTTGCAAAGTAGCCACAGAAAGGCAAATCTGATAGGGAGATTTAACAGAAAGATTCAAGTTGTGTCTATAAACAAATCAGGCCAGATCTGAAAAACCTCATCTGACCAGTTCACTGAGGCTGAGCTCAAATTCTGCACTTTGGTTTCAGCTGAATCCTACTGGGCTTCAAAGATTCCAGTGAGATGTGTATTCCTGGCCTCATCTGGTTGTTGTGATGCATGCACTGCATTTTCTTCCAAGGACAATACACAGTTTTGTAATTCAAGTAGCGCCCAAGCATGCCCCCCAGCACATTAATGAGCAGAAAATTGACTGGCACCTCAAGGAAAGGTGAGAAGAAATTATCTCGTAATTGATAGTATTTGGAAGTGTGTTTATCAGTCAGTCCTTCTAATGAACAAGGAAGCTGGATGGAAGCACAGGGGCCCTGGAAGAGGCCTGCCGTGGGAAAGACAGACCACACCTCCATGGACCAGGCTCACAGCAACACCAGTGGCCACTTCACACCAGCTTGTCCTGGAACGGCCTGTGCCTCAGTTGCCTCCACTGTAAAATGGGAGAGTCGAGAAAGATGTCCTGGCTGCTCCTTTTGTACATAGGGATTCATACTCGTTTTCATGTTCCACTGAACTCCAAACGGACCCATTTCTATGGTTTCTCACATAAAAGAATTGGCATTCATCACGGAGAGTTTTTTGTGCCTTCTGGAATCAACGCATTTTCCATTAATTGACCCCTATGGACCCAGGTATGCACTGAAAGTGCTTTATAGTTTTCATTGCATGAAAAGCACACGCTTCCCAGAGTCCGCATGACAGGCCCGCAGCTCAAGACAGTGCTCTAGAGGACCACAAACAAGGTAGGAACGGGAGGCTAAACGCATTCGGGGTTTGTATATTTGGGTGTAAGAACAGCTCCCCACCAGGCCTGGGTCAGCATGTGCCGGATCCCTCCCTCCTGCAAAGGTCTTCACCTGTATGTCAGCGTCCCAGTGAGGCCAACGCCTTCCTTGATTCTGTACAGGATGTCCCATCCCCCTTACACCATTCTGTTCCCATAACGCTGGTCATCTTCGAACATGCTATAAATTATTACAGTGTTTATTTTCTGCCCCTGCCACACACCTACACCTACTCACGCTACCATATCAGCTGTGCAAGGAAGGGCAGGAAGGGCTATCTGGTTTGTTCCCTGAGGTGGCCCAAGCACCCAGAACACTACATGCCACATGGGAGGGGCTCAAAATCTCTTCGGTGAATAACCTGTGTCCCTTCAGCTGATTATTTTTTAACAGATGGAATAGCTGGCTGACCCTTTCAGTCACAGCCTGTTGTCTGCCAATTTATTGTCTTCCATGGAGTTTTTATGGACACTAACCAAGGATGTACAGAGAATTCATACTCTGAGAATGGCTGCTGAGTCGATCAGCTACCAAAAGTATTGAAAATAGTTAGGAACGTATCGCCATGTCTTTACACATACTTTCATGCCAAAAAGAACTTGCTGAGACATGTGTCGATCTGAGGTTGTTTTCCCTTTCCCCAAGTGCTAACAAAACGGAAAAGTGATATACAAAATGGGGAAGGAAAAATGCTGTTCCAGATCTATGTATTTAAGTGATCTAAACTGAACCTAGGATCCTAAAAGAAGTAAGCCATCCTGGAGAGCAAAATGACAAAATTCTGACCTAGCAAATAAAAATCATTCCTAGGAATTTATCTAAAGGCTACAATCAAGCAAGAGTGAAAGGTTTTCAAAAAATCCATCACCACGTTGCTTGTATTAGTGAACGACTAAAAAAACAGTCAAACGTCTAGCAGTCTGAGTTGATTACACAAGCTGTTTATAGCTATACAATGGGAAACTGCACAGCCACTACTAAAGGGCTACAAAAGATGGTCAAATGACATGGACAGGCATTCACAACGAGGTTACTGAAAATAATGTACTGAGATCCAATAATGTACTGAGATCTCTTTGTAAGAGAAAGGAAAGGGAAAAGCATTAAGAGAAAAAGACTCGGAGCGATATATTCCACAGAGATTCATGATAAGCCCAATGGGAAGTGACGCTTGATTGAAATTTTTCTTTTTTTCCCCCGTTTGTATTTTCTAAGTATTTTCGTACTAAAGAACAACTATTTTTAAAGTGCCCGTGAGCAGATGAAATGCATAAGAACAGGATACTGATTCAGAGTGAAACTAAGCATTTAACTCACCATGTTCACTCCAGTAAGTCTGCTGTTCCTCTCGTACATATGCATCAAAGGCACACTTAACAGGGTTAGCACCCTTGTGAGGAAAAAGCAAATTCTTGAAATCCAAACGTAAACATTTCAGTTCATAGCTTATTAACCCAAGAAACTATCTTCTGAGAACAGAAGTGATTAGTAAAATCAATTCAGAGGTTTAGGTGACTGGGAAAACACAGCAACGGGAAACAGAAGGGGACATGGTTTTCCCATCTGAATCCCATCAGTTAATGGAAATGTACTTAATACCCCCATCCACCCACCTCTCAGTATAAACAATGCAGTCTTTACCCTGTCTCCACAGTGTGTCTCCAGCCTCTGCCACTGGCCGGAAGTGAACCGTGCTATATAAGGGAGCCTCAGGGCCATTTCAGCAGCATCTAAAACATCCAGGACATTCCATTCACCTGACTTCTCTCTCATTGCCTGCTTCACAGAGAAGAAGCGAAGAGTCGGGTAAGAAGCTCCTCCGGGTAGGCGGAGGAAGGGTGGCTCCTTGCCACAGAGACAAAGAAAGTGCTGGTTCTTCTCCGTGTTTGGGTTTTAATACACTTGATTCTGCCTAGCGTTTCTGGATCACCCGCGAACCTGGTTATGAAGAGTCTTTAGTCTCTGAGGAAAAGTCACTCCCTTCCGTGCTGTCATACCCATACCTCTGCCACCTCGACTTACACCAGTCCCAAACTGCTCAAATTCCTGCTCCCTGACTACTACTCCCCACAGTAATAATTACGATCATTTCTGACTAGAAATAACGAAGCTTAACACTGTCACGGGCTCTCAAATTCTCAAGACTTTGGTGTCTCAGGAAAATGGGTTTAGCTGAAGATAACATGATGTCTTTGATCTACCAACATGCTTTCAGACGTGGAGGAAGGCTTCCCGGAAGACAGATAAAAATCTCTGAATGGACGGCTGCTCTTGATGAGAAATGAATCCGTGCACCAAATGGCCACAGAGACAGCAGCCCAAGAACATGCTCCAAAGCTACTAACACTTCTGTAGCTTCAGAAACACTCTCTGGGTAGAACTGCGGGAGAAAAAAAAAAATATATATATATATATATAATTAATATATTATATTATTATATATTATATATATATATATATATTATATATATATATATATTTTTTTTTTTTTTCCCCCTCTGTTAAGTTGTGTAGGTGATTCCTCTTGCACTTGCTTCTGGCAAGTTCCTACGGGGGTGTGAAGCCTTCTTCTCCTCCATCTGCCTGGAGAGCTAGCAGCCTCTAATCAATGTGCTGGCCATTTTGCTCAGTGTCTCCATTCTGCTGTTATTTCAGAGGAAGAGAAAAGGCAAGCAATTATGCAACCAAAAGGGGGCTTATTTGAAGCAGGGGGAGGCATCAAGCACGAAAGGAAACAATGAATGAAGCAAGCTCCAACAAAAGTGAAGCTCTCCAGAATGCTGAATAAGAAGGTAGGAATCTCAGTTCTGCCTGGTTGCAAAGCCTAGAACTGTCTGGAGGATATGTTCTCTGCCCTAACCCTACTGTGAACCCCCAAACTGTGGCCAAAACTCTAGCCTATACCTCCTGCTGTCAATTGGTGCTCTTAGGGAAGCTCATCCTTTCCCAGTTAGGGCAGGTTGGCGGGCACACTGGTCTCCCGCTAATACACCCCAAATTTCTGTCAGCATTCCCTGAACTGTCAAAGTCTCCTGTAACTAGGGAAGGGCCACCGCCCTGAGGGCACTATGAGTTAAGAAACTTGTCAGAAATCAGCAATCCCTAGCAGGGGTCAGGGTTCAGAGAGGGAAATTTTGAGGAGGAAGTACTATTCTCTTGAACCTTTGCGCTACAGTTCTTGAATGAACCGAACAACAACCATGAAAATTCTTCAAAAAGGAAGCCAGGAATGGTCACTGGCACGTAACACTGGCTACCATTTATGCTCTAACCCTGGTTCTGTTTTCTTTAAAGGCAGAAGATGCAGTTCATTTCGATTTTCTAAGCTGTTCAGAGAACAAAAAACATGGCAGCCGCTCCCAGGAAGGGAGAAAGTTTTTTAAATGGGAGGAATTCAGTACACCCATCTGTCAAGGTTTCTTACTCTTGACTCAGCCCTCTGAAGGATGGACACTTTAATACCACACTGAGGTGGACCTTGTCACGGAGGAGTGGCAGGCGTTTTACAATCAGGGTGTTTATTGACAACAATGAGATGCTGTTGTGTTCCACAGTGAAAGGTAAAAGCAACATTTCCAAAACCCTAATTTTGAAGATTTGGCCCTCTCCCCATCTTCTTGTCATGTAGCTAACCACACTGCTGACAGGAGACAGTCCCTGGTCTCTGGGTGCAGTGTCTCTGGACTCTGAGCCTGCTTACATCAGAATCACCTGAAGGGCTTGTGAAAAAAGACTCCTGGGCCCCACTCCCAATGTTCCTGACCCAGTTCCATCCTCAATGGGGCCTGAGAATTTGCATTCCTAACAAAGTGATGCTGATGCTTATGGTCCCGGGACCCTGATTTCAGAACCACTACTCTGGTACAATTTAAAAAAAAAAAAATTTAATGTTTATTTATTTTTGAGAGAGAGAGAGAGAGAGAGAGAGAGAGACAGAACAAGTGAGCAGGGGAGGGGCAGAGAGAGAGGCAAACACAGAATCTGAAGCAGGCTCCAGGCTCTGAGCTGTCAGCACAGAGCCCGACGCGGGGCTCAAACCCACAAGCTGTGAAATTATGACTTGAGCCGAAGTCAGACACCTAACCGACTGAGCCACCCAGGCACCCCTACTCTGGTGCAATTTTAAAAAACGTTGGGTCCATCTAACTTACCCATGTGCCATCCAAGTGGTCTTGGCAAGAAATACACTCAAGCACCTGCTCCTCACTCGGCCCAGAGATACATTTGGTCACTGAATTCCAGTACCTGACATTAAGTAAAGTTTCATTATTGTCCACCACTTCCTTCCTACAAGCAACCTCTGAGCCAGAAGCACACAGATGTTTTAGGGGGAGATACAGCCTGGAATCACAAAAGCTGATGGGAGGAGTACGTGCCTCCCGTTCCTCATCCTCTTTCCTCAACCAAGCCTTCATAGCTTTGGATCCCTCAGGACACATAAGGTAAAAGCTTGGGGCGCCTGGGTAGCTCAGTCAATTGAGCATCAGACTTCAGCACAGGGCACGATCTAACAGCTCGTGGGTTCGAGCCCTGCGTTGGGCTCTGTGCTGACAGCTCAGAGCCTGGAACTTCCATCAGATTCTCTCTCCGTCTCTTTCTGCCCCTCCCCAACTCACGCACTGTCTTCTCTCTCCAATATAAATAAACATTAAAAAAAAGAAACTATTAAGAAAAAAAGAGTCAAAGCTTTGTAACAGATTTTGATTCAAATCTTTCCTAACCATTATCAGTGGTTAATTCTTGGACAAGTTTATTACCTCTGAGCCTCAATTTCCATATCTACAACGTTGAGCTAATGATATTTATGTCCTGGGACTCTGTGCAAAGTACCTAGCACTTGTCTTGGCATATGTCAAGCCTGCAGTGATGATGGAGGCCATCTGACTTTTCCTTTTTGTGGAAGCAGCAGGCATTATGGAGAAGAGCACGGATGCCAGACAATCCTGGACTGAAATGAAAGTAGAGCTCCAGTACTCATGAGTTATCTGATCTTGGGAAAACCTATGAACTTCTCAAGGCCTGAACTGTAAGATGAAGAAAATAGTGGTACCTACCTGTTGGATTTCTAAAGACTAAATCAGACTACAGAGACTCCTGGCCCATTACAAGTTAAGGGTTATTACTGTTACGATAATGGAAGGGTTGGCGTGGACTTGAGAGGTATTTTTAGTCCCACATCTTTTTACAACTAAGAAAACTGGAGCTCAGGGAAATGAATGGATGTGCCCATGGCCTTGGCCTTTTCGAACCTGCCAGAGCTCATACCCATGAGCACAGTGACACAACTCCAGTTCTGCTCATTCTCAGGAAGGCAGCATGCTCACAGAGGAGGGAACGCCAAATAAGCCAGGCACATGGCAAAATTAAGAGAGAGAAGAAAACAAAATCCCAAGAACCAACTGGAATTCCAAGGGAGCACTGCTGAAAAGGACTCTTGGTACGTTTTAATAAATTATTTTCTTATTTTTAATAAATTATTTTTCTTATTTTAATTTTTTTTCTAATTTTTTTAATTTTTTTTTTTTAACGTTTTTATTTATTTTTGAGACAGAGAGAGACAGAGCATGAATGGGGGAGGGTCAGAGAGAGGGAGACACAGAATCTGAAACAGGCTCCAGGCTCTGAGCTGTCAGCACAGAGCCCGACACGGGGCTTGAACTCACGGACCGCGAGATCATGACCTGAGCCGAAGTCGGCCGCTTAACCGACTGAGCCACCCAGGCGCCCCTTATTTTTCTTATTTTAGAGGAAAAGAAGAGAAAAGAAACAAGCAACAGGGTCTCCCCTCCCCCACATAACTTCCTTGAGGGTTAAGCTGTGTTTTAGTAACTGAGTTTGGAAAGACAGAAAAAACACAAAAAGTGAAAATTAGATTTTTTAATTTTCCTAGGAACTATGACATTCTACATTTATAGCCCATATAGACTGCCCTTTGCCTTCAGGATATTGAAAATACTAGTCCTCAAATGTAAGGTTATTGTCTCACTAGGGATAGAAAAGAGATGCCTTGTTTTCAGACTCACTAAAATCATTCATGATTTTGGACAACTTACATTTCCCTAAAACTGATTTTTTAAAAAGAGAGGGAAAAGACACCATCTAGGAAGGGAGAGAAAAAGAAAAGTTGAGGATTGTAATACTGTGATTTATAATATATATTTGGCCTTCTCGATTCCTGGCATACAGCTCTTAAAACTCTTGGAATTTCCTAAACGATAAGAACAGTAAAGGTGAGAGTCTTTTGTTACTCATAACAAGCCCCTTTCAAGCACACCAGAGTTTATGTTAATGAGTGATTTTTGGAAAACCCCCAGATAATCACAGGATGGGGGCTGGTTGCTAAGGAAACCAACCGTATGTTTAAAGGACTGGAACTTCCAGCCCCCCAATTTAATCAATCATCAATGGCCAATAATTTAATCCACTGTGCCTACAAAATGAAGCCTCCACAAAAATCTCTTGAGTAGACGCTTTAAGGAGCTTCCAGACCGGGGAGCACATGGAGGTGCCAGGGGAGTAGCATCCCCGGACAGAGCATGGGGACACTGTGTCCTTCCACATCCCTGCCATATGCATCCCTTCGATCTGGCTCTTCCTGACTTACATCCTTTTAAAATAAGCCGGTAATCTCATAAGCAAACTTTTCTCTGTGTTCTGTGAGCCACTCTAGCAATATGTCAAACCAGAGGAAGGGGTTGTGAAAACCTCTGCTTTATAGCCAGTGGGGCAGAAGCCCAAAGAACCACCCAGATTTGTGACTGGTATCTGAAGTGGGGTGTGGAAGGGCAGTCTTGTGAGACTGAAACTTAACCTGCATGGGCCTGACATTAACTACAGGTAGACCGTGTCACAACTTTTTTTTTTAATATTTCTTTTTCTCCCCCCCATTTTTTATTTTAGAAAAAGAGAGAGAGCACGTACATGCAGGCAGATGGAGTGAGAGAATGTTAAGCAGGCTCCAAGCTCAGCATGGAGACTGATGCAGGACTCGATCCCACAACCTTGGGATCATCACCTGAGCCAAAAATCAAGAGTCAGATGCTCAACCGACTGAACCACCCTGGCACCCCAACAGTGTCATAATTATACTGGACTGTAGGACATCCAGCTGGTGCCACACAGAATTGCTCAGTACGGGGGGCGGGGGGAACCCCTCCTATTTGGTGGTGAGAAGTACCAAGCAGAATATGAAGAAGAAAAATAGGAGTTTTTCCTTTAAGGATAAAAAAAAAAAGTATTATTATCTTGACAATATGTCTTTTGTTGAAACTAGACTCACATTCAATAAACGTGGATATTAAAAGAACATAAAAATCTTCCCCTTAAGGTTTCAACTTTTAATATGATTTACTGACCTACTAAATGCTCTAATATACCATCCTCAGCACTTAAAAAGAAAGGCAGTGCCTTTTTTTTGTTTTTA
This sequence comes from Panthera uncia, assembly GCF_023721935.1. NCBI lineage: Eukaryota > Metazoa > Chordata > Mammalia > Carnivora > Felidae > Panthera > Panthera uncia. The sequence goes on from NC_064807.1 coordinate 18,850,390, forward strand.
AAATTAAATAAATCTGGATAAACCTGTCAGAAAATATATTTACACAACTTAATTAAATTGAATTTTTTAGCAGGGACTTATGTTTTTCAGGAAAAAGGAAGCACCTTAGTAGCTAACTTCTAATATTCCAACCATTTCTCTCAGCAAGTCAAAGCATTATCAGTTGGTGCAGAGAAAATGTCCCATAGAATTCATTCATAGAATGAATTCTGAGTTCTTTTAAAAAATGGATTCTGTTGGCTTAAAGCAAAGGGGTCTGGCTGGTTAAGAGGAAAGATTTGGGTTGGTGGGACACTCGGATTTTTATCGTCTGATACTAGGGTGTTTACAAGACAAATGAGAGAGCAAATGATATAAAATAAGCTTTACCGAGAAACGAATATTGTCTGTAGCTATACAGTCAATCACAACAAAGAAGGTGTCGTAGAGAAGTTACTTCCTGATGAGTATCTGCCTAACTGAAGCTATGGATGAAGCTTTAGCAAAGCCACCACTTAAACCACCCAAAAAAATAAAGAGGGAGTTGCACAGAAAAACTGAGTGGCATCTCCCACGTTTGGAAAAGAGCCTAAAGCTTGCTTTGACTGATGATACAACAAATAAATAAATCCCAATTCCTGAGTACTAGCAGATAAATGCAGTGTTACTAAAAACTGAAGACACATTTCCTACATTCCAATGTAAAGATCTTAAAGCAAATTTACTTCTTCTTGCAGTCTATAATTTTAAACCCATATGGACTTAATATCTTTTTTTTGCCTTTATCAAAGAAAATAAGTCGTTTTTAGGGCTCAGTCACAGATTGATTAAAAGGCTAGAAATATATCATCAGATTGTTTGTTGGTTACTTGCTTCACTCTCTAAACTGCTATCTGCTCTAAAGATGAGTTTTGCAGCTTTCCTTGTAGTTCTGTGCTCATGCACACAGATCAGGAACGCCAGCTACACTGGGGGCACGTGCTGGGGTGCACTGCTCTCTCTTCTTTCTAGCCATCAGAGCTAGAGATGCAGAGTAGCTCTAAATATATATAATCCTGCCAGATGAAGTAGAATGTTCTTCTTATTCTTCTCAATATTATATATTTTTGTAATAATATATATGACATTAATATATGATATAAACGATACATGTTATATTAGTATAAAACAGAGTTATTAGAATATACTACATATAATCAATTACAGGGTTAGGGGTGCTGCAACCTAGCGCAGTAGAAAATCTGCCTATAATTTTTGACTCCCCAAAACTTAATTACTAATAGCCTACTAGTGACCAGGAGCCTTACTGAAAACAAAACAGTTGATTAGCACATATTTTGTATATGTATTACATACTGTATTCTTATAATAAAGTAAACTAGAGAGAAGAAATTGTTATTAAGAAAATCGTAAGGAAGAGAAAACCCACTTACAGCACTGTGCTGTATTTACCGAAAAAAAAAACCTGTGTATAAGCAGATGTGTGCAGTTCATAGTCGTGCTGTTTAAGGATCAACTGTACTCCAGATCAGTAGTTTTCAAAGTCTGATCTGGGCCCCCGCCCCCTCCGGGAATTGCCAACCCTTGAAGAAGGTGGGGGAGACCGAATGCCATGCACGGTGACGCTAGGGCACGTTGGGTCCATATTGCTCACGTGCGCTCATGACTGTGCAATGGAGGTTCCCAGAGGCTACAAGGCACGTGCTTGGTGCCATTGCTCTGCCAGCTGAGGGGACACAGGCTTGTATACGCTTCCGTTCTGACAGTGAGTGGCTCAATTTCAATTTGTAATAACGTACACATCAGTGGACCCGGCCCATATAAACAAAAGCCCACACTGGAGTCCACAAAACTTTTAAGATTGTAAAGAGGCAGTGAGACTGCAAAGTTTGAGAATATCCACTCTAGCTAGCTAGCTAGCAATAAATCCTCCCGCCGAATACAGATTTCAAAATGCTAATTCCTGGGTGACGTCTGGAACTCCTCCTATTCTTCACAATTAGCGTTCTCAGAGAAGATATCTCATTAAGACCAAGACCGTAGGGCAATAATAGCTCAGCTAAAACGACCGTGCTGGTTGCGGTAGGCAGAGGCAGGAAGGAGACACATGGTTAGCTCCGAGAGTGGAAACAGTTTAAATGTCTATTAAATGTCACCAGTCCCCTAATGCCTCAGTATAAGATGACTCTTTATCATTTAAACCTAAAAATACTTACTTAGAGTTATTTTGTGGTTGGGGTTCTGCCTGCCTTAGAGAAAAGAGTACCTGAATCTTAAAAAATTGACATAGAGCCTGGTTGAGAAGAATGCCAGCTTTTGGAAAGAAGTCTTTGGCGTGGGTTTATGAGAAAGACAAGGAAAATATTCCTGTAAATCAGAACAGAGGTGGGAGCCTCTAGATTATTCACTAACAGTTAGCCCAGCAAAGTCCCTGAAGAGTCTGATGCATCAGAGCACTGAGGCCATTCACTCCCTCAGAGAGAAGAGTATGTACAAGAATTGTTTCCAACATCAAATGAGAAAACAAGAAAAACTGGATATTCTGCCCTTAACCTCAACTCTCCTTTGCCACTCTATGTCCTTTCTGCTCAGTTTCCTTTATTTTTTAATTTTTTTCAACGTTTATTTATTTTTGAGACAGAGACAGAGCATGAACAGGGGAGGGTCAGAGAGAGAGGGAGACACAGAATCCGAAACAGGATCCAGGCACCGAGCTGTCAGCACAGAGCCCGACGCGGGGCTCGAACCCAGGGACCGTGAGATCATGACCTGAGCCGAAGTCGGACGCTTAACCGACTGAGCCACCCAGGCGCCCCTCAGTTTCCTTTAAAACACCACATAGCAGCAACTCTTCAACTAAACGCCTCAAAACAACTTCTGATTCCCCACTTAGTCAAACTATACCTAAATTATACATTTCAAGAATGTACTTAATCCTAGGAAAGCTTGTATAAGGCTGTTTACTTCATTTCTGATCTGTTTCTATCATCTTGCCTTTGTCTGCAAATATGGCACTCTGGGCATCTGCAGGATATTTTCAAAGACGGATCACTACCCCATGCTTATGAACAGAATGTTGGTCTTTCTGACCAGATCCCATGCCCCGCTCCAAGTTCATTTCCATACGTTAGACCCCTGACAGGCAGAAATGTTTCTTGCTTTTTTTTTCTCTCTTCCCTTTATTATCAGAGTCTCTAACGAGTTCTGCTTGTGGCATTAAATCAGTTTGCTTTTCTTTCTCAAAATCCATTTACTCCTTACCCAGCGCACTACTATCTGCATATCTATTCTTTATTTTTTTCCCCCAGTATCTTAAGTTAACCATAGCCTAGAAATTTTTAACAAATTGCCATCTCATCCCATTTTGGAACTTCTGTCTCGATCTTTAAAGACAACTTTCTATTCATGAGATAATGTTTCCGTCAAAATCCATTTGTATTAATTTTACATGCAGAAATCCCATAACACAACAAATCATACGTTCTGAACTAAAACAAGCAAACCTACAAATCAGTTGTTCCTTTTCTCGGCTTACTTACAAAACACATAAACGCGAATCCGCCACACAGATGCTGGTGCGTTTGCTTGACACGGTTTATACTTTACTCTTGAGTTTTTTGCTAAAATTTTTATCCAAAAGGTTTCTTTCCAATGCATACAATACTCTCGTGGAAATACCGTATCTTAATTCTGTTATTTGTTCTCATCTTTGCACTGGTTATTTGGGTGGGTGGGCCAATCACCATTCTCCTAGTAGAGTGCCCCCACAGTCCCTCGCCCAGACCCCTGGGGAAACTTGTGGTATGATGGGGACAACTTCATCCCATTGGCCAAGCCATCCAGCATCACCTATGTGCTGTGCCTCAGAAAGCTTTAGTACCAATCATTTCCCAACTGCTCTTAGAACATCCTGAAAACGGAGGGGGCAGAGAAGTACGCAAATTAGAAAAGCATCATAAAACAGCACTGTAATAGAAATAAAAATTTTAACGATGACAAGAATGCATTGAGGAAAGGTGACCAGGAACCTTGTACTCCATTTTCGAAAGAGCCAGTATCTCTGTGCTGAAATCATCTACCCGGAGGCTGGGCAAATGAGAATATCTCCTTCAGCAGTCATGACAAAAGAAGAGAATGCTTTAATTTCCATCGTCTGTTGTCTTTATTTGTCCTTGTTTCAGATTCTCTAACTTTCTAATGCGTTAACATGACGTTCAAAGATAAACTGCACAGGAGCCCTGGGTGGCTCAGTCGGTTAAGCATGTGACTCCTGATTTCAGCTTAGGCCATGATCTCGTAGTTCGTGAGTTCAAGCCCCACATCAGGCTCTTCACGGACAGAGTGGAGACTGCTTGGGAATTTTTCTCTCTCCCTCCGCCCCTCTTACCCACTCATGCTCTCTGTCTCTCAAAATAAATCCACGTTTTTAAAATAAAAGATAAAAACTATACAGAAGGCAGCACTTGAGCAAAAACGAGCAGCTTCACTTCTCCTTATTTTGATTTTTTTACAGTAACCATTTGCCATTTTTTAAATCCTCAGACATATTCCCCACTAAGCACTCATCTTGCCCAACCTCCCTGGCTCACCCCATCACACACTCTGTCCCTCTCTCTCTATTCCCTGCTATCCTTTGTACCAGTAATTCTTATCTTTTCTCTGAAAGTTTAAATAGTTTCTGTGTATTTTTGTTGGATTCCTTCCCTTGCCCAAAATAGGTTTTTGGTTTTGTTTTGCCCTGGGGGTAGTAGGAGAGCAAGGAGATAGGGGAGTGGTCCTTTTAACTTTCAATCTTAAACAGTCTAGCCCCGTACTCACCTTGCCCAGAACATACATTCAGAGCAAAGCGGGTGTTGAAGCTTACTCCGCTCGTGGTTCTTTTTATGTGAATGGAGCCTGTATGCCTTCATCAGGGCTACAGCCTCGGGGCCCTGCCTTGGCTATTTCTGCGGGGCCACTCACTGCCCCCAAGGAAAGGAAAAAACAGCCCTTCTCCTTCCACTTTGCTTGCCCTCCTGGATATGTGAGGTCATGAGGTCGCAGCGTGGAAAAGCCCAGTTCTTCCAACGGGGGCTGCAGCGATGGAGCCCGAGCCGACGTCCGCAGCTCTTCTAGCATGATCTGGTTAGAGCCTCTTCCGAAAAGTCCCTTACCTCTCATTTCTCGGCTTTTTGTTTTTTCCCTTCAAGCACATTTTGGAATAAGAGCAACTGCTCCTCGTGGACAAACACCTCTGATCTAGAGTTTGAAGCCAGGTCATCACCCCAGGCATGAAACATAGAGGAGAAATAAGCCGTTCCTTGCTAATGTCACCAAACTCTGCCTTTTCTCAGAAGCCAGGATTCTGTACCCTAAAAACCTCCCCGCCCTTTTGTTTGCTTTCTAATAGGTCTGGAGCATCGAATTTGGAATTTCTTTTTTTTATTTAAAAAAAAAAAAATTTTTTTTTTTAACGTTTATTTATTTTTGGGACAGAGAGAGACAGAGCATGAATGGGGGAGGGGCAGAGAGAGAGGGAGAGACAGAATTGGAAACAGGCTCCAGGCTCTGAGCCATCAGCCCAGAGCCCGACGCGGGGCTCGAACTCACGGACCGCGAGATCGTGACCTGAGCTGAAGTCGGACGCTCAACCGACTGAGCCACCCAGGCGCCCCTCGAATTTAGAATTTCAAAACTTACTGGATTCTGGTTTCACTTGTCCTTCTTTGGCATCTAGAGAATCTTAAATCCAGCCTTGTAAACAGATTCCAAGGCCAGAGCTCTCTAAGATGTGCCATCACAAGTGAGGCCTCTGTCCTCACCTCACTTTTACTGTCAGGTCTTCTAGCCTATGGTCAGCCCCCCACCCTCCTCTCTCCCCCCAGCCTCCTGACACCCTCTGCCCAGCACACAAACCTTCCACCTCTCTGTCTGTCCCGTAAATATATTAAGCAAGCTCAAGGCTCTTCTCACACCCACTTACAACTGCTCATCAAAGGCAAAAGGAACAGAAAGAAATCTTAGAATCACAGGCGCAATGCTGGTTTCTATTACGTCCACGCTGGTTTCTTCTAGGTCAATGCGCCTTTTCATGGGCAGCGTGCAGAGTGATACTATGTTTTATCTTACAAGAGTGAATTTTGTAATCACAGCCCACTCAGTGATAGGAAGTCCCTCAGTGTTGCAAAGAGTGCTTTTGAACAATAGTCATGAACATTTTGTGAAAAACCAAAGCTCAAAACCATTACTGAATATCAACATGACCTGGGTTTCATTCTGTAGCATTACTGGTGTGGAAATCAGACATATGCTAGCCATTCTTACTTGAATAACGCTTCACTTATGGGGCACGGATAATATACGAGGGGATTAAAAACACTGAATGATCCCTCAGAAATGACACAGTTATTTAGTTAATACTACAAATTTTGAGGGGCACCTGGGTGGCTCAGTCGGTTAAGTAACAAACTTTTTATTTCGGCTCAGGTCATGATCTCACAGTCTGTGAGACTGAGCCCTGCATCAGGCTCTGTGCTGACAGAGTGAAGCCTGCTTGAGAGGCTCTCACTCTCTCTGTCCCTCCCCTGCTCGTGCTCGCGCGCTCTCTCTCTCTCAAAATGAACAAATTAACGTTAAAAAAACATAACCTCCCAACTAGGAGAAACATTATGGAGACGTGGCTACCATATAGGCATATTTTATGTAATTACAAGGGAATTCCACTGAAATGCTAGTCTTTTTGTTCCATCCAACTCTTAATCATCGGAGGGTAAGCTACCGGCTCTATAGATAACCTGTGAGGCCTGGCAACTTCAGTCTGCCCCCGGGCTGGGTCATGAGGCGAGAGGCGAACTCCAAGGCCACACAACCACTTCAGAGTACGAACTTTAAGTAAATAATGTATAGGTTCCTGTCTACTCGGTACCTTGAGGAGAATTCAAGGAAATCAGGTCTTGGCATTTGAGTCATTGGGTTTCACAGCCCTGGCCAGCGTTCAGCAGAGTTTGTGAAGCATGGCGTCCCCGCAGGGGCTCTGGGCCTGTCTGGCACCTTCCGCTGCTCCCTCTCACCACATTGCATTGTGCTAAACTCAGACACATCCACGGGGCGCCTCCCACATACAGGGACCGAGTGAGGGCCTCGCGGCGCTCCTCATCCTCGTCACACCCCGGCTGAGGGGGGTGTCTTTTCCCATCTCAGAGGGGAGGACAATGTGGCCCAGGGAAATCATCCAACAGCAAGGAACAAAGCTAGCATTCCAATCCGGGTGTGTCCAGTTTCTTCACTCTTGTTGCTTCCAGAGTGCCACACCATTCCTGCCATTTCTCTATGTTAACTGTACCACCCAGCTGAGGGGGTTACCACACCCTTAAAATATCAGCGAAACTCTAAAGGTTTCATTTAAAAACAGTACAAAGCAAGTTTTGCTAGTAACACATTGACTAAATGGAATCATTCTGAATGGATCTGTATTTTGTGACAAGATGGGAAGAAAACATAATAATTACTTTTTCATACGCGTTATTTTCCAGAAATGTTTATTTAGATAATAAACTTAAGAATTTTAGCAAACATTTATGACTGCTTACTCTGGACAAGGCACTCTGGTGAATGCCTCACGTGTATTATTTCGTTTAATCTTCGTTCTGTGTGTTAGCTATTTATTATCATCATTTGCCTTTAACAGAGGAGAAAACTAAAGCACAGCGAAGGTAAATTTTTGCCCAAGATCACAGCCGGTACGGGGCAGTGCTGATATGCAAACCCTGGTGATAAGGAATCTAACCACTGGGACGTCCTGCCAGGACCTGACGCAGGGAAGTGACCCTGATTACACGGACCACAGGGAGAAATGTGTCAGAGTTGAGAGGAGAGATGAAGACACCCCCCCTCCCCCTGGCCACAAGAGACCTATCCCTTGGGCTCTGAGTCCTATGCCCTCAGAAGCGTGGGGACAGGCCAGCACAGCCATTTGCCAAGAGGAGAGCTCGATACCCTCTCTTCCTCCTTGTGAGAGAGGGCAAGGAACGGAGAGGACTGGGCAAGGAGCATATACAGAAAATTCGTAGGTTAGACAAGACCTCACCGTGTACAACTCATCACAGGATGGCAGGAGGTATGATGAGGCAGTGTGGCATCCTGAATAGAAACCTGCATACAGCTTTATATACAAAAAAAAAAAAAGAAAAAGGATTGGGGGTGGGGGTGGGGGTACGAGCTACTTAGCGTTTATTTAGTTAATCTATTATCCCTATTTTATCGTTACAATTTTAGAATATGTGCTACCAAAGCGAGCACCGTCATCCCCATTTTAAAACATAAGAAATTACAACCAAAGAGGCGGATTTTGAAATGTTTGTAAATTACTGAGCAAAACTTGGGAGCTATCTCCTTCAAAGAACTTAGAGCTCGGTCAGCTTAAAATAACCACTATGAAAAATTTCAAACACACATAAAAGTTTGGAGAATGGCAAGACGTACTCTCATAAATCCTTCAACAATCATCACAGACCGGCACATCGGCACTAACCCTTACCGGCTGTGATCTTCGGCAAAGAAGTTACCTTGTCTGTGCTTTAGTTTTCTCCTGTTAAAGGCAAATGATGATGTTGCCATACTGTATGTTTCATTTATGTTCCCTTTAAAACTTTTCTGGTCCAGCATGGTCAGGGCAAATCCCATTTGTCCTAAAGCTGCCATTCATCCTTACAAGCTTTAATATGCATCTCTAAAAAATGGACATTTTCTAGCAAACTGCCATGTTACTATCAAACGTGACAAAACTAAAAATAATTTCTTGGTATCGTACCTGGTCCATATTGAGATTTCACAAATTATCTAAAACTTTTCTTTCTTTTCTCTTTTTTTTTTTTAAGTTTACTTATTTTGGGATGCAGGGAGGGGCAGAGGGAGAGAGAAAGAGAATTCCAAGCAGGCTCCAGGCTCAGTGTGGAGACCGACTCCGGGCTCAATCTCACAACCATGAGATCACGACCTGAGCCAAAATCAAGAGTCAGAAGCTCAATGGAGTGAGCCACCCAGACGCCCCTTTCTTTTTTCGCTTGTTTTGTTTGAAACAGGCTCCAAACAATCAACACACACTGCAGTTTGTCTCTTTAGTTCCTTTTAATCTAATTCAGCCCCTCCTCAACTTCCCCTTTTTATTGTGCCATCAACTTAAGTAAGAAACCAGCTCAAGTAGAACCATTTTTATTCATTTCATGCCCCCAACTGTTTACTGTGCATATCATCCTGGAGCCCACGGATACCTGCTAGCCTCCCCGTCCGTTTCTCTGTTCCTCTACTTTTACATCCTCGAAAAGGAAAACAACTATATACAGGCAGCTGTGTTTTGTCTTCCAGAAGTTATCGACATTACTAAGGACCAAACATGTCTGTCACCACAATGAGACTTCATTATAATGGGAAGCACACGGAAGCCCTATTTGAGAGACTGGTAGGAACCGAGCCAACCCTACCCACCCCCCACCCCCCCCCCCCCCCCCCCACCCCCGCTTTGTACCATCACAAAGGAGGCACCAGCGCCCAACCTGGGTAATTCGCTCAAGAACAGAGCCGCCCATTGTTAATTATGGAGCTGGGGGAATTAGGAGGCTAACAGACGGCTGTGATGCAGGGGAAAATCAGTTTGCTGTATCACAGAATGTGCTCAACTCATTCTCTTTGTCAGGGGTTTTTAATTATTTATGATGAAGCGCTGTTGCATGTTTTGTAATAATAATGAAGTCTCAGTAACGTGAAACCTGAGTGCAGCAGGGCACAGCTATTAAATCTTTGCTGAGAGCAGGGCAGGGGAGACAGGGCATCGAACCGGTAATGATGGTCAGGTCTATAGATGGACCAAAAAAAACAAAAAAAAGGGAGAACTGGCCAACTCTGAATGGCAAATCCAATTCTGTCAGGAAAGCCACCAGTGGGAAGACAGCTCTGAGGCTGGACCTTCTGTTCTTCTCGGCCACAGCTCTTCCTGCTCTGCCCTCACTTGGCTTGCCCTTCAGCACTGGGCTTTTGCCAAGGGTTGATGAGCCCCAGCCGTGGCGCCGGGCAAAGCTTCCTGTGGGTATGTCCCTTGAGAGTCTCATTAAGATCGCCTTTTTACACTCCTGGTTTATACTCCATGAACGGAAACACCAAAATTGTATATGTGAATGAAGTGAGGCCACTCAGAATCTAGGCCACGGATACAAGTGCCCACGACTACTGGGCCCACCATATGAGGCCACAAGGTACTGGGGCCTCCTTCCTCTGGCTCTCTGGCACTCCAGAGTTACTCATTCAAACCCATTATTTTATTTTAAAGACTACCATGATTTAAAGAAAAAAATAGTGAACAATTTAAAAGACTTCCTCTGGGGGGGGGGGACAAAAAAAATAAAGACCTGCTCCATTTAGAATAAAGCAAGTGAGGGGGGCCTGGGTGGCTCAGTTGGTTAAGCGGCCAACTCTTGATTTTGGCTCAAGTCATGATCTCATAGTTTGCTGAGTTCCAGCCCCACATCGGGCTCTGTGCTGACAATGTGGAGCCTGCTTGGGATTCTCTCTCCCTCCAGCTCTCTCTGTTCTTCCTCTACTTGTGCGTGCGCTCGCTCGCTCTCCCTCTCTCAAAATAAATAAATAATAAAGCGAGTGAATGCTAAGAAGGGCCAATAAAGTGAGACGGGAAAAATTATTCAAAATTATCAAGTACCTTAAATCTATGGGAAAGTGACGTCTTTGGAGGGAATAAAATGCAGCTTACTCTTAATTACCTAGAGGCTAACTGTTCCATCACTGGATAATCCAGGCCACTGTCCCTCTTTCTCTCCAACTGGAGGCTATTATCTGGCATGCTGTGCATTTTGTCATATAGCGGTCAAGACAGGCACGATACATTACGCACTTGCTATCACCCCCCTCCCCCCGCCCCCCAACAGCTTCTGGGCTCCTGGGTCATGATCTCATGGTTCGTGGGATAGAGCCCCGCGTCAGGTTCTGCACTGACTGTACAGAGCCTGCTTGGGATTTTCTCTCTGTCTCTCTCTCTCTCTCAAAAATAAATAAATGAACTAAAAAAAAATGATAAATGTGTCACACATGATACATATCTGTACTAGCTAGGCCCCAGGGATATCACAGTAAGCAGTTGCTATCCTGCTCTCACACTAACAAATATATAATCGCAAAAGGGGATAAATGCTCAGAAAAGAGGAACACGATCATAAGAAAGCATCTCATAAAAGCATCTGGAAGAATGCGGAGGTAGGCCACACGAGCAAAGGCCCAGGGCAGGAGGGACAACAGCAGAAGTACACAAGTGAGGGACTATCTGGCTGGACCTCAGAGATCACCAGTGCAGAACAGCGTGCTTGCACTTATGAGCCTTCCAGTCACACATCCCACAGATGTGTACTGGGCACAGGGTACATGCACGGAAACTATGCCAGGCGCTACAGATCTAACAGGCACCAAACAGATGCTATCCCTGCTCTCCCAAAGCTGTCACTGGAGCAAATTCTGCAGAGAGGAACCGCTAGCTGAACTAGACTATACAGTTTCAACTTTGTTACCTGCTGCCGGACTGTCCACTTTGGGGTTTGTTCAGCCCTTCCACGAACGGCTTGTGCACTGGGCTAGCAGACTCCTCAAAGCTTTCTTGCCCGAATCAGGCTCCTTGCCTCAACATCGTTCTTTACTAAGTCAATCAGCGATTCTGGGGTCGTAGAGCTGTCTCGGGCCAGAGGCGTGCCACACTCTGACAGAACCACAGGTACAAATATCATGGTCAAGAAGGTCGCTTGCTGACCCGCCATCAGGGGACACAAAGATATTTTCCTGCAAAAGCTGCTTATTGTTAAATGAGATCTGAGCCCTCTCTGGAGATGTAAATTATTCATGTTATGCTTGTTCTCGCTTCTCATGGAAAATTGAGCGATGGCTGTGTGGAATCTGGCCACCCGGTAACATCTGTTTGTGGTTAGATACGGGGTGCACAGCCCCGCCCAGCAATTCGGAGCAATGCATCTGAGACTCCCTCCTTCGCTAATTCCCCATTATCGGCACCCCAAGCAATCCGCCCTTCATTTTCTCCCACAGTCCCGACCCTTCGCTTCCCTCATCTTCCTCAGATGAGCCTGTGGACCAGCTCAGACGAAACTGATTAAGCCTCTCTGTTAGAAGCTGACTTCTTCCCTACTTTGCAACCTGGAACGTTGCCCATTCTCCCTCTGCTTCCAACGGTGTCAGAGCAACGGGCATCCTGCTTCTCCAGAACTGCGTTTTCTCTTGTGTGCTCCCTGCTGTCCACAGGTGCTTGCTTCACCAGCTAATGTCCACTGACCCACACACATATTCAGGTCTCTTCCTACGCTAACAAAACCAAACAAGGCAAGAAACTCGTTTGAATCCTGCTGCTGGCTTCCCCCTCCAGCTGCCGTTTCTCCCCACATCTATTCCCTCAGCCCTGGCCGTGATTCTCATCACCTCATTTCCCAGGTGGCCCTCCTGCCTCTGGAGGCACCATCTGTCGCACCCTGGCCTCACCTGGACTCTGAAAACAGACTCGCATCGCCTTCTTCTCCTTCCCTTGGCTCTGGGCACCCCCAAGGCGGCGGGACTCAATCGTGGGAATGTGGAATTTGAGGCACCTCACAATCTGATCTCCCTGTGCCTTTCTGCCTGACCTCCCACCATGAAACCTGCTCTCCTTGCTGCCTCAAAGTACTCAACTTTCCTCAGAACAGCCTGGGGCTAGAGCTTTTTGACGTTGCCCACCCCGTTCCCCTACCTGCTTCCACTCACGGGTCAGAACCTTCCAGTTCAGGACCCAGGGCAGACCTCAGCTGGCAGAGCCTTTCTGCTCTCCTCCTCCCTGGGCGAGCTGCCCTTCCTCCTCACTCCCTCACTATCTGGTAAAAACATCTGTGTCCCTCCCCTAATGGCACCTGCTGGAGGCAGAGACTATCCCTTATTCACCCCTGCACTCCTCACACAGCTGGTCTAGAAACCCTGGCTTAGGGGCGCCTGGGTGGCTCAGTCAGCTAAGCATCCGACTTCAGCTCAGGTCACGATCTTGCAGTTCATGGGTTCGAGCCCCACGTCGGGCTCTGTGCTGACAGCTCAGAGCCTGGAGCCTGTTTCAGATTCTGTGTCTCCCTCTCTCTCTAACCCACCCCGTTCATGTTCTCTCTCTGTCTCAAAAATAAATAAACGTTTAAAAAAAATTTTTTTTTAAAAAGAAACCCTGGCTTGGAATACATCTTCCCTGGACTCTTGTAATTTAAGCCTAGTTACCTAGCTTTTCTTAACACAGTGTATTTATCACAAAGTTGGGCTGATGATGCCACCTTTTGGGGTTAGAGAGATTACAGCTCATTGGGTGAAGCAAAGTGAAACTCAGAATTTTCTTATATGCTTATAAAGCAAGATCCAAATACAGAGAAAATACCTTTAAGGACTATTTGCTTTCTACTTGTCATTGCAATTAATGTCCAAATAACGTACTTCCCCTGATGAAAACTATCCCTTTTTTGTACTTATGGTACATGTCTAAGTTTCATCAAGCATGCATTTCAGTAATATTACTTTGGCTACTGGCATCAGCATCCTCTTTAAATAAAACCTCATCTTTGTTGCATCCTTTCATGATAGAAACTCATCCCGGGTGGCTCAGTTGAGCAGCCATCTCTTGATTTCAGCTTAGGTCATGATCTCAGGATCGGAGGATTGAGCCTGCCTAAGATTCTCTCTCTTCTCTCCCCCTCTGCCCCTGCCCCACTCATGTACACTCTCACTCTCAAAAATTCAAATTAAAATTAAAAAAAAAAAAAACTCTTCTGTGCAAACAGCGTTGAGCAGAATTCCTTAATAGGTTACGGTATTAACAGATGACATACTTCATCTGACAGGGCAGGTCAACTCAATGTTTACTTTTAAATTGCAAGGAGGAGAAAAAGGAAAGCGAGAAGGGTAAAAATAATAAAGGAGATCTGAACTGCTTTGTATTTTAAAAAATCAGTTACCCGCAAAGGTGATGTGTTCTGATCTCAGACTTAAGAATGGAGTTTACAAAATCTAAATTGGAGTAGAAAAATGAATACCAATTTGTGTCAGGATGTAACAGGACATACTTGAATGGAGACTACAGCATTGCACCCAGGTTTGTCCACAGGGGCCCTAGGTGGTGTACAAATGCTCCCCCATTAGCCAGCCCGGCTTCCCGAATGAACCATGAGCCATGGTAACCAAGGTGAACTCACATAAACTCTTTTGCTTCACTTACCACCTCAACATGCAAGCTTGGGAGATGCTGCTTTCATAGTTTTGCAATTTGGCCCAGAACTTAGCATCATGCACAGCTGAGACACACAGGAGAAAGTAAAATTTGTAGCTGTCACCAAATTCCAGGCAAGCACCATGGTTTGTTAGGTGGAGACATGAGCAAGGCCAGAGGGAGTGGCCTGTATCTCAGCTGGTCAGAAGAGGGCTGTAAGGGCCTGTGGGCAATGCGGGTCAGAGGTCACAAGGAGAGAGGTCAACGCAGGGTGGCAGGATCAACATATAGAAGTGGGAAGCAGACGAGACACGAAAGGTGAAGGTCTGAGAACTCCGGTTCCAGTGCCATCCAAGCAGGCCTGGCCACAGACACAGGACTTGGGCAGCATGCCTGGAGCTGGACAGATAGCCAAGGATGCCAGACAGAAGGCTGTGCTGTAGAGCCAGGCATCCTGAGGGTTAGAGAGACGTCATATACCCGCTGGCAGCCCTGAACATTATCTCACCTCGCAAAGCCTCAGTTTCCTTATTTACAGAAGAAGAAGCACAGTCGTGGGGCAGGGAGTGTGCAAATAAAATGGGGATACTTAGCAGAAGTTCCTAGGACATGTGATACCTCATTGGGACAAACAGCTCAACAAGAGGGAAGCTCTCCTTAACTGGCGATTCCTTTCCCCTTCCTAAGGGACTGAAGGTGACTCTCCCACTCAGGTTCTATCTGGTTGATAGGTAGGCAAGTGCTTCATGCTGGGAGAACCCTAGGAGTAGCTGGGAACAAACAGGGTAGAAAGCAAAAGAATTCTGGCAGGGCCTTTCCAGCACCAACGTATCATTAAAGCACAAGTCAATATACCTCATCATAAAGGAGAGAGGCAAAAATTGTCCAAAGGTGAACTGTCCTTCTTCTAAATGCAGCTCCAGGTTGGTATGCCTTCTGGAAAGTACCTCAAAATCTGTGCCTGTCTGCTGCCCCCTGATAGCCAGGCTGTGTGTGTGTGTGTGTGTGTGTGTGTGTGTAT